>NW_004524806.1:1762190-1763043 GCF_000260255.1 Octodon degus
GTTCTATCCCTGGCACCACATGCGCATCGACCCCCACTCCTGGGCACACTGAGCCGACCACCTGCACACCTGCAATCCCAGAGCTGGGGAGGCTGAAAACAGGAGGATCACTACAAGCTTGAGCTGTGTAGTGAGACCCTCTACCAAATACATTAAAAAATAAATAAATAAAAACTAAGAAAAAAATGAAAAGAATGAACAGAGCCTTAGTGTATCATGGGATATAGCAAAGTATAACATGCATACACTAGGAGTCCTGAAAGAGAAGAGATAATAAAGTAGAAAACCTATAAAGTAAAGGTCAAATTTCCTCTAAATTTGAAAACATTATCTGCTGAGCTATATTCCTCACTCTCTCAGACTTTTTTTGGTAAGACCCTGTGTCAAAAGAAGAAATTTTTTTAAAAGGGTAGGATGTAGTTCAGTGTAAAGGCACTGAGTTCAACCCCTAATTAAATTAAACACACACACACACACACACACACACACACACACACACACAGAGGACTGTGGTTTATAATGGCTCAAAGTTTCCAGTACATAATCAGTTTTCCTTGTTGCTTTGGCCTGTGCTGGTACAGTACTTGCAGGCAGGACTACAGAACCAAGGCACCTCAGGGAAGCCAGGAAATAAAGAATAATCCAGAAGGGCCTGGGTTCCAGAGTCCCATTCTAGGCCACGCCCCTTTAACCTCACTTCCTTTCACTAAATCCCACTTAAAGGTTCTACCACCTCCTATTGGTACCACAGGCTGGGGGCCAAGCCTTCAACACAGGCCCTTGGGGAACAAAGTCAACATCCACATTTTAGGCCGGACATGGTGGAGGATGCCTGTAATCCCAGCACTTGAGA
>NW_004524806.1:1765629-1768351 GCF_000260255.1 Octodon degus
GCTGGGGGATTGAACCGCGGTCCCTGTGCTTTGCTAAGCCCAGCCTCTTTATTTTATTTTTTGCAGAGCCGGAGATTGAACTCAGACCCTTGTGCTTGCCAGGGAAGCGCTTATTCCACTGAGCCATCTCCTCAGCCCCTGGACCTTGCATTTGTCAGGCACTTATGCCACTGAGCTAGCTCCCCTAATTTATTTATTGATTGATTGTTTGAGGGGCTTGAGACAGGCTATTGCTATGTAATTCAGGTTGGCCTTAAACTCAGTTATGTAGCCCAGGGTGGTCTTGAATTCACAGCCATCCTCTTGCCTCAGCTTCCCAAGCACTGGGATCATAGGCATGTGCCATTACACTGGATTTAATCTTTTTTTTTTTTTTTTTTTTTTTTTTGGCGGAAACGGGGATTGACTCAGGCCCTTGCACTTGCCAGGCAAGTGCTTATTCCACTGAGCTATCTCCCTGGCCCTTTTATTCTTATTTTTGAGGGCTGTTTTCACTGGACAGCATTCTAGATTGATATTTATTCTATTTCAGTATTTTAAAGATGTAGCTCCAGTTTCTACTGGGATTTGATGAGAAATGAATTGTCATTTATATTATTTTCCCTTATGTATAAATGTCTTTTTTTCACTTTCCTTTTGTTTAGATTTTCTTTTTATTTCTGTCTTCTAACACTTTGAATATTATGTTTCTAGCTTATTATTATTATAGCATTATTATTTTGATTTTTGTTTTTTGTTTTGAGGCTGTGTCTCACTATGTAGTCCAGACTGCCTTCAGATTCACTTATGTAGTAGCTGAGGCTGACCTCAAAGTCTGTGATCCTCCTCCCTCAGTCTCCTGAGAGCTGGGATTACAGGTATATGCCACCATACCCAGCTAATTTTTTTTCCCCACTTTAAATTTAAGTTCTCAAGTTTGTGAGCTTCTTCAAGCAAGGTACTAGATTCAATTCCAGTGTCCCTACCCCCCCCCCAAAAAAAAAGTCTGAGACACTCACATCTAGGAGGAAACAAAGGAGACATGACAGCTGGGTGTGGTAGCACACCCCTGTACCCAGGCTACTCAGGCAGTTGAGGCTAGCCTCAGCAATTTAGCTCAAATTCGTCTTAAAAATAATTTGTTTTTAAAAGGATGAAGGTATAACTCAGCAATACAGTGCTTTCCTGGAATGCACAAGCCCCTGGGTTCAACCCCCAGTACCACAGGACAGAGAGAGAGAGAGAGAGAGAGAGAGAGAGAGAGAGAGAGAGAGAGAGAGAGAGACTTATCCAGTACCTCTGTGCTCTCTTCCCATGCTGTCCTCCCGCGCCAAATGTAGAATCATATGACTATCACCTGACCATTTTTTCCAAATGTCTGTCTGTGTCTCTAACTGTGTCCCTCCCTGCTTCAGCCTCTCGAGTGCTGGGATTACGGGCATGTACCACTACTCCCAGCTTTATTTTTTATTTCAAGACAAACATTGCCAGAGCTGGGCTGCAAATTTGCTGCCTCGGCCTCCCAGTGTGCTGGGATTACAGGTGTAGGCTGCTGTAACTGCCTTGGTTTTTTGCTTCTTCTTCAAGTAATAGTTAAAAATTATATTTAAACTATTACAATAAAAAATCTTGGGGCCGGGGAGATGGCTCAGTGGAATAAGTGCTTCCCTGGCAAGCACAAGGGCCTGAGTTCAATCCCTGGTTCTGCAAAAATAATAATAAAAAAATCTCCTTGTGGACAGCTTGGAACATACACAAAGGTATAAAGAAAACAATATAAAATGAAATTAGATGTGGGGCATGGCCCAGTGACTATGTGTGCTTAATATATGTGTGTGCTTAAATATTCTGGGTTCCACAGAATCATTTTTTAAAAAGATGAAGAAAAGTAAAGGAAGAAGGAAAGAAGTCAAAAGCCTCATGCTCTACCGATGGAGCTAGCTGGATAGCTATAGAAAAGAAATTAGCAGCAATTAACCACTAGGAAGAATGTATGCAATGTGTTAATTATTGAAACTGTCCTACCAATTTGGTTTGAAATTGTCTCATTGCTCTTTGTTTCTCAATAAAATTATGGGGGGAAAAAAAGAAAAGAAATTAAATGAAAAAAAGGCTTTTTTATGAAATATTTTCACTGCTGTAGCAAAACAAAATACATGTGCATGTATGTATTACCAAATATGAACTGTGGGGCCAGGGATGAATCTCAGTGGCACAGTGCCTGCCTGGTAAGTGCGAAGTCCTGAGTTTGATTCCTGGTACCAAAACATGAACAAATATAAACTGCGTAATTACCAGACAGGGTGACACATGTCTGTAATCCCTACGTTCAGGAGGATGAGGCAATACACACACACACACAATTGTGCAAATTCACTGATTCACATGAATTTAATTTGCTTATGTTTGCATTGAAAATTACTACATTTATGGTAAAATTTATTCTATTAATTTTTTAAATTCCTAAATTAGATTAACATTATAACAAATTTAAAATGTCAGCTGGGAATATATCTCAGAGCATTTGCCTAGCATTTGAGACTTCTGGGTTCCATGTCCAGTATTAAAAAAAAAGGGGGGGACCTCTAGCTTGGGTCCCCCTCCTGTTTCTCTCTCAGACAAGAGCTTTCTTTCCCTCACTAAACATGTTCTGCAGGGCCAGGGAGATGGCTCAGTGGAATAAGTGCTTCCCTGGCAAGTACAAGGATCTGAGTTCAATCCCTGGTTCCACCAAAAATAAATA
>NW_004524806.1:1768451-1771132 GCF_000260255.1 Octodon degus
TTAAAAAATAATAATAAAAAAATAAATATGTTCTGCTCATAACCTCTGTTCCTAAAATTTATTTTCGCTTTTAGAGAACACGAACTCGTCCCAGAATCGTATGAAGTGATCACCAACAGACGCATGCTGGTGCTGACTTCTCTTCGATACAGACCTGCTCCTCAAGCTAAAGGATGGCCTGACTCCCCCAGCCCCCAGCCTGCCTAGGAGCAGAAGCACTATCAAGCAGGGAACTCAGCTCAGCGCTCAGCAAACACAGGAAAGGAGATAAGATGGGCCAAGAAAGTTTGTGGGTCCTGGGGACACCCAAGATTTTACAAGGGACACTTCAAAGGACTCTGCCCCCTTAGATGCAAGACTTCCAGAGAATTTGACCACAGATGTCTGAGGGATTGTCCCCTAAGGTCCCTGCTTCTCTCCATCCCTATAAAAGGGACACACTTTTTTCTGGGTAGAAGGTTCTTTTTTTTAAAAAAAATCACACTCTCTGCCTGAACCCAAGCAAAATAAATTTCATGCAATGTTGCCACTACCCCCCCAAAAAAAGTCCAGAGAGAGACCACAGAAAAAAAGAAAAAAAATTGTATGATATCCTCAGTGGTACTTTCTCCCCCTGCCTTTCATACAAGGGGCCTTGAATTTTATTTCATACTGGGTCCTGCAAATTATATAGCTAGCCCTACACACAACGGAAGGAGAAGTCTTAGGACTGCAGCTTTGAAATTAAGAAAAAATGTAGCTGAAACAGAATGTTTATTTAGCATTTATTTTTGGTTTTTTGGATTTTTTTTTTGAGACAGAGTCTGACTATGTAGGGTAGGCTGTCCTTGAACTCACTTATGTAGCCCAGGCTGGCCTCAATCTCACAGCAATCTTCTTGCCTCAGCCTTCCACGTGGTATTATTTAGCTTTTAGTAAAAAATGATATTATTATTTAGCAACAGGTAAAAGCTGATGCTCAACTTTTTTTTTTAATGTGCTTTTACATATTCTGCTTTGGATTTTTTTTTTTTTATGTATTTAGTATGGGATCTACAGGGTCTCACTACATAGATCGGACTCATAGTGATCCTCCTGTTTTTAGCCTCCCAAGTGCCAAAAAATGGGATCACAGACCCACGCCACCACACCCAGTCTCAGTCACTGTCTCAGTTCACCCCTGGGGTGGGGCCCACATGGCACGCCGGGGATGAACCGTGGTTCCTGTGCCTGCCTAAGCAGGCGCTTTAATCCACTGAGCTATCTGGCCAACTCCTGGTTTGAGGTTTTTAAAATCAAAAAAGAGAAGGACTAGAGTATATCTCAGTGGTAGAAAGCATGCTTAGGATGTATGAGGCGCTGGGTTCCATCTCCAGCACAAAACAAAACAACATAAGGTAAACATAAGCTCTTCATAGTTAATTCAATCAAGATCTAATGAAGTAACAAGTGAAAAATGCCTTTTGCTGCTCTCTAATATGCCCCACTCTTCCCAAAAGTAACAGCAGCTAGTTTGTGGTTCTGTGGTCTTTTCTAGGGAAGCAATAATTGTGGCTCAGAGAAGGGAAGGGAACTGCCCACAGTGACCCAGCTAGTAAAAGGCCTAGGACTTGCACAGTGTAGAACAGGACTGTTTCCTACCCAAGTGTGTGCCCTCTGACATCAGCAGAACCACTGAACAACAGGACGTGCACTCCAAGTGTGTGTGGTCTGGACTGCACTCAACAATGTCAGGCCTTTTGGCAGAGTCCAGAGGAGCAGTGCTTGGGGGCAAAGTGGGCACTGTGAGACGGGCTGACCAGGGGGAGCTTCGGGCAAGTCAGGCCACCAGTTCTTGCATCCGTGATCTGTGGGAGTTACTTCTGTGGTGTCCAATGACAGAACCCACAGCACACCAGGATATTGTTCTGCTAATAAAGTCCATGGTCCTTGGTCCTGTGACACTAGAGTTTATTGACAGGGGACTTGCTGAGAGCTCAAAATTTCCTATTCTTGGAAAAATCAGCTTTATTCCTGTTTTTATTTGTGGCTATTATAGATGGGATTTTCTGATTTCTTTTTTAGATAGTTTGGTGTTAGTATATGGAAACATAACTGATTTTTGTATATTGATTATGTATCCTACAAATTTACTAGCTTTGTTCAGTTCTAATAGTTTTTATTTTTATTATTTATTTATTTATTTTTTGGTGGAACTGGGGACTGAACTCAAACCCTTGCACTTGCCAGGGAAGTGCTTATTCTACTGAGCCATCTCCCTGGCCTAGTTTTTACTTTGTATGGAGTCTTTTTTTTTTTTCTTTTCTTTTCTTTTCTATATTTTTTCTATTTTTTTCTTTCTCTTTCTCTTTCTTCTTTCTTCTTTCTTTCTCTTTCTTTCTTTCTTTCTTTCTTTCTTTCTTTCTTTCTTTCTTTCTTTCTTTCTTTTTCTTTCTTTTTTTTTTTAAATGGGAATTGAACTCAGGACAGGTGCTTTCCAGGTAAGCACTGTGCCACTGAGCTATATCGCTGGCCCTTTTATTTTTTTATTTTTATTTTTTTTGTTTTTGAGAGACGATCTCACTCTGCCATTCAGGCTGATCTCGAACTCTCTTTGTAGCCCAGATTGGCCTCATATTCATGGTGACCCTCCTGCCTCAGCCTCCCAAATGCTGGGATTATAGGAGTGTACACTGGGTTTAGTGTGGAGTCTTTAGGGTTTG
>NW_004524806.1:1772292-1773725 GCF_000260255.1 Octodon degus
ACATAAGTCCAAAAATCTAACCATATACAACCTTGAAACAGGACAGTCCCACAATATTCCTTTTCCTATCTCTTGCCTTCATTCACCACCCCCTTCTTTTTGAACAATCATCTTGTACATGATCTTTTTCTTCCCCTTCCTGATTAACTGAAAGTGAGTTAAGGTCCCTGCTGTGGACATAAAGGCAGGAAACATGGTTAATGATAAACCACAGCCCACAAGGTCCCTGTTGGGCCCCAAAGACCGCAGCACAGAGGAGCAGAGATAACCAGGGTAGGGACACTTGGAGGTGGGAATTGCTATACTCTGACCCCTGCACCATCCTTGATGGTGTTCAAGTGGAAACACGGTTGTAATGAAAGAAGAGGCCCCGGGGCCACTGGAAAGAGCTTGGCTCTTGGAGTCAGGGAGGCTTGAGCTCTGTTTAGACTTCACCTGCCATTGGTGCAGGTCTGGACTAAGCCCCTGACTTGCTAGTTGCCTCATTTATACAAAGGGGGCTATGCTGGACATGGCAGCACATGCCTGCAGTTCCAGCTACTCGTAAGACTGAAGCAGGAGGGCTGCTTGGGCTGAGAAGTTCAACACAGAGAGATTTTGTCTCTCAAGAAAAAGAAAAAAAAAGAAAAAGAAAAAGAAAAACAAATTGTACAAAGGAGGCCATGATTCCACCCTTGAAGGAAGACAAGGGGGTTAAATAGACTCCCAACGTCCCTCACCTAAAGCTACACTGTTCGCAACACCCGAAGCTGGGACTTGAATTTGTGTCTGTCTGGCTCCAAACTCTGTGCTCTGTTCCTGCTTGGGGTATTAGGACTGTGCACAGAATGATCTTACTGTTATTGTTCTCAGGGAGCCCACTCCGCCCCATACTGAAGACAGAAGGAAGTGGGCTGGCTTCACGTCCTTCTAAGCAGGCCTGATAAAAGTGCATCGGGTGGTTTTTTGTTGTATGGCAGAAACTAGGGCACCTCGTTTCTGAGCTTCCCTCTCTCACTTGCTCCCATTAGCTAGGTCTGGCAGTCTGGGAGTTTGAGGAAAGCTCAGGAACAGGCAGAGCCCCACTCCTAGTCCCCCATCCCCCAGAGCCTCCCCTACTGTGCACATTGGGCTCCCCTTATCTGGCCAATTCTCAGTTTCTTTATCTGGAAAATGGGAGTCTTCCAAGTAGATACCTCATAGGGTTGTATCAGAGGGTAAAGCAAGAGTTGCTGGGCCAAGGATATAGCTCAGTAGCATAAGTGCCTGCCTTATGCTAAGCCATGTAAGCCCTATGGCTGTAACAGTTAGTGCTTCATGTTTGCTACTATCTTTACTTTGGGGGAACTCTCAGAACTATCTGCAAGAAAATAATTTTTGTGAGACATGATTATGAAGCAGTAAATAAAATAAGAACCAATAATTCTGCTAAAAGAAACAAAAGCAAAAAAAAA
>NW_004524806.1:1775375-1788224 GCF_000260255.1 Octodon degus
AATGTATATATCACTTCTATAATCAGAAGAAAAGCATTGTGAGAGCCATGGACATTTGGCTCTGAGCTTTTGAAGATGGTCTGGGTTAGTAGATTTGAACGGGGTCTCAGAAGATGGGAGAATTTGAGCTAGAGAGGGGAACCAGGAGAAGAGTTTATTGTTTTCTTCTCTATCTTCTCCTTGAGACTTCAGGGTTCTTAAGAGTTGGGTTTGTGGTCTAGCTTGTTCACTGCCATATCCCTTGCACGGGGTGGGGGAGAAGCTGGTGCTCTCTAGGTGCTCAATCAATATCAATCTAGTGAATGAGTGAATGAATGAATGAATGACCTTGACAGTTCCACTTAGTCTGGAAGACAAGGATGTTCCCAGTTCATTATCCAGCTGGTGTACAGCCAAAACTGAGGTGCCTGGTTTCTTTTTTCTCTTTTTTTTTTTTTTTTTTTTTGCGGAACTGGGGATTGAACTCAGGCCCTTGCACTTGCCAGGGAAGCACTTAGTTCACTGAGCCATCTCCCCGGCCCCTGCTGGGTGCCTGGTTTCTATGACAACAGAAGAAGGTCCAACAGGCCAGCAGCAGGAGGGAGACTTGGGGATTTTGGGCGCTGCATGTTTTCAAGGCGTGGCCTAGAAATTGGGAACAAGGTGCTAGGCTCTTTCAACAGATGTTGAGGAAGAAAGAGTTCCACAAATAAGGTTAACTCAGTGTTCCACTAGAGAGGTTTGTCAAACCAGTCGATGAATGCTCAGGTAGGCAGGATGGAAGTTGGTGGTAAAAAGCTCTGGGCTGGGTTCAGCATACTCTGTGAGTGCATTGCTGAGACTGAACCCAGGGCCCTGTGTATGCCACTCTTGTCTCACTAAGCTAAACCTGCAGCCCTGGGTGGGGATCAGAAGTGCCATCTAGCCACTTCCCCAAAATGGGGCCCTGGGCCATGAGCACCCGGAGAACATCCTATCAACTCACCTTTCCAGGATGAGCAAGTTCTCTATAATTCAGCTAGCTACGGGCACCCTGTTTTGTAAACATGGAAGACAGACCCAGTGCATGGTTCACGGGAGACACTGATGAGGTTCAGAAGCCACTGACCAATGAGGAAAGGGGTCAGTCAAGTCCCTTACAAATCTTGGTTCCACCACACGAAGTGTGGCCTTGGGCAAGTCATTCATTTTCCGATTTCTCCTTCGGTAAACAGGAGTACCCACATGTACCTTGGAGAGAGTATATATAAAGTTGATACTCAATAATCATATTCCTTCTTTTTTGGGGGCTGCTCCACCCAAAATAAATAGCCAGTTTCCAGAATCTGTGGCTGAGGTTAAGGCAGCAGGATACTTATCTCAGGCCCAGAGAAACAGCTCAGCGGCATAAGCGCTTGTCTGCCAAGCACCAGGTCCTGAGTTTGATCCCTGGTACAAAAAATAAATAAATAAAAAAATCCCAAAACATACTCATCTCCAAACTCCAGGTTCAGAAACAGTCCTCAGGCCTCACTCACCAAGAGTTCGGCACACCCATGTGCAGACATCTTTGAACCTCTCCCCTCCGGAGACAGGTGTTGCTGTCTCCCGTGCACAGGTTAGGAAACCAGCTCAATTAACTGAGGGTCAAAAGTCAAGCGACTGGTACCAGGGCACACAACCAGAGGGCGCAGGTCTAAAATTTGAACTCGCGTCCCTCAGCGGCGCCACGCCCGGAAGCCCCAGGGTGCGTGTAGCTCGGCGCAAACTAGGCGCGCGGCAGTGGGAATCCCGAACGGCTTGGAAGCCGGGCCCATTCATTTGCATGCTAATACCCAGAATGCTTTTCCCCACACACCGCTTCTTTTAATGGAAGCGCTCAGTTTGGAACCGTGGAAAGTTTGGAACACATACTTCGCTCCCTCTTTACAACTGTGGGAACTTCCCGCCTGCAACCCCAGGCTCTGAGCCGCGAGGTTCTTCGGCGGCCGCCAGCGCTTCCCGGCCTGGAGAATTTCTATGTCCAACCTTCGCGCCGTAGCATGAAAGGGACAAAGCGCCCGGGCCTGGCGGCGGGGCCCATGGCCAGAGCGCTTGGCGTCTCTTGGGGCTGGGTGCGCAGAGGATGCTCCGGGCTTGTAAAGGGCTGAAGGCGCTCCCCGAGTCCTCCGGTACCCCCACTTCCTTGGAGACTTGGGATGCGCTGGGAGTCGCGCTCTAGTCCTTTGCCCTTATGGGGTTGTTTTCCTGCGCTGGTGCCTTCCCTTTCCCCGAGGCACAAAGCTCGAGGAGCAGTGGTTTGGGGGAGAGGGTGGCCTTTGCCCTCATCTTCCCAGCTCTCCCGGGTGCGCACCCATCCACTTCGGTTACTGCATGGGCTACGGCAGCAGCCACCGAGGTTCGTTTGGGTCTGCCCCCAGGCAAGACCCCGGGCCCTATCTGAGGTTGGAAACTGGGAAGCAATCGCTGAAGACTGCTGGAGATTTCGCTCATCTAAACGGGGATACGAAGGGTACCGACGCCAGACTGACCGGCGGGTGCGTACAGCAGACTGGGGGCCTGGATCTGTACCCTTAAGCCCCCACCCCACTCGCTCACCGCCACTCTCTGCGGGCAGGGGAGGGGCAGCGGGAGTTGGTTTGCTGGCTCGGAGCTACGTTTGCATTGGTCTGGGGAGGGGGGGCTGAGACTGCAGCCCCCGGACCCGCGGGCGGGGTGGGGAGGCGGGGGCCGGACGGGGGCTCAGGCTGCGCTAGCATTGGCGGAGCTGGGGAATGAGGAGGGGGGGCAGGAAGCGGGGGGAGCGGAGCTACAGGGGGGGTGTATAAATAGGGAAGGGGGGACGTGCATCCTCGGCTGGGTGAGGGGGGGGGGCCCGCTCGGCACAAAGAAAGTGGAAAGTTTGTAGCGCCGGGCGATCGGGGCTAGGGATCCCAGCGCACACGTGCAGGACCGGGGGACCCCACGCCGAGCAGGCCGTTTCGGGTTTTTCTTTTCTGCAAGCGAGGGGGGGTGTTGTTGGTATCGCCCCCTCCTTCTCCTCCCCCCAGGGGTGAAAGTGCAAGAGGAAGTGCAGCCGCTGCCATCTTTCCTCCGCTCCGAACACACGGAGCCCGGGGCCGCAGCGCCGCCGCTCTGCCGCCGCCTGCTCCTGGCCTGGGGAAGGGCCCATCCTGCTGCCGCCGCCGCCACCCGCTTGCTTCAGCTGCCGCCGCCGCCGCCGCCAGACTCCAGGACCGAGCCTGTGCCACCGCCCCCGTGCGCGCCTCGCCACCGCCACCGCCGCCTTCGCCTTTTGTTTCCTCTGCTCCAGCGCCCCCGCCCCGGCTCGCGCTTTGCAGGGGACGCAGCGCGCGCCCCCAGCGGGCCCGGGAAAAGCCGCGGAACGCGCGCGCGCGCCTGCGCGGAGGACCCCCTCCTCCTCCTCCTCCTCCTCCCCACGTGCGCGCGCGCCTCTTGGCCGCGCGCCGGCGCCGCCTGGCGGGCGGGAGGGGAGGTGGCAGGCGTGGTAGCAGGAGGGGCGCACCTCTTTGCTCGCGTCCCCCCTCCCGGAAGGTAGAAGACGGGGAGGCGGGCAGGCTGAGAGAAGAGAGCCGCGCGCGTTCCGACGTGGGTGGGGGCAGCAATGTGTGGGGTGGTGCACCCAGCAGTCTAGACATTCCGATCCTGGTAGGGGGCGTGTGCGCAGGGCGCACCTGCGAGACTACAGAGCCCCGGGCCCGCACGTGTGGAGAGTGTGGACACTTCCGCTGCGTCCCGCTTCTAGCGGCTTAGGGGAAGGGAGGGGGCGGGCGGGTGCCGCGGCCCGGCAAGTGGGGAGGGGGCGGCGGCCATGGAACGAGTAAACGACGCTTCCTGCGGCCCGTCGGGCTGCTACACCTACCAGGTGAGCAGACACAGTACGGAGATGCTGCACAATCTGAACCAGCAGCGCAAAAACGGTGGGCGCTTCTGCGACGTGCTCCTGCGGGTAGGCGATGAGAGCTTCCCAGCGCACCGTGCTGTGCTGGCCGCCTGCAGCGAGTACTTTGAGTCGGTGTTCAGCGCCCAGTTGGGCGATGGCGGAGCTGCTGACGGGGGTCCCGCTGATGTGGGGGGCGCAGCTGCAGCCCCAGGCGGCGGGCCCGGGGGCAGCCGAGAGCTTGAGATGCACACCATAAGCTCCAAGGTGTTTGGGGACATTCTGGACTTCGCCTACACTTCCCGCATCGTGGTCCGCCTGGAGAGCTTCCCCGAGCTCATGACTGCCGCCAAGTTCCTGCTGATGAGATCGGTCATCGAGATCTGCCAGGAAGTCATCAAACAGTCTAATGTGCAGATCCTGGTGCCCCCTGCTCGGGCAGACATCATGCTCTTTCGGCCCCCTGGGACTTCAGACTTGGGTTTCCCTTTGGACATGACCAACGGGGCAGCCTTGGCTGCCAACAGCAATGGCATCGCAGGCAGCATGCAGTCTGAAGAAGAAGCTGCCCGAGCTGCTGGTACAGCCATTTCAAGCCAAGCCTCCTTGCCTGTGTTACCAGGGGTAGACCGCTTGCCCATGGTGGCTGGACCCTTGTCCCCTCAACTGCTGACTTCCCCGTTTCCCAGTGTGGCATCCAGCACCCCTCCACTGACTGGCAAGCGAGGCCGGGGTCGCCCAAGGAAGGCCAACCTGCTGGACTCAATGTTAGGGTCCCCTGGGGGCCTCAGGGAGGCAGGCATCCTTCCCTGTGGCCTGTGTGGGAAGGTGTTTACTGATGCCAACCGCCTCCGGCAGCATGAGGCCCAGCATGGTGTCACCAGCCTCCAGCTGGGCTACATCGACCTTCCTCCTCCAAGGCTGGGTGAGAATGGGCTGCCCATCTCTGAGGATCCTGATGGCCCCCGAAAGAGGAGCCGGACCAGGAAGCAGGTGGCATGTGAGATCTGCGGCAAGATCTTCCGTGATGTGTACCATCTCAACCGGCACAAGCTGTCCCACTCTGGGGAGAAGCCCTACTCCTGCCCTGTGTGTGGGCTGCGGTTCAAGAGAAAAGACCGCATGTCCTACCATGTGCGGTCCCATGATGGGTCTGTGGGCAAGCCCTACATCTGCCAGAGCTGTGGGAAAGGCTTCTCCAGGTGAGAAGGACAGTCCCCCACCCCCATCTTAGTATTGGCTCCTGAGACAGTTACCACACCTGGGGATATAGAACTTGTTGCGGGGTGGGTCACTAGCCCTTCCAGGCCTATGCCAGGTTTAGGAGAGTGCTTAAGGGCCCTCTTTCTGAGATGGTGTGGCCAACAGCTGCTTTCTCTTCCTTGAGGCAAGTTCTTTGGCTTGCCCTACTGTCTCTCCTCCTTGGGGCTTGTGGGAAGGGACTGGATTTCTCAGGCCAGAGCCACCAGGCCATGCCATTCTTCTCCCTAGGATCCCTTTGTGTTTCTGGCACCAGGCGTGGGGCCCCGTTTTGGGGGCAGCCTGGGCTCCTCCCTCGACTTTCCTTCCTCTCAAATGGCTGTTGAGGGAGGAACTGGAACAAGTGCATCTGGGGCTCCTTACACTCCTGAGGCACCAGATCCCCTAGCACAGAGCAATAGGGATCCTGGATCTAGTAGGCTCCAGCTTTGCACCTCACATGACCTTGGGGTCCAGAGATCCAGAGCCAGGCACCCAGAGCTGCCTTTAATGCCATCATCTTTGATCTGCTCTCACTTGGCTCCAGAGCCCAAGGAACCCACAGATCCTTCTTATGTTCTCTGCACAGAATGGAAGGAGGGCAGGACCTCTTTTTAGATTCACTTTCTAGTGAGTCCTATGAGGAACTGAGCACTTGTTTGTACACAGAGGGCTGTTTTGTTTTTCTCTTAGAAAATAGCCTGTATAGAAGGGTGATTTTTAACTTGAATCCTGAGGACCTTGTGTATGAACCTAGGGATGCTGAACTCCCTCCAAGGGGCCCCACAGGAACCAGTCTTACCGGTCAGGCAGCCCCTGCCCACCTGCTCTGGCGGGCATCTGGCTTACCAGCCCAGCTGGGGACTTAAGGCTCCATCGATGGCCTCTGGGGACTGAATTCCATCCGGGTGGCATTCATTGGCTGCTGTGGCGGGAGAGGCTGGGGGAGGGGAACACTGAGTTTCTAAGGGGCTTTGGTCTGGACAATGAATCACACCCCCCCTCCCGGAAAGGCCGCAGCGAGGCAGCCCTGCTTCATGTTAAAGCTACAGCTTCTGGTCCTAGAAATCCTTGAGTTTCTGTTAGGAATTGCTGGGGGGTGTGGGGAGAATGTGGCGAGATCAGAGACAAATGCTCCCTTCCCCCTCTAGAGAAAACCAGGGCAGAGAAGCTTAGGCCTATGGAGCCAGATCAGGCTGGTGACTTTCTTTGTCATACTGGGGTGGGGAAGAGGAATCGTCCCCCAGCAGTGGATATAGCTGGTGGGGTCTGGCTAAGTTTGTGCCCCTTCTTGAAACCTTGTTTTGGTTTTTTGTTTGTTTTGTTTTGAGACAGGGTCTTAAATGTGTAATTCAGACTAGCCTTGAACTCACTGTGTAGTTCATGCTGGCCTGGAACTTGCATTGACCCTCCTGCCTCAGCCTCCTGAGTGCTGAGATCACAGTTTTGTGCCACTATGCCTTGCTGATACTCTGTTTTAAAGTCCTTCTTGGCTCTCTTCCAGGCCTGACCACTTGAACGGACATATCAAGCAGGTGCACACTTCTGAGCGGCCTCACAAGTGTCAGGTAGGAGTCGGGCCAGGGCAAAGATGGGCGGAAGGAGAATGTTGCTATTCTCACAGCTGTGCCCATGAAGGAGCTGCTGTGTGTGCTGGGGCCGGCTGGCTGACCACTGCTTTGCACACCTCCCTGCTTTGTCCCTTTACCCTCCCTGTTCCTCCTTTGTTCTTTATCTTCGTCCCCCTTCCCTGCCTGGTTGGTGCTCCCTCCTTCCTAGTTGCTTGCTCCTGGTTCCCACCCTGTCTTCGTCTACACTCTGTTGCTTGGCTCTCTTCCTGGTGTTCATTGGCTCCTTGGATGGTGGGCCACATTGCACAAGTGTTGTCCTGGGGGATCTGGCACCTCACTGGGCCAGGCTGCTGGTTCCCAGCAGTTCATAGGGACCTCTGGGATTTTGAAAGGGCTCCTCATGATCCAGCCAGTAACTTTCTGTTATCTGACTGCAGTGGAGCTCTTTCTGGGTCCCTTCAGTCAAGGCAAGGCCTGGGGGCAGGCGGGCAGGAAATAGGGAATGGGTGGTCTTGTCTCTGAGGACTGGCACCTGTTTAAACTCTCCTGAGCTAGGTGTACAAATAGCTAGGGTTTCTGAAGAACCAGTGAGCTACTTACTTCCTTTCCCCTAAGCGCTCCGTGTAGTAGCAGCTGGTACTCAAGGCTGGGCCAGATTCTCACCCACATCTGCTGGAACAGTATTTACGGGGTCCTGCTGGCGCCCCAAAAATTGTGTTTCCTCCCCGGGCCACTGAACATTTCTGTGTGAATGGAAAACACGCCTCTTCTTGGTTGACAGTCCTCTCCCTTGCCAAGTTCCTGCCAACTGTTCCTGAGGGCAAGATAACGTTGTAGGGCACTCACCACAACCTCTAGCAGGGACAAGCTGCTGCTCCTTAGCTGATTGGTTGCCAAGGGGGTGGGTTTCCTGGATGCCTGTAAGGAGGGGCAGAGGCACTGTGCTAGGGGCCAGGTGTGGATGGTGTTCACAGCGAGGCAGGCAACCTTTCCCAAGAAGGATGACCTGGGGCGGGCCTGCTGGGATCTGTCTCTGCCTGCTGCCTTCTCTCTGTCTCTTGATTTTCTTATCACAGCACATTCTGACTCTCCCAAGTAGTGTGCTGAGTAGCCCGGGCAGAATAGGAGGAGCCCAGAGGGCAGTGGGGGCATGCCCGGTGGCCTGGGGGGGTAACCTGCACTCTTTGCCCTTTTTCCAGGTGTGGGTTGGGAGCAGCAGCGGCCTGCCGCCCCTGGAACCTCTTCCTAGCGACCTGCCATCATGGGACTTTGCCCAGCCTGCTTTGTGGAGGTCGTCCCATTCGGTTCCTGACACCGCCTTTTCCCTTTCTCTAAAAAAGTCATTCCCAGCCCTTGAAAACCTGGGCCCAGCACACTCCAGCAACACTCTCTTCTGCCCAGCTCCCGCGGGATATCTAAGGCAGGGCTGGACTACCCCAGAGGGCAGCCGGGCCTTCACCCAGTGGCCTGTTGGCTAGCACTGGCCTCCTTGGAGAGGGTATACGGTAGAGAAATGAGTGGTGGCTGGCCTGAGACCCCTGCTTTTGGGAGAGGCCAGCAAGGTGGTTCCTGCCCACCTTCCAGCTCAGCTCTTCCAGGGATGACTTGGAGCTTTTTCTGCTCAGGGCTCCCAGATAGTAGTAGTAAGGAGAACCTTTCTGGATTCCCCCTCTAGTCTTCAAGTTTGTTTCTGGGCTCCATCCCCCAACCCCTTTAAGAGGTGGCCCCCCCAAGCCTCTGTCCTTGCCAGGGTGGTTTTGGAGGTTGGTGTTTTCCCAGGAACTCAGCCACCAACTTCTTTTTCCCCTCCCCTGGCGTCACTTCTTATAAGGCACAGGGTCTCTAGAATAGCATCTGGCTACCCCTCCTCCCACTCTGGGATTGGGATTGAATCTGCCTCTGGATACGCCTCTGGCACAACTCCAACTAGGGTCACCTGGGCTGCCCTCCTCCCTTTCTGCTCAGACAAGTCCTGCTTTTGTTTCTGGCAGTGAATTAGACTGATGTTTTTGAGGGTATTTTTTTGTTTTGTTTTTTAAAGCTGGTCTGCTCAGGAACTAAACTAACATGTAGCTTTATATTGGGCCACCCCAATATGTGGCTTTAGGAGCTGATAAGAGATTTAGAACCTCCGGATCCCATTGATGTGTCCCTTAGCGCCCCCGCAGTCTCTGCGGGGAGAACAGGAGTGATGATAAAAGTTTTCATTCTAACTTTTGAGGCTTTGTGTGTTTTGTCCTTGGTCTGTGTCATAACACTGACATCACTGTCCCTTGGTGTACAAGTCCACTCCTGCCCTGCCCCTTCAGCACACACTCTCCCAGATCTGCTGATCCATGCTTAGCTTGTAGCCAGGTCTCCCCCAACCCAGCAGGTGAAGACCTAGTGGCTCTCATGCTCAGGGCCTGAGCTTGCTTAAAGGGCAGGGGCATCTGTTTGGCATAGTGTGTGGCATGCTGAAAGTGTCAGATGGAACGCTCTCTGGAAGTTGGTTCCTTGCACCCCCATAAGCTGGTTGTGAGCCATACCTCTAGCTACTCCAAGTGCTGCAAACAATTAGAGGAGCCAGTTACAGTGACTGGTACTTCAGTTTAGGGGGAAAGGCCATCTGAAGGGAGAGGCATGAAGTGTGAGGCATGGTCTGGGTCTCAATGACCCACATGCCCCAGGCACTGCTAGATTTATGTGCAGTTCAGCTGAAGGCTAGAGTAGCTCAGATCTTTCATTGCTCCCAACAGCCCCATTTCTCAGGCTGGTTAGAGAAGGAATGAATTGGGCTGTGCTCAAAAACGAAGGCTAGCAGGGCCCATGGAGCTGGATCTCCATGCACTGTCCTTCGATTTTCATGGGCTGCTCAAAGTGCTCCCTGAGGCTACCAGACTTTGAAGACCACCAGGCTTAGGGGCACGCACTAGTTAGTGTCCTTGGTACCATTTGGTCCCTCATTTCCCAGCTGCTTGATGTCAGGAAGAAAAGCTTTAGGAAATGTGGGAGGCAAGCATGACTGGCTCAGTGTTGGGTGATGATGTCCCAAGCTTCACCGGGCTGGACCAGGGCCTGGCAGGTTTGCCTTCTAACAATGGTAGGCTGCCTAGGCACCACAAGCAGTCAGCATTCTGCAGCCAGCTGGCTGTCTTCTCATCAAGATTCCTCTGTCTTCTCCTTGTTTCTAGAATAGTGCTTTTCTCCTGAGTAGACCCAGCATAGAGGTGCTGGGTGTCCCCTTTGAGATCTATCTTTCCGTCAGTGACTTCTCTCCTGGGTCATATGCCCTGGCTTCTCAAGTTCTGTGTTCTCTGAGCTTCTGGTGGGCCTAGACTTGGACTCATACTTCCACAGTTTACCCCAGAAAACCCTGAGGACTCCAGCTACACAGGGTCTTTCCTGGCAGAGAGAAACCAACAATCACTTTGACTTTAGTTTTGTAACAGTGACAGTTTTTGTTGTTTATGTGTGGGTCCCCCACCACCCCTGGCAGTAGATTTTACATTGCTAGGTTTGCTCAGGCTTTAGCTTTCATTTCTTGAGAAATAATCAGGGGGTAATGGGGTGAGGAAAGCCAGTCCAGTCTGGGATTTGAATTTTGCTTAGTTAATCCTCATATAGCTAATCCATTTGTGGGTAATTGAGGGTTGGCTGTCCATCATCTTTAGGTAGCAAAGCATGACAGGCAAAGCCTTTAAAGGAGAGATCCCAAAAGAAGGCTGGCAAGAGAAACAAGGCATCTCTTTCATAGCTTTCTAGTGGCTCTCTCTCCCAGGGCCTATGGAAGACAGAATCCTCAATGTATGCTTTAAACTCCATGTTTTTACACTTGATCCATACTGGTTCTTTTCACTTGCAAGGCTCAGAACATGTTTCCTCTTGCCATTGGAAGTGTGCTCCTGGGGTCACTGCTTGGCAGAACCAGCTCCTGTTCCTGGATATATTGGCTATGGGTTTCTTCTCAAGCCTGTAGCCCATCACCAGGTCATAAGGTCTCTGTGACCTTTGAGGTGCCCTCCGCTCTTTACCCCCGTGACCATAAGACCAAGAATTGAAGATGCTTTCTGAGTCACCTCAGAAATCCTGAACAAATCCATTCACCCTTCCCTTCCAGAAGAGCCCTAGTACCAAATATAGTAAGTGTCAAGACCTTTCACTCATGAGATCGTATGGCTTCTGAATTTGTAGATGGTAAGAGTATAGGCTTTGGATTGGTTCACACTGGAGCTCTACTCTTAGAGCCTCCATTTGCCCAGCATTAAATTGGAAAAGATAAGACATCAGGATAACCAAGAAGACTGACAGAGTACTGTCCCGACTATGGGGAGGGTGTTGAAACTGCTACTTTCTGTAGCAGCTTAGTCTTGTGCTTTGTTCTTTTTAAAGTTAGATTCTTTGTTCATCAAATGAATAACATGCACAATGTGGCGCATGTGCACACACACAAAACAAATGCACTGTTTCACTAGTATAAATGGTTCGGTTCCAAATTTATAACCTTTACTTAAAAAGACAGTGACTAAGAGTATCAAGGATTGTAGTGCAAATATTTGGAATGGGTATTGAGTGATGAAATCTTGCTTTGTATGGTAAGGAGAAGATGCATAAAAGTGGTGATCATGTTCACTTACCTCAAGATCTCAGGTGCTCAGAAGCCCCTTCTAAACAGATAATAGAGGGCGCTCCATTTTAGCAAATTAATGGGGCGGAATTCTTCAGTGGGTTAACATACACTCTGCAGTGCCCTTCAAGGTGAAGGTTGCTTTCTCTTGTACTAAATAGTACTTTACTGTTCTAAAACAGTAAACACATATACACATGGAGAAAAACTAGTCAAATCTGAGCGGAACCCCTGAAGCACCTACATGGAACCAAAGTAACTTGAAAGTTACAAGCTTCATCTCTTTCTTGGGCCTTCTGCACACCCAGCAGAAGAGAGAAAATTGGGGAGAGAGAATGCCTGGTAGCGAGTTAGGTCTTCAAATCTGGGGGAAGTCTGGGGACCTGGGGCTTTGTTCCCAGGACCCAGGTGCTAACCTTCACCTCTTCAGTCACTTTACTGTATGTTGTAGTTGGTTTTCCATGGCCACATGCTCCTAGAGGTGTCACACAGTGTGCCTTAGGGGACTGCTACAAGGCTGGAGGGTGTGAGACAAATGCTTCAACCAGGGTAGGTCCAGGACTTGCTGGCTGAGTGGCTCATATCACTGCTGGCCCTTCCCCACCTCAACGTTTCACAAATACTTTTTTTTTTTTTTTTAAGTGTATTTGGTACAGGGTCTTACTACACAATTCCCAATGATCCTCCTGTTTTCAGTCTCCCTAGCACTGGGATTACAGACATGCACCACCATGCCTGGTCTTGGCCCACTCAGTGGGCCTGGAGGCAGGGCCGGTGTAGCATGTGGTATGAGGTGTTGAACCCCAGTCCCTGAGCTTGCTGAAGCAGGTGCTTAGTCTGCTGAACTCTTTTTTTTTTTTTGATATTGAAATGCTTTTTTATTTATTTGTGTGTGTGTGTGTGTGTGTGTGTGTGTGTGTGTGTGGCCAGTTCAGCCCACCAGGGGGCGGGGCTGGCTGGCATGTGGTGCTGGGGGATCGAACCGCGGTCCCAGTGCTTTGCTAAGCTTGTTCTAAGTAGGTGCTTTAGACTACTGAGCCATCTCACCAGCCCTGAAATGCTTTTTTATTTTAAGTTTTATTATTAATTTTATTGAGAAACATAGCAGTGAGACAGTGTCAAAACCGATTAATAGGACAGCTTCAATAATTAATATATTGCATATTGTTGTCCTCATACCACTGAACTATCTCGCTGGCACTTTTTTGCAAATACTCTTGAAGCCTTGGGTCTTCCTTGAGCTCATACTTTCTGCTTATTTTCCTATTGGCAGAATTGGCACTATTTTATGTATTTTATTATTTTTATTTTAATTTTTGGCACTATCATTTTATAGGGTACTTTTTTCAATTTAAATAGAAAATATGAGGAGTTAGCTCTGTGCTTTGTCCTGCCTTTCCATTTCCTTGAGACCAAGACTAATGTCCTTTTTGACTAAAATGAATAAATTGAATTCTTTGTATGAAGCAGTGAACGAAAACTCAGGTGTGTAGAGTAGGAAGACTGCTTTATATGCCAGCAACTCATTGGTAATACAGTTATAGCCTGTGTACCTGAAGTCAGTGATTAATGGT
>NW_004524806.1:1788324-1804581 GCF_000260255.1 Octodon degus
TTTTTGTAGAACCGGGGATTGAACTCAGGCCCTTGTGCTTGCCATGGAAGCACTTATTCTACTGAGCCATCTTCCCAGCCCCTAGTTAAAGATAAATAAATACTTAATTCCTTGCTTTGTAAAGGAGCATAGAGTTTAGCTTGCTATGTACAAGGCATGTCTATGATGGAGAACTTGTCATTCAAACTTAGGTGTTCTGTGAGGAGGTATTCTGGGAAATAAGAGCAGCCACTTGGCATTCTGGGTAAAGACCATGAGCCAAACTCCATCGCTCTCTTAATTCTCAAGGCAATCATACCATAGGCAGGAGCTATTTTTGCTTCACAGTGTAGTTGGTCAGGTATGAAATACTAGGTTTCGCCTCATCTTGTTTTCCTTCCTGCCCTCAGACCTGCAATGCTTCTTTTGCTACACGAGACCGTCTGCGCTCCCATCTAGCCTGTCATGAAGACAAGGTCCCCTGCCAGGTGTGTGGGAAATATTTGCGGGCAGCATACATGGCAGACCACCTGAAGAAGCACAGCGAGGGGCCCAGCAACTTCTGCAGTATTTGTAATCGAGGTAATCTCCCTCCTATTTCCTCACTTCTGGAGGAGCCTGAACTTGTGTTGGAAGCCCAAGGGTGTCTTGATCACCCTGCCTCCCGCTACACCCTGCACAGCCCTCTTTTCTCACTGAATGACAAACGTTTTCATCAACCCAGCTAGCAGTTCGCACCCCCTTCCTTCCCAAGAAGCTTGGAGTGCTTGGCATGGGAGGTCCCAGGAGACCAGCAGATAGGACTGAGACAAGTGATTTCCAGGCTTGGGCCTAAACATACCTGCCACTGAGGTGGTAGGATGAATGCATTTTGTAAACAATGCTAAACTATTGTGGTTCATAGGGGAGTTGTTAGTTTCCAAAGTGGGGCAAAAAGGGGTCCTGCTTCAAAGTTTTTTTCTGGCTGGTTCACTGGCATGTGCAATTCAGCTGCCAGGAATGAGGTTGAGTCTGGAGAGGTAGACACTTATTAGCACAAATGGTCAGCAGAGACCCCAAATTCAACTAGATTGGGACCTTGGCAAGAGAGGAAGCAGAAGATGCTCTGAGCAGGACAGTGTGCTTGATGAAGAGGTTGGCCTAGGTTGCATCTAGTGGTGGCAGCAATGTTGTGATAGATGAAGTCAGTCTTAGCCCTGAGGTTCTACTGGGTCTAGCTGGCTGTTGGAATTGCTGGAAGTTTGTGTTTTGCAAGCAGTGTCAGTGGGGGATGATTGGTCCATATTTGTGCTGAAGGAGGTTGGAGCTGCTATCAATGTGGATGTAAAGGATGCTTCTGCATGGTGCGCTTGCTTTGGTCAGGTGGGGGTGTTGCTGGGATGTCCTTAATCTTCTGGGGCACTCGTTCTTTTTTTTTTTTTTTTTTGGTACTGGGGATCGAGCCCAGGACTCCGTGCTTGGTTGACAGGCGCTTATGTTGCTGAGCTATCTCCCTGGCTCTCCTTTCTTTTTTTCGGTACCAGGAATTGAACTCAGGACCTTGCACTTGCCAGGCAGGCACTGTGCCAGTGAGCAATATCTCCAGTCCTCCTGGGGCATTCTTGTTCCAACATTACTGAGAGTCTGAGCTATGCTTTGGTGACCTGAATGCAGATCTGGGAGTCAAAGGACCTTGGGTTTAGTCTTAGGTGGTCACTGTGTGGCCTTGAGCTCTCTCTTCCCCCCTTTTTTCTTTCTCTTCCCCTTTCTAAGCCTCAAATGGGGTTAAGAACCACCTCTTTTCTTATGTCACAGAATTGTTTGAGGGTCCCAGGAGACAAGGTAGGTAGTTCTCTGCACTCACTAAGGTGAACCCTTATGCTTTGTACTGATGGTAGGGAAGATGTTATTTGCTGAGATTCTGTTTTAGACAAGGTACAGTGCCCCCTACAGGCCTTGGCTGGACTCACTGGGTGTCTGTGCCGTTTCCATGTGCCCTAAAGTTCTCCGGGGAGGGAGATCTCCAGGTACCTGGGAGCCTGTAGTGTCCTGCAATTGAGTGCCTCCTTGATACTGTACACCTTGCGGATTTTCATGATGGCCACTGAATGTCCATGTTTGTTCCACCAGGAAACCTGATGTGAAAGTGGAGCAATGGTAACTAAAGCTGCTTAAGCTGTCGGTCCTGTTTTCTGACATGTCACAGCCCATTCTGGTGGGAATGTCCTCTGGGGAACAAGCAGTGGAGTGGGATGTGGGTGAAGAGTTATCAGGATGGCCTTTACTAGAGCTGCCCTAGCCCTGAAAAAGTAGGTTTCTTTTCTTCCTTCATCCTGATCTGGCTTCCTGGTGAATAACTCTAAATCCTCTGTGATGTGTCATTAGCAGGCCTTTTGTTGAGTTTTCAGTGTTCAAGTTCCCAGTCCCAAAACTGGAGTCAGATACTACATGCTGAGAACCAATAAGAGTAGAGAAAGACGCTAATGACAAAACCTAGAAGGCCTAGCCCAGATGGGAGAGTAGGGCAAGAGCTGGACAGGAGACCTAGGGCTCTGGGAACCCAGCTCAGGAGAAAAGAAGAGCTGATAGCAGCAGAGACCAGCTGGGAAAGTTGACCCATTTAGGAGAGAGCTGATGTGGCAGAGTCAATAACTGTTGTATGTCAGGATTTTTTTCCCTGAGAGCAGATAAAGAGGAATTGGGCAACAGCCACAAACTGTGGGCTTGGGGTGGGAGAATGCAGAAGAGTAAAACCAGAGCCTACCTTTTCTCAGGAAAGCCAACATTAGATCTGGATTATAGGCTAAACATCTTTTGGGTCCATGATCAAAGTAGGAAGTCATTCCTCTAAGGAGATGAAAGAAGCTGGAAGTTCATCGGATTTAATCTTAACTGTTCTAACCAGCAGGCTAACTTTTTCAAGCCTTTTGCTTGAACCTTTACAGAGTTAAGAGAATTCTTTTTTCCCCCAGTGCTGGTCCAACCCACACTGAGTACTTGGAAAATGGTTTTAGTGTTTTATCAGAAGAGGAGGAGCAGGTTGCTACTCCTGGTCTCATTTCTGGCATGTTGATGCATCCTAGTAATCCCAGCACTCGAGAGGGTGAGGCAGGAGGATTCCTGCAAGTTTGAAGCCAGCTTGAACTACATAGTAAGACCCTGTATTAGAACATTGGAATCAGAATCCAGAGAGCTCTGTGTCATCATTTGTCCCCAGATTACCAAAGCTTTGCTCACTTTTTTTTTAATGCTACTAGAGACTGAACCAAGGAAGTATTGAGCTTTATCCCCCACCCTTTGTGTGTGTGTGTTTAGGACAGGGTGTACAGGGTCTCACTGTGCAGATTGGACTCAGTGATCCACCTGTTTACAGCCTCCCAAGTGCTAGGATTACAGGTCTCAATTGCCATGTCAGTGTGCTCTGGGGTGGGGCCAGCACGGCAGGCCAGGGGGATCGAACTCCCGGCTCCTTCGGCTAAGTAGATGCTTTAATCTGCTGAGCTATTTGGCTGGCCCCTGCGTCTAAGTAGATGCTTTAATCTGCTGAGCTATTTGGCTGGCCCTCCCCCACCCTTTTTTGAGACAGTGTTTTGCTGAGTTGCTCTGGCTGGCCTTAAACTTGTGATCTTTCTGCTTTGGCTTCGTAAGTAGCTGGGATTACAGGCATGTTCCATTGCATCTGACCAAACTGAACATTCTTTTAGCTGGGAGTATAGCTCAGTGGTAGAATCTTTGTCTAGTATGTATTTTATGCTGGGTTCTGTCCCCAGCACTGGTGGGGAAAAAGAATTCTCTTAGCTTTGTAAAGGTTCAAGCAAAAGGCTAAAGTTAGCCTGCTGGTTAGAACAGTTAAGATTAAATCAGGTGAACTTCCAGGTGCCTTCTGGGATTCTTCAGTCACTAATTGTTCATCAGCAGCTTGGCATGGTGGCACATGCCTGTGATCCCACTACTTGGGAGGCTGAGACAGGAGAAACATTGTGAGCTCCAGTCCAATCTGGGCTATAAAATAATCTCAAGGCCTGCCCAAACTGCTTAGTGAAACCCTGTCTCAAAAATAAATAAATAAATAAATAAATAAAATAAAATTAATTGTTGACCAGTCAATTATCTAATGACCGGGGCTGGTGAGATGGCTCAGTGGTCTAAAGCACCTACTTAGAACAAGCTAAGCTCAAGCAAAGCACAGAGACCTCGGTTCAATCCCCTAGCACCACATGCTGGCCCGCCCGCCCCCTGGTGGGCTGAGCTGGCCACACACTAAATAAATAAATAAATAAATATTAAAAAAAAAAATATCTAATGACCTGCCTTAACATAGTGTTTGGCTCGAAAATAGCTCTTTGCTATCAAGAACGGTCAAGAAGGAAGCACCCCTAACTCCACACGTGGGTCATGTGCAAGATTAAAAGACAGATGACCCATTGTCCTACAGAGATATCAGGTCATATGTTAGAGGATGATCTTTTTTTTTTTTTTTTTTTTGGCACAACCAGGGATTGAACTCAGTCCCTTGCGCTTGCCAGGCAAGCACCTATTCTACTGAGCTATCTCCCCAGCCCCAGATCATTTCTCATAAAGGGTCTGTTATGGCTAGAAAAGCTTGTTCCCACCTTCCGAGGTTAAAGAAATCAGTTGGGTTGAATGGTGGAAAGGAGAGAAGGAACTGGCCTGGTGATTTTCTTCTTTTTACAAATTTTCTGTAGCAGAGTATTTGTACATATTTGTATGTCCTGGGAAGTGAGAGAGTTTGTCAGGAATCTGTCTTTATGTGGATTCAAGCATCTTTGGCTGAAAGGTGAGCTCGCATGTGCACAGAGGCAGGCAACCTGCATTCCTGTGGACTGACACAGTCCCACCCCTTACACAGTTGTATGTGGCCCCTCCAGACTATGGCCATGGAAAAAGCAGTCTCTAATCCTGCGTAGATGTGGAAACTGCCAAAGGGGAATTTGTGTCCGGTCTGTGAATTGCACGGGCACCAGGCAAGAAAATGCAATTGAGAAGCAGTAGTCTTTTGCTAATAAACTTTCCTCTCTGGAGTGAGATGGAGGGTGGCTTGCTGGTTGTTTGCTAATCACATGTGTGCTAAGCGTCTATCATGTGGGTGTCTGGATCAAGCTGATTCTTTCTCAGCTAATCAGTGGTGAATAAGGTGGGGGAATTTAGAATTCTGGCTCAACATGTCTGGCTTCAAAGATGTGTTCTGTTCAGAAACTCAGCTTCTGTTTCACCCCAACACTTGGCTCCCGAGTTGCTCTGTGTTTAAATTTTAGGTTTAAACCACTGTGCCAAGTGGTTTCGCTATAGATAGTATAGTCTACAGCTGGGGTAAAGTCAAGAGGACCCAGCCATGTGTTTCTCAGACTGTTTTTCAGAAAAACACAGGGAGTTTTTATTGAGCATCTGCTCTGCTGTATTCCTCGGGTACAGCTTTCCCTCCAAGGAGTAAATATAATAATTCCTGGGTTCTTCCCTCTCCTTCCCCATCCACTCTGATTGCAGTGGACTTGCCCTCGCACACCATGGGGAGGGCTCTGCACTACTTCAGAAGCCTTGAATTAAAAACCAAAGGAAAAATTCCATTCTAAGATGGCATCACATTCCAAAAGTTTTTTTTTTTTAAATTTATTTATTTATTTATGTGTGTGTGTGTGTGTGTGTGTGTGTGTGTGTGTGTACCGTGTGGCCAGCTCAGCCCACCGGGGGGAGGGGCTGGCTGGCATATGGTGCTGGGGATTGAACCGCAGTCCCTGTGCTTTGCTAAGCTTGTTCTAAGTAGGTGCTTTAGACCACTGAGCCATCTCACCAGCCCCCCCAAAAGTTTTGATATCTTGTGATGGTTGCTAGGGCCCGGTGTCTCCCTGTTGCACTTGGTTTTATCATCCCCACAGGGCTGATCTAAGAGGCAGAACTGAGAACCTCTTTTTCATTGGCCTTGTCTACTCATCCCTGACTGCATCCTCCCTCTCAGAATGTTTATGTGAGCGCAGTCCTCCTGTCCCCCAGTCACTGCCCCCAGGCTAATCACTGAAGTTACTGTGTAAGACAACTAGCTCTACTAGACACAAGGGGGGAGGGGGGGGGACCAGTGCCTCAGCCCGGTGACTCTTTGAAGTAGCTGTGTTAGAAAACGAAAGAAAATTTTCCTGATCCTATATTCCTGTCAGAAACCACCAGATGCTGCTATAGGGAGTATTTGTTAAATAAGCTTCCCACAGGCCAGCCCTCTCATCTACTAGCACTTTCTATTACCGCAAACCATTAGTGATGATGAAACTTACTGCAAAAATTCAAAAGAAGTTTCTAGGCCTCAGGGGCAAGACACAGGACCATGTAAGGGTCTTGCTGGTGATTAAAGACCAAGTTCTAGGGGGCATATAGACCTGGGACTTCATGGATTCCAGCCCTGATACTTAGTAGCAGTATTGTATAGGTGACTGAAAGTTACTTCACTTCAAACCTCTTGCATCTTTCTCTTTAAAATTGATATAATAGGGGCCGGGGAGATGGCTCAGTAGAATAAGCGCTTGCCTGGCAAGCCCAAGTGTCAGTTCAATCCCTGGTTCTGCCCAAAAAATAAATAAATAAAATTGATATAATAGGGCCGGGGAGATGGCTCAGTGGAACAAGCGCTTCCCTGGCAAGTGCAAGGGTCTGAGTTCAATCCCCGCTTCCGCAAAAAAATAAATAAATAAATAAATAAATAAAATTGATATAGTAATAACTCCTAAAGCATAAGGTGTTTGGGGAATTCTTCAGAATAGTGCATGTATGGGTTAGGGATATAGCTCTTGGCACAACATCTGTCTGACAAGTGTGAGGCCCTGAGTTCAATTCCCAGTATCAAAAAAGAAAATATCAAAAAAATAAAAATAAAAAAATTTAAAAGCCCTTTAGAACAACACATATAATATACTGGGGCCCAGTATACCATCAGCATTTGCTAAAGATGAAGCTTTAGGGCCTGGGAAATAGCTTAGTGGTACAATGCCTGCCTGGCAAGCATGAGGTCCTTAGTTTGAGTCCTAGTGCCAAAAAAAAAGATGAACCTTATGACAGTTGTAGCAGCATTCAAAATGCTATGCCAATTCAGATGTTTGTAAAAGTTTCATGCAAGCATTACACAGTACGCTCCAGCCTCTGACCCTGTAGCAGAGGATCTCCCTGTGATCCTGTGTCTGTATAATTTTTAAAGGGAATGGAAGTACTGAGTGTTTGTTAACCAGACCCAGAGCAGCACCCCAAGGGGGCCTTAAACTAAAACCTTTGGTTCCTGCTAAAGGTACTCTCTGATCCTTGGTCACAGTGGAGTTTGATGGGATCGTTCCTCCTGTGAAACCCAAGTTGAAATCCCTTTACTGCCTACCTGATTCAGTATCCTTGGAGCCCGAGATATCTTAGAGCTCAAACTGACCGAAGCATCTAGGAGGAGCTATAGCAGGGACAAGACTGCCTGATTGTCCCTGTTAAGTGAGCCTGGTGGTTGCTCCACACTAGATGAAAAAGACCACCATGGATAAGATGACCGTGCCCCTTCAGCATAACTTCCTACTGTTCTTCAAAGGGTCTAAGCAGTCACTAAAGGAGTTACTCTGAAGGCAAACAAGTTGGCAAAACAGAACATACTTTTTTTTTTTTTTTTTTTTTAAATGTATTTGGTACATGGTACAGCGTCTCACTACACAGCTTGGACCCATAGTGATCCTCCTGTTTTCAGCCTTCCCAGCCAGGTCTTGGTGGTTGGCTCAGGGCGCTGGGGTAGGGGCTGCCATGGTGGTGCTGGGGAGCTATCTCCCAGCCCTAACAGAATATATTCTAACAGCCTAAAGAGGAACCCCTGGAGGCATTCTTTGGGGATTCCATTTTACCTTCATCTGGATTGGTATCCAGCTTTCCTTTAACAACTGTTAAGTAGTCATTCTGCTGGCTGGAGGCCTGTGGCTGCCCTGTAGCCCCATGTACTTGTCTGATCACATTTCTAGCCATGGTCCTACAGCTGACCTGGGACTGTGCAACATCCATTCAAGCCTCTCTCTCTCCCTTTCTCTCTCTCTCCCCCTTCCCTCTCCCCTCTCATGTCTCTGTCTCTCTTCTTTCTCTCTGCCTATCTGTCTTTGTCTCTCTGTCTCTTTCTCTGTCTGTCTGTGTCCCTCTCTCTGTCTCTCTGTCTGTCTGTCTGTCTGTCTGTCTGTCTGTCTGTCTGTCTGTCTCTTTCTCTCTCTCTCTACTTCTGTCTCTGTCTCTTTTAACCTTTGGCTTTTTGAGACAGGGTCTCACTATGTATTTCAGGCTGGTCTTGAACCTACTTATATAGCCCAGGCTGGCCTCAAACTCCTGCCTCAGCCTCCTGAGTGCTGGGATTATAGGTGCAAGCCACCACGTGTGACGTCTTGTCCTTCTTCCTTCCCTTCCTCCCTCCTCTCTCTGTCTCTGTCTCCTTGTTTCTTTCCAGTATTAAAGGTTGAAACCAGGGCCTTCACACTGAGCTACATCCCCAGCCCTTTAATGCCTTTTTAAAAAGTTATTTATTTATTTATTGGATACAGGGTCTCACTACATAGTTTGGATGTATAGTGATCCTCCTGTCTCAGCTTCTTCAGCACTGGGATTATAGGTGTGCGCCACCATGCTTGGTTTCAAGGCCAGTACAATGCATCCAGGACTACAGGGCCCACACGGCATGCAGTACCAGGGACTGAACTCAGGTCCTTGCACTTGCCAGGCAGGCGCTTAGACAGCTGAGCTATCTCCCCAGCCCACCAGCCCTTCATTTCATTTTTATTTTGAGACAGGGTCTCACTAAGTCACTGAGTTGCCCCTGTGGGACTGAAATTTATAATATTGCTGCAGCTTCCCAGAGGCTGTGCATCACCATATCCGGCTCTAAACCTCTCGTTACCATGGCACCAAGCAAGCCCAGAGGCAGCTGGCCTCTGGCCCTAGCCAGGGCAGGACTTCAGGGCATCCTACCAGGCAGCCAGCCTGGGCCCTTCTATACAGCCTTGCAGAGTGTACTCTACAGAGAAGCTAACTTGTGCACATAGCCAATTTTCATCCCAACCCATGTGGTTCATGTGGTTGTGCTGTCTCGAACCAAGGAGGGGACCCTCTTTTAGGTGCAGCTGACTTGGGAGTAGTAGCCAGAGCGGCCAGAGACCAGGGAAAGCAGAGAGGTACCTCTGGTTGGCCACGGGATCTCATCTCCTTTTGTCTTGTTTAGGTTTCTCCTCTGCCTCCTACTTAAAGGTCCATGTTAAAACCCACCACGGTGTTCCCCTTCCCCAGGTCTCCAGGCACCAGGAGCCCATCCCGAATGGGGGAGCAGCGTTCCACTGCGCCAGGACCTATGGCAACAAAGGCAAGCGACCCCTTGCTCTGCACTTTGCTTTTCTGCGCAGACTGTGTTGTGGGGGCGCTGGGCCGGGCATGGGGAACCTGGATGGCAGTGGCCTCCAGGATAGATGTCACTGTGGGTACCTTGCTCCAGGCTGGCGAGTGAGGCAGTAGGGCAGTGCCAAGGTCCAGCCCCTGCCTCCTCTTTCCAGTCCTCCTTTCTCCGTCCTGGCCAGCCCCTGCCATCTGAGCCTTGCAGGGATGCCCCGGGCGCGGGGCAGGAAGAGGAACCTTGCATGATGAGTCACTCTGGACCTGTCCATTGCCTGCTGCCCTGTAGGATGGTGTGCAGCTGCAGCAGAATGCTTTCCCCTCCGTTGACCTTTGGGTTGCTGGGAGCCAGTGGCTAGCTTCTCCCACACTAGAGGTGGCTAATTGTTGTGTGTGGCCCTTTCAGAGAGTCTCTGGCTGCATTTGTGAGATGCATGGCAATAAATAGCTACCTGATTGCTGCTGACTTGCATTGGGTGGCAAAGAGCTCCCCAGGGCCACTTTTGCTTGTTGATTCAGGTTGTGCTGCGGTGTGTCCTGTTGTTGCTGCCTCAGGATGAGGCCAGAGCTTGGCAGATGGTAGAGATGGCAGAGATGGCATGCTCCATGCTCCCATCACAGACCTCCCATCCCGGCATGGCTCTGGACCCAGGCAGGAAGCTGCTAGTTGGTAGAGGACTGTAGTGTGGGCCAGGCCATGTGAAGCAGTGAGAGTTGTCTTTTGGCCTAGCTTTTCCTGGGCCCTATGGGTGAGGATACCCAGCTGAGTTGTTCAGAGTGGTTTTTAATCTGTATGCTTTGGTTGCATGGTCCTGAAAGAGTTTTGGCAAAAGGAAGGTGGTAAGGGCTCTGTGTTTGGGCTGGTGTTTGTCTGAGCCGTGGATGGGGTTTGGCTGGGAGGAGGACCTCACTGTCGTGGTTCGGCCTATCTTGCAAGGGTTATAGTTAATCTGGTGCAGGAGACAAGGCCACTGTTATACCTGCTCAGCATCCTCACAAGAGCTATACCCCCAGAAGCACCCAACAGAGCACCTAGGAGTTGGGGGTCTTTGAGTTATTCTGACAGAAGCAGTAGAGGTCCCCCCCGTATACCCCTTCCCTGAAGCAGGCTGAGATATGGTGAGTGATACCTGTGCACATGCATGAAGAGACACCGCGAGGGAGGGCGGTGGCCCAGGATCTTGCTGTCTCACCCCCATAGGCACTCCAGGCTCCTGGACTGATCAGCTGAACCTCTGTGGGTTCTGCCAGGGCAATGGCTTCCCACTGCTGCCCTCCATAGGCCTGTGAATTGGCCTCTCATGACCCCTCCAGGAGGGGGCATCTCCAAAGCCTAGCCTCATCTCTCTCCTGTGTTTTGTTTTTTTCATAGAAGGCCAGAAATGCTCACATCAGGATCCGATTGAGAGCTCCGACTCCTACGGCGACCTCTCAGATGCCAGTGATCTGAAGACGCCAGAGAAGCAGAGCGCCAATGGCTCTTTCTCCTGTGACATGGCGGTCCCCAAAAACAAAATGGAGTCTGACGGGGAGAAGAAGTACCCGTGTCCTGAATGTGGGAGCTTTTTCCGCTCTAAGTCCTACTTGAACAAGCACATCCAGAAGGTTCATGTCCGAGCCCTGGGGGGCCCTCTAGGGGACCTGGGCCCTGCTCTTGGCTCACCTTTCTCCCCCCAGCAGAACATGTCACTCCTTGAGTCCTTTGGGTTTCAGATTGTTCAGTCGGCATTTGCTTCATCCTTAGTAGACCCTGAGGTGGACCAGCAGCCCATGGGGCCTGAAGGGAAGTGAGGCAAAGGCTGCGTCCCCACAGAAACAGCCTTCCGGGGACTGCCAAGAAATGCTGTGAATGCGGAGAGATGTGATGTCTTTGGGTTCTGTAGCTGAGAGATTTTTATTCATTTTTAACTCTTCCCCAACCCAAACCCTACTCCTTATCCACTACCCATTCCCCCAATGGTTTGTAGAAATAGATCTCATCTGATTCTCTGCAGAAATACCTGCAAAACCCAGTATGGGACAAAGGCAGAAAACACTACATGAGCCTCGAAGGCAACACCAGATCCGGTCTCTCTAATGGGTAGGAGCCGGAACTCCTGGTGCTCAATTCTTAGTGACTCTCCCAAACCCATTGGTATTCTGGGACTTCAGAGATTTTGGTCCCCTCCCACTTCTCTAATTCCTCATTTGCCTTTCCTGTTTGACCTCAAAAGAAATCACAGTAGGGTCTCTACCCACTCACACAACCTCAGTGGCCAACAGTTTTTAAAGAAGTCAGGCCTACAGCAATCCATGGACCATGGGGTGAGTGTCCTCCTAGAGTACCCTGAGCTTAGCCCCTGGGCTGGAGGGCCCAGACCTTCGCAAGCCCTGCTGAAAGCTAGCATTGTGCTTTTAGACAAGCTCAGTTATTGAGGATGCCTTCACCCCAAATTCCAGTTTTTACATGATTTTAACCTTTCAACTTGCTGTTGGGTTTTAATTCTCTAATTATTATTATTATTGTTATTATTTTTTAGGACCAGTTGTAGTGAATTGCTACTGAAAGCTATCCCAGGTGATACAGAGCTCTTTGTAAACCGCAGTCACACATTAGGTTTAGTATTAAACTTCGTTTAGGTGTACCATAATTAACTTGGCTAGTTGGTTGTTTGAAGTCTATGGAAGAAATAGTTTTATGCAAAATTTTAAAAAATACCAGTCTGGTCAGGAAAAGGTAGAGGGCTTCAGTGCTACTGAGAGCCAGAAAGTGGAGAGAACCAGTAGGTAGGGGAATTATGTACCTAGGTTGTGGCCCACGTGAGCAGGTCCAGGTTGAGCTTGTGATGTGAACTGACTGATCAGACTGTATTAAAAACATTAGTACCTTACTCTGCTTGCTCCTGAGTCCAGTTTTTCACCTGGGTGAGGAGGGTTGGGACCCAGAAATGGGCAGTCTGCACCCCTGTACTTGGGGTGGGGGTGGGATCCCCAGACACTTTTCCTCTTCATTACACCAGTTCTATTGGAATTGGTAGGTGGATGGTCCCCCTAAAGACTCAGCTGCTGGGGTTCATCTAGTTTTTTTAACATATACTCATTACTTGCCTTCACTGCATGTGTAGCCATCATGATTTCAGGCCCTGTGCTGAACAAGATACCCCACTAGGGCTCAAGGTCAGAGAAACAGTGAGCCTATGTATTTACTTATTTATTTATTGTATTTTTGAGACAGGGTTTTACTGTGCAGTTTAAGCTGGCCTTGAACTCGCTTTGTAGCCCAGGTTGGCCTTGAACTTGCTGCAGTCCTTCTGCCTCAGGTCCCAAGTGCTGGGATTATAGGTGTGTGCCAACAGGCTTGGCTAGTGAGAAGATTCAAATAGGAGTTTGAATAATGATAAGTATAAGGGACAAATCTAGGCATGGTAAGAAGTTAGTGACCATAAGAGGGTGAGTAGAGTGGTCCAAAAAGGTGTGAGGCAGAGTTTAGGATTCAGGGAGATAGAGATGAGCTGGGGTCAGAGTGGCTCCAACCCCCAGGACTAAGGATAGACCTGTGTGGGGAGGAAATCAAGGGGCTTAAAGCTCCGCAAGTTGAATCCCTCATGCTCATATTGTCTACATGATGCTATGCAAAAGATTATTTATGCCATTAGAACAGAATATATAAAGAAAAGGAGGCAGTAGCACAGCAAAAAGAGCAAGAAATAAGCATAGTGTTGTGCTTGGGAGGCTGAGGCAGGAGAATTGTCATGAGTTTGAGGCCAGCCTGGGATATATAGTGAGTTCAAGGCCAGCCTGAATTACAGAGACCCTGAATCCCCCCGCCCCCCAAAAAGAAGAAAGAAAAAGAAAGAAGCATAATGTAGAATTCATGGGAACAAGAGCAAGAAGTAAGGCACCACATCATTTTGAGAAAACTCAGGGAGAGGAAAACCTCCTGAAATAATAGAAGTAGCATTTAATCTCCAAATAAGAAAACAAAGAAGAGAGACATGAACAAAAACCTGAAGGAACAAACTAATCACAACATTACTTAGACCATACTGGTAATTACAGTGGTGCCTCAGTTTGTGAACTTGATCCTTCCCATGATTCTGGTTGCAAAACTGACTTGGATGAAAACCAAATCATTCTGTAGTTAGGTTCAGTGTTGACCTTATGAGGAAATTTGACTTGGTCCTCATCCAGCTTGGTTTACAGACAGAATCGTGGAGGGAAATGAGTTAGTAAACCAAGGTACTACTGTATGTTCTGGTTTAAAGTCAAAGCTGGGCATGGTGGTGCATACCTGTAGTCCCAGCACTCACAAGGCTGAGGTGGGAGGATCACTGCAAATCCAATGCCAGCCTGAATTACATGGTGAGACCCTGTCTTTTGTGTGTGTGTGTGCAGGGTCTCACTACTCAGCTTGGACTCTGTAGCAATCCTCCTGATTTCTGCCTCCCTAGTGCTGGGATTACAGGTGTGCACCACCATGCCTGGTCTCTATTGCTGGCTCAGCGCTCCCAATGGCGGGTCCCGTGCAGTGTACGGTGCCAGGGATCGAAACCTGGCCCCTGTGCTTACCTAGCCAAGTGCTTAGTCTGCTGAACTATTATGCAGGCCCTGAGACCCTGTCTTAAAAAATAAATTTAAAAATTTAGTTATTATTATGATGTTTGGGGTAAACTTCCTAGCTTTGGAGACTAGAATAGAGGCTCGGGCCATTTAAGGTGAGTAAGTAGATGAAAAGGTGACACTAATGCTAAGGCCCAATGGGTATGTGGCTTGGTGACCAGCACAGAATCTGCCAGCTGATCGTATCTGATATCTCGTGGGTATCTGAGTAGATAATCTGGCCTTGGGCCAAGGACTTGGCTGGGATGGCCTGCGTGTTTCTGAAGACATTGTTAGTCTGCCCTCCTGGAGACCCTTGGCCTTGCCTGTGGACAGAGAGGGTACAGGGTTAAAAAGAAGTACCTGTCACATGACGGGAAGGGAAGAACAAAGCAAGCTTGCAGCTGCTTCTTCCAAAGCATTAATCATCTGGAGAGCAGCAGCAGTAGCTGGTGCCCCTGCCTGCCCTCCGACCTCCCCATCTCCACAGCACAGGGAGGAAAACAGCAGCACATAGGTGCGTGAGGGGTCATGACTTCCACACGGTCCTGGGCAAAGAACCTGAGGTTTTGCTTAGTTCCAGCTGCTCACTCCAGGCCTGGGACAAATCTCTGAGCCTTAGTTTCTTCATCAGTCAAACAACGGAAGACTAAAAGGCATCTTGAGTGACAGATTCTGCACCTCATCCTTCGCATGACTTGTGAGGTTGGTCTAATTTTTATTCCGCTCCTATAGCTGAAGAACAGGCTCAGAGATGGAGGCCTTCCCCCTGGTCATGTAGTGAATAGCAGAACTAGGACTGTTTCATATGGAAAATTTCAAATGCTTATTTTTTTGGTAGCAGGGATTGAACTCAGGACCCAGCGCTTGCCAGGCAGGCGCTTATTCTACTGAGCTATCTCCCTGGCCCCAGAACCAGGATTGAAAATCTATCTTGACTCCAGAGCCTCTATTCCCAAAGTCCCAATTATAATTCTTTGATGTGCATGTAAGTCTCCAATACTCTGCAAATGCTTGGTAGAGGAAACTGCTACCTTGCCAGGTCTCCAGGATGAGGGCCTGCACAAAGGGCCAGCAGAAAAGCCACTGAGGATCAGAGGAAGGGCCCTACAGCTGTGTACGTGAGCATACTCTTCAGAGTCTTCCTCTGGAGTGATTTATACCTGTACCGAGGGTCCCTGGCTCCACTGGAGGAATGCAAGTGGACTTAGCCTAGGTGATGCTGCCTCAGCCTCCTGAGTGCTGGGATTACAAACATGTACCACCATACCTGGCTCATCTCTCTCCCTCTCCCTGTCCCTCCCTTTCCCTGTCCCTTTTTTTATTTTCTATTCAGTGCTTGGTATTGAATGCAGGGCCTCACACATGCCAGCAAAAAAGAACAATGAGCCACATCCCAGCCCAGTCAATCTCTTCTTTGAATGTATTTAGTACAGGGTCTCACTACATACATTGGACTTACAGTGATCCTCCTGTTTTAAGCCTCCCAAGCACAGGGATTATAGGTGGACACCACCACGCCCAGTCTCAGTTGCAATCTCAGTGTGCCCCGGGAGTGGGGCCACCTCGGCATGCTGGGGGATGAACCCTGGTCCCTGCACCTGCCTAAGCAGACACTTTAGTCCACTGAGCTATCTGGCTGTCCGCCACTTTTGTTATTTTGAGACAGGGTCTCACTATGTAGTTCAGGCCACTCTTGAGCTCACTACATAGCCCAGCTGGTCTCGAGTTTGCAGTGATCCTCCTCCCTCAGTTTCTCAAGTGCTGAGATTACAGGGGTGCACCATCAATATCTGCCCAGCAAATCTATGTAAAGAGCAAGGACAAACACTGTGTCTCTGATACATGTGCTCAGTGTTGTGGTACAGATAACACATTAGTAGGGCCAGTGAGATAGCTCAGCAGACTAAGCACCCGCTTAGGCAAGCACAGGGACTGGGGTTCGATCCCTGGCATTAAACTGGCCCTGCTGAGCCAGCCACCAAGTCCAGACATGGTGTCATAAGCCTGTAATTCCAGTGCTGGGGAGGCTGAAAACAGGAGGATCACTACAAGTTCGAGCTGTGTAGTGAGATCCTGTACCAAATACATTTTTTAAAAAAAGGATAGTAGATAATATATTAGTAATTGGGCATAGCTATATTCTAATAAAATGTCACTGATTGACTCTGAAAATTGAGTTTCATAGAAATTTATTTATTTTTATTATTTTTTTCTTTCTTTCATATAAATTTAAATGCTACAAAATATTCTTTGAGTTTTCTCAACAATTTAAAAACTTTGAGGGCTGGAGAGATGGCTCAGTGGTCTAAAGCACCTACTTAGAACAAGCTT
>NW_004524806.1:1804777-1812604 GCF_000260255.1 Octodon degus
AAAAAAATAAAAACTTTGAGCTGGAGATATAGCTCAGTAGCACAAGCACCTGCCTGGCAAGTGCAAGGTCCTGAGTTCGATTCCTGGTTAACTCCCCCAATACACATACAAATAAAATAAATAAAAAATATTCTTAGCTCACAAAATGTTCAAGTAGAGGAGGACTGTATTTGGCCTACTGTCCTCTGGCCCACACACTGAGCTTCTTTTCTGCTTCTCAATGTCTTCCCTGATTTCGGATCTTGAGCTTCACTCAGAATCAAACCTCAGCCTCCAGCTGGCTCATGGTTTCTGTGAGTGAAATGGATCCGGCACCCACAGCCTGTGATTTCTTACTCTGCCGATCAGTCCATCGACACGTGCAGAGCGCAATGCCACATCCCCAGCCACAGTTATTCTAGGGAACTCAGCCCACAGAATGGTCCAACGTGCTTAGAACAAGATCTGCCGGCCTAATTCACTCTCTACCCTGTTTGCTCGCCATTTCGTTTGGGAGTAAGAGCTAAGAAGGAAGAAGGGGCTGGGAGATGGCTTGGTGGTCTAAGTGCCTGGCAAGTGCAAAGACCCAGTTTGATCCCCGGTAATGCATGCTGTGCTGGCCACCGAAACGAGGCGTCGTGGTACACGCCTGTAATCCCAGCACTGGGGAGGCTGAGACAGGAGGATCACTACAAGTCTGAGCTGCGTATCAAGACCCTGTATTCAATAAATAAATTAAAAAAAAAATTTTTTAAAGGGAGGAAAGACCAAAGGAAGAGGGAGGCAGGGAGCTGGCATGAGGAAGGAGTGGACGAGGACATGGTGAATAAATCCAACGACTGAATCCTGTTACTATCTGCTCTGGTTCTTTCTGGGTGCTTGCGCCTATCTGCTTTCTGGTTTCATGATAAGAATCAGAGGCAAGTGGAGCTGCTAGTTTAGGATATAAAGTCAGAATTCACAGCTCTCTTGAGTGTGCAGGCAGAGAGGCCATGCTCAGGCTTTATCTTCCTCCCAGAAAGAAATTCCATAGCCTTGCCCTCTCCCACTTTGGTGATAGTAGTCAGGGTCCACTACCCTACCCGACCCCTGCTGGAGATCAAACTCACAACCTTGTACTTGCCAGGCAGGGGCTGTGCCTCTGAGCTAAATCTGTGGCCAGAGTGTTTACCTTAAAAGTACCAAAAATTTACCCTTAAAGTTATCACTAGTCTCCAAAATGCTTCAGCCCTTGGAGGAAGCTGGCTGGTGAGATTCCCTCCAGTTTACATAAGCATGCTCGGTGGCAAGCCCTCCGGAAGCCACTCTGTTCCCGGAGTCAGGAGGCAACTGCCCAACAGGTCGAGCTCTGCCATTTGTTCCGGACACCAGCCAAGGAGGTGAGCAGAGCTGAAGGGCAGGAAAGGGAGCTTTAATCAGGATGGCCTTGCTGGAAAGCACTGATCAAACACTTCCAAATCTATTTTTGAGGAGCTAACAGAAGCTTCTGGATTTTATAGAAAAGGGGCAAGTTGGCTATGGTGGAACATGCCTGTGTGCCAGCACTGAGGGAAGCTGAGGAAAGAAGATTGTAAACTTGAGCCCAATTTGGGCAATTTAGTGAGATACCATCTCAAAGAAAAAATATAAAGGGCTGGAGATATAACTCCTGTCAAGACTCTGGGTTCAATCCCCAGTATTGAAATAAACAAACAAACAAAAAAAGCAAGGGTTGGGGGTTTGCATAGCTGGTAGCATAGATAATCCTGGCCAAGTCATGGTCTGCTTTATCATTTTCTCAGGACTGCTCATGAGATGACTGTTCCTTTTTTTCCCTCTTCATTATTATTTTTTAATCAGTATATATTTGGAGGTGACTGGTGTTGCTTAGGGGGCAGCATCAGTTCCTGTCTTTGAATAAAGGGAGTGCCTTAACATGGGGTTGTCTGCCAGACTTTGCTCTTCCTGAAATACAGGTCCATGCAGGATTAGGACGACTGGAGACTTCCAAGCATTGCTCCAAGACCTCTGGAAGAGGACACTGGAAAGGCCAGCAATTGGATGTCCCTGAGAATCCTAAAAATTACTCTTCTCTTGTGTCCTCAGTCTTGAAGGGAGGCGAGATAGGCGGAGTAAATTTAGGGCTAAAAAACCTTGTAGTACAGATGCTCCTGACGTGATTAACATGCCTACGGCAGAGATGGGAGGGGTCTGACTCAAAGTTTGAAAATAATAAAGGAGACATAAAATGCAGGCAGAGAGGCCATGCTCAGGCTTTATCTTGCTTTAGTTACACTTCGGGCCTCTGCCAACCCAGCCTGAAGGGCCCTGTTACAGTTACACAGTCACACATCCCACGTCTCTCCCTCTCCCTGGCTGCCACATGCCCCTGCAGAGGATACCTTAACTGGTGAGGCAGGGAGGGAGCGGACAGAATGATTCATGTCTGCTTCTGTATTTCTCCCTGAATTGTTGTGAAAGGAAATGCCAAATATTTATGTAAGCAACTAATCCATCCGAACAAAACAAATTTTCTTTGAGGACAGAGCAGTAGGAGCCTCTGAATAAAGGTTCTTTATACTGTGTTAATGGTCACACCAGAGCAGTAACTTCTCTTTCCTTCAGGATGAAGCCTTCTGCCTGCCTACACCTGGTACCCTGACCTGTGGCTGCACACCCTAGGCAGAGGGCAAAGCCTGTGGTAGCCCTGAAGAGAAGGTTACAGGATTACTGACTCTTCCTGTCTCTTGCAAGGGCACTCTCTTCTGATTTTCTCCCCTTCTGAGTAAAAAGTCTATGCTGCCAAGCCTCTTGTTTTGGTGCCCCTGTTAAGAAGGCCAAACTACAAGTAGTGAAGTCTATATTTTTCTAAACTTGCTTTGGGATGATATGTGATCTGTTTATTTGGGTAGTTTCCTCTGCCGGTAAAGTCCTTACTTCTTGTCTAGCCGAGAAACTCTCACTCAAAAATTCAGATCAGACTGCTCCTGGGTACAAACCTTTCCTGCCTCTCTGCACAACAGCTACCGCTTAGTACGTCACTGTGATGTCCCAGCCACCTGTCCCGGGGCCTGAAGTATATCAACACCCCTAAGAAGGAAGCACAGTTTTATTCTCACTGAGGCCTATTTGCAAAGAAACCTGGGTTCACATCTTTTTCTGGCCCCATCTCCCAGTAAGAGGCCAGATTTCTTTCTAAATAAGGTCCATGCAAAGCCAATTCAGTTTTTTTCTTTTTTCTTATGTATTTGGTACAGGATCTCACCATGTAGCTCTGACTCAGAGTGAGCCTCCTGTTTTCAGCCTCCCCAGCACTGGGATTACAGGCATGCGTCACCATGCCAGTCTCAGTTCCAGATCAGCATGCTTGGGGGCCAGGCCAGGGTGGCATGTGGTGTCAGGAACAAACCTGGTCCCTGCACTTGCCTAAGCAGGCACTTAGTCTACTGAGCTATCTCACTGGCCCTAAAGCTAATTCATCTTTGTATTCTCATTACCTACTTGGTGCCTGGCACTCAGTAGCCATGAAGTTTTTTAATGGATATTTTTTTTCTGATTGGCTATTATGTGCTAAGAAAGAATTCCTGTTTGCAAGGAGCTTCAGTACGCAAGAATCTTAGTTACTTGGAACAAAATACCCAACACCCACAATTTATGTTCATAACTTAATTTTTTTTGGTGCCGAGGACCAAACCCAGGGCTTCCAGCTTGCTAGGCAAGCATTCTACCGCTGAGCCAAATCCCCAGCCCCTCTCACATTTAAGAAAGGAAAAAAGGGTTATTTTGGTTCACCATTTGTAAGGGTTCAAGTCTATAGGTTGGCTGGTTCCAAGTTAGGGTGGCACAGCAGAGGGCCAGGGCTGAGGCTTGCTCATGGTGTGGCAGGCAGGAAGCAGGGAGAGACAGACCAAGGGAGAAGGGACAGAGATCCACCCTTCCTGGCCACACCTCCACCGACCCACCGTCTCAGAGTAGGTTTTACCTTCACCATTACATTCGCTATATTGTGGGGCCAGGGAGATGGCTCGGTGGAATAAGCGCTTCCCTGGCAAGTGCAAGGGTCTGAATTCAATCCCTGGTTCCGAAAAAAAAACAAACCATAAAACAAGAAAATTCAGCTATAAACTCTTTAGTGGAATAACGAGTATCACATCCCTGCGGCCCAACCACCTCTCAAAAGCTCCACCTATCAGTGTATGAGGCTTTTGAGTGCTACAAATCTTAACCTCAAGGCATATAGGATATGGGACATATAGATAAATAAATGTCTATATTGTAAGAGAGAACACAATGAGGAGTGAGAAATGAAACTGAGAGCTAGTGACTTAGAGAAAGATGAAATCCCAGCCATGCCTGAGAAGGTAGACTAGGGCCCTCGAATATTTTTAGGACTTTGACATGCAGGGATGAGTTTGGAGAGCAGGGAGCTCACAAAGGGAAGATAAACTTGCTCTTGAAGTCTAAATACCAGCCGATGTTGAAAGCGATGTATTCCTTCATGTTACCACGGGCCATTTCAGGTAGTGTAGGAGCTCCTGGAAAAAGCTGGCCAGTCATCAGACTAGGAAAAGGGCTGCACAGGACATATGTTACTTTCCGTGGGGCTAGTTTGGGTGTGCTCCCATTGAGGCTCGATGCGGGGCTGAATCCAAGGTAATTACCACATACCCTCACTAAAGGTTGTATTTCCCAAAATCATAGTCCCACACCTGAGAACCTTCTGAGGTAGGATAAAAGCAACAAAAACTTTTTTTTTTTTCAGTCTTTTTGAGACAGGGATTCACTATGTGGTTCCGGCTGGCCTTCAATTCACTTTATAGCCTAGGCCGGCCTCAAACTCACAGTGATCCTCCTGCCTCAGCCTCCTGAGTGCTAGGATTACAGATGTGTGCCACCATTTCTGACTGAAATTTTTTTGAAGGGAGGCACCAGGAATTGAACTCAGGACCTCCCTCTTGCCAGACAGGCACTTTGCTGCTGGGCTATATCCCTGGCCTGAGGTTTTTTTTTTCTTTGGCGGAACTGGGGATTGAACTCAGGTCCTTGCACTTGCCAGGAAAGCACTTATTCTACTGAGTTATCTCCCCAGCCCCTGAAATTTTTTTAACAATAGGAAAAAAAAAAAGGAGACAAAGAAATTGGGATTTTTAAAATTGCACTTTTTTCTTCAATCATATTTTATTGGTACAGTGTAGATTTACATAATGATCACATTCATCATAGAGAATTTGTACTTGTACTTGTACTTGATATAACTTGGCTCTTTTTCTTCCCATTCCCCTACCCTCCCTATACCCCCTCCTCCTGTCCTCATTTACAAAGGTTTTGCTTCCATTTTTCCCTTCTTTTCTCACTTTTCCCCCCTTTTCCTTTCCTCCTCCCTAAAACTGTATTTTAGAACAAAACAAAACTGCAGCTTTGGAACATAAAATTTACTTAAGCCTTTTTTCCTTTTAGGAAACTCACTCAAAAAACCCCAAGAAATATACTGAAGTTTTTATTTTTTCTAAAAGTTTTACTTGGGAGGCTGAGGCAGGAGGATAGTTGCAAGCTCAAGACCAGCCTGGGCTACAAAGTGAGCTTAAAGTCAGCCTGAGCTGTGTAGTGAGACCTTGTTTCAAAAAGACAAAAATAAATAAATGTCTTAAAGACAGTAAAACTATAAACTAGGCTTCAAAACAGTCTTTTTCATCTATAAACTGCACTTCCTCCATCTTCAAAGAAGCAGCAATATTAGTGGGTCTCAACTTCAGGCATAGCGACATGCTTTGCATTCTGCAATAGCCTGCCAGATGGGAACCCGACAGTGGGAGTGCACATCCTATGTCACCTATCCTAAAGACACCCCCAAGACCCCATAAATATAGCCAGCTCCAGTTCATGCCATGCCTCATTTTTCTCTGCATCTGTACTATGCTCTGAGTGCGGACCAAAATCTACCTAAGAAACTGCTGCAGTGTCTCTTACTGATGTATCCTGAACATTTTTTTTTCCAAAATGTGGGAATCAGCAAACCACCAAACATTCTATATTTAGGGTAGGTTAAACTTCTCATGTCAAGATGAGCAGGGTGGCACATGTCTGTCATCCCAGTAATTGGAAGGCAGAGGCAGGAGGATCTTCTGAGTTCAAGCCCAGCCTGGACTCTAAAGTGAGCTTAAGGCCAGCCTGAGCTGCATAGTGAGACCCTGTCCCCAAAAGACCAAAACAAAACAACAACAAAATATTTATGTCATTTCAGCTTTGAGAACTTCTCAGACCCAATCCAGTGATATTTTTTGCGAAATCAGGGTCCTAGCGCCAAGAGGAAAGATCAAGCTAGGTCACTAGGAAGAGGGAACAATCTAGGACAGGTGGGTATCCCCAAAACTTTGGGGCCTTTCCTGATCTTACCCCACCCAAGGTCCTGGAACATTTTTAAATGTTTTAAATTGTATAAGTAATTAAGTGGTACCTGGGATCCCTGGATAAGCCATGTCCACAGAAGCTACATAGCTTTCATATTTCTTTTGCCTTTTTTTTTTTTTGGCGGAACTGGGGGATTGAACTCAGGCCTTTGTACTTGCCTGGCAAGCGCTTATTCTACTGAGCTATCTCCCTGGTCCCTTCTTTTGCTTTTTGTTACTGTGTGTGTGTGTGTGTGTGTGTGTGTGTGTGTGTGTGTCTCAGTGCTACTGGGAATTGACTGATCCCACAGGTGCTCTACCACTGAGCTACACCCTTAGCCTGTTTTTATATTTTTATTTTGAGACAGAGGCTCATTAAGTTGTTCAGGATGGCCTCGAACCTGTGATCCTTCAGGTTCTTGAGTAGCTAGGAATATAGGCATGTGCTATCCTTTGCACCCAGAGTTTAGACTCTTGTTTAATATCAGTGGCCTGAACATCTATCTGCCTGATACAGCTGAGTGGGCCAAACTGGTCCAGGTTCTTGTATACAAGGGAAGAATTGCCCCCCTGATAGTACGTAGTCATACCTCATAGTGTGGAGTTCAATTTATTGAAGATTGAGGGGCAGCAGCAGGAACAGAAAGAAGGGAAAATGGGCAAAAAGGGCTTTGTACCTCAGGCTCCTAGCATTTATAGGGTCTCAGACATCCATGGACTCTAGGTGCCTCCCATCGTCTCTCTTTTCTGAGGTTAGCAGTCTGTGAAACCTAATCTTAAGCCTGAATAATCGCTAAGGTGGTCTTGTGTTTGTGGTTGAAGAGAGAGAAAGGTGGGTCACACAACATCCCTGTTTTAGGATTATGGAAGTGAAGATAACTGTTATGGGTGGTGCAATATTTACAGATGAACAAAGGGAAAGGGTGACTCAGCTCCTTCGTTTGTAACTGTACTGTGTTCTTCAAACCTTTCATCTTATGGCATTTTCTTTCTCATTCATAGTGAAATTAGGATGGCTCTGACCCATTCCAAAGACAAATGTTTTGGGAGAGCTTTTGTTAGAATTTACCAAGAATCTTAAAATGTTCACATTTTAAAAACAAGTAGCCAGGTGTGGTGGTGGTGGGTGGTAATTGCAGTATTTGGGAGGCTACAGAGTGAGACTCTGCCTCAAAACAAAACAAAACAAAACAAAACAAAACAAAACAAAACAAAACAAAAGCAAATAATGCTGGAAAGCTTAGTATACAAAGATGTGTGTAAAGTATAGAGCAGTCAAAATGGCTAATATGTAGGTATTTAAAATTGAAGATTACAGAGGGCTGGCGAGATAGTTCAGTAGACTAAGCACCTGCTTAGGCAAGCTCAGACCACACCAGTCCCGAACCCTGGTGCACTGAGCTGGCCACCGAGACTAGGTGTGGTGCCACACGCCTATAATCCCAGTGCTGGGGAGGCTGAAAACAGAAGAATCACTACGAGT
>NW_004524806.1:1813129-1814401 GCF_000260255.1 Octodon degus
AAGGCCCCTTGGGCTTTGGTGACCCCTTCACTAGGGTGTCTGTTTGATGATTGATTTTGCTGTACCCCGCTATATTTTCTTTCCTATTTTCTAATCATTTTGTAACACATGGGCTGACTTTTCCTTCCCTTCTCCTTTCCTTGGGAAAATACAATGAATAAAAAGTCTTATTGGTAAAAAAATAAAAAAAATAAAGTGCTTGCTTAGACAAGCTTAGGCAAGTGCACAGGGACCTGGGTTCCATCCCCAGGACCACATGCCATGCCAGCCCTGTCCCCGGGTGGGCTGAGCCAGCAACAAAAATAAACACATACATACATAAATACATAAATATATAAATACATGAGTATATAAGTAAAATGAAGATTACAAAAATGTTCAATGCTAGCAAGGAGGATGCTTGTATTTAAAATGGTTATGAGACACAGATTGACCAGGCTCTTCTCACTCTCAGGCCTTTCTCTTCTTCATCCCCCAAAAGTCTGACAGATCTGATGTGGCTAAGGTCTCCACCTTTTCTATCTTTTTTTTTTTTTTCACCTTTTCTATCTCTTAAAAAATCTTTTATTTTGAAATAGAGTACTGACAAATTACCCAATATGGGCTTGAATTGCCTGACCACAGCTGAACTGCAATAGTGAAACTCTGTTTCGGACCAAAAAAAAAAAAGCCTATGTTGTAAGATGAATGAATGAATGAATGATACTTTAAAAAAAAAATGGAGCCAGGCATGGTGGTGCACATCTGTAATTCCAGCACTTGGAAGACTGAGGCAGGACCATTGTCATGAGTTCAAGGCCAGCCTGGACTATACAGCAAGACTCTGTTTCAAAAAGAAAAAAAAAGGACTGGAAGGAAATGCAATTGTAGCTGGTTATAGAGATGTCTCATCTTTTTGTAAAAAATGTTTTTCTTTGCAGGACCAGGAAATGAAACCAGGCAAGTGCTTATTCTACTGAGCCATCTCCCCAGGCCCTATTTTATCTTTTTGAGACAGGGTCCTTCTATGCAGTTCAGACTGGCCTTGAGTTCACTTTGTAGCCCCAGCTGATTTTGAACTTGCAATGATCTTCCTGCCTCAGCCTCACAAATGCTGGGTGCAAGCTGGCTTTGAACTCACTAAGTAGTCCAGGTTGGGCTTCAATTCACATTGATCTTCCTGCCTCAGCCTTCCTAGTGCTAGGATTACAGGTGTACACCACCACACCCAGATAAATATGGAGCACTTTAAAAATCATTGTGAGTAGCTGTCCTCTGAAACACCGTGTGAAA
>NW_004524806.1:1814896-1818073 GCF_000260255.1 Octodon degus
GGGTCCTTGTGCTTGCCAGGCAGGCACTTAGACTGCCAAGCTATTTCCTGGGCCCCCGATTTTTTAATGTGTGTAAGCATTTTAATAACTTTTTTTGTTGAACCTAGGGCCTTTCGCACAGAGTTACATCCTCACCACATAATCTGAAGTGGATACTGCTACTTGGAGATCAAACAGGCATTTCTTCACTCAAAAGTTCCAAAAAACAAGTGGGGATTATCTCATCAGGCCTGCTCCTCTCCTCCACCTCAGTGGAGGGTAACTCCTTTCTTTCAGTGATTTGATGGCAAAAGACAAAAACTTCAGAGATAACCTTGGGCCTCTCCTTTCACGCCTAACACCCATCCACCCACACTCTCCTGGCCATGTCTGTAGATTGTCCGTAAGCCACCCACTCTTGCCACATTCACTACTATCCCGCCCAAGACATCTCAGCCTTTCCAGGAATCACCCTCCACCTGGGCTCCCTTCTCTATCCTTTCCTCCTCCTGACTGGTCTCCAAACTGCAGCCAGAGTCAGACTTTTCAGACCTAAGTGGGTTCTCCTTTTTTTTAGATTTTCCTGCCTCAGCCTCCAGAGTGCTGAGATTACAGATGTGCACCACCAGCCCAGCTGCTGTCCTGCTTTTGGCTCTAAATCTTCCAGGGACTTTCCATCTCACTCCCTCATGGTGAAATCCAACATCTTTGCCAAAGTATACAAAGCTCAGTATGCTCTGGCTCTTGGTTCCCTCTCTGACCTTTATCCTATACTTGTCTTTCTCCCTCGTTTACACTGGTCTCCTAGGCGTCATCCTATAAGCTGGACACATACACTTCTTCCCAAAGTGCTTTTCACTCTGTTCCAGTGATGGCAAATCTTCTGGAGCTTTCAGTGATAACAAACAGCGCAGTGTGACCCATGTGCCATGGGTTTGCCACCACTATGATGTTCCCTGTGCCTACAAGGCTTTTTATCCAGATAACCATGGGGCCTACCCTCACCTCATTAGAAAAGATTTATCTGGCCACAAGATATAAACAACAACATATTCTTGCCCATTTTGCCTGATTTATTTTTATTCTTAGCCATTGATTTTTCAACATACTATTCCACAAACATTTATTTGGTATGATCTGCCTTCCCCCATTAGAATGCAGATTTTTTTTTTTTGGCGGAACTGGGGATTGAATTTAGGTCCTTGTGTTTGCCAAGGAAGCGCTTATTCTACTGAGCCATCTCTCGGCCCCCAGAATGCAGAATTTTTGCATCCCCAGTACTTAGCATTAAATCAATTCCTTCAATCTATACTTTATGTTTTTGGAAATGGTCTTGCTATTTAGTGCACCTTCACCTTGAACTCACTATACAGCCTGGGCTGGCCTGAACTCACAGGAGTTCTCCTGCCTTGGCATCCTAAATGCTGGGATTAGAAAATGTGCAATGGTATTACTGACCTGTATCCACCATTCTAAAATATGACAAAGTATTTTCACTGTGTTCTGCTTAGTCATTCTCCTGCAGCTACATTCCTACACCCTCTCATTCACTAGAGATTTTCTTTTATTATATATATATTTGTTGTTGTTTTTTTCTTTTGTTTTGTTTTGAGACAGGGTCTCACTATGTAGCCCAGGCTGGCCTTGAACTTGTGATGATCCTCTTTTTTTTTTTTTTTTTTTTTGTGATACCAGGGATTGAACTCAGGACCCTGAGCTTGCCAGGCAAGCGCTTGTTCTACTGAGCTATCTCCCAGGCCCATGGTGATCCTCTTGCCATCACAGAAAACCGCTTATCTCAGGCTCCCAAGTGCTGGAATCAATGCTCCACCAGGACCACTCGCTCTTTCTTTGCTCTTTCTTTCTTTCTTTCTTTCTTTCTTTCTTTCTTTCTTTCTTTCCTTTCCTTTCCTTTCCTTTCCTTTCCTTTCCTTCCTTCCTTCCTTCCTTCCTTCCTTCCTTCCTTCCTTCCTTCCTTTTCTTTTTTTCCTGCAGTGCTGCAAGCTGAAACTGGGGCCCTGTGAATGCTACCACTGAATTTATATCTCAGCCCTGTAGTCTTTTTGGATTCATCTTTCCTTTTTACCTAGTAATATGCATTTAATTTCTTCTTTTCATGGCTTAATGGCACATTTCTTTTAATAGTAAATAATATTCCATTATTTGATTGTACCACAATATATTTATTATTTCACCTACTGGAGAACATCTTGATTGTTTGCAAGTTTTGGTCATTATAAATACAGATGCTGGGGCTGGTGAGATGGCTCAGTGGTCTAAAGCACCTACTTAGAACAAGCTTAGCAAAGCACAGGGACCGCGGTTCAATCCCCCAGCACCACATGCCAGCCAGCCCCGCCCCCTGGTGGGCTGAGCTGGCCACACACACAAATAAATAAAATTTTTTTTAAAAGTTAAAAAAAATAAATAAATACAGATGCTATAAATACTCATGTTCATGTTGCTGAATGGACATACATCTTAAATTCCTTTGTATAAATACCAAGGGGCATAATTGTTGGATCATAAAATAAGAGTATGTTTGGTTTTGTAAGAAACTACCAAACTATCTCCCAAAATGACCACACTGACTATTTTGCGTGCCTACTAGCAATGGATGGATGAACACTTCTCTTGTGTCATATCCTTGCCAGCATTTGGTACTATCAGTATTGATGGAGCTCTGATAGTATTAGGATTTTTTTTTTTTTTATACAGGGTCTCTGTGTAGTTCAGACTCATAGTGATCCTTGTGTCTCAGCCTTCCTAGTGCTGGGATTACAGGTGTGCATCACCACGCCTGGTTTTGGTGACAGGCACAATGCGCTCAGGGTTCCGGGGCTGGAACCGCATATAGTACCAGGGATCAAACTTGGGACCTTGTGCTTGCCAGGCAGGCACTTCTGCCACCGAGCTATCCCCTCAGCCCTGCAGGACTCTACTGGTATGCAGCAGTAGCTCATCACTTTAGTTTACATTTCCCTGATGGCATAGGATGTGGAGCATCTCTTTATACACTTGTCATCTGTATATTTTCCTTGGTGAGGTGTGTGTTAACCCCTCTGGCCTATTTCTTATTGTTTATTTATTTATTTTTGTATTTTAGGGAAGGGTCTACAGGTTGTTCAGGGTCTCACTACTAGATCAGACTCCTAGTGATCTACCTGTTTACAGCCTCCCAAGAGCTGGGATTACAGG
>NW_004524806.1:1819078-1825096 GCF_000260255.1 Octodon degus
TTTTTTTTTTTTTCATGTGAACAGAAATCGTTCCAGTACCACTTGCTAAAAAGACTATCTTTGTTCCATTGTATTACCTTAGCTGCTTTGTCAAAGATCAGTTTAAAAGCTGGGTGTACTGATGCATGCCTGTAATCCCAGCTAGGAGGGAGGCTGAGGCAGAAGGCTTGCTTGAGCCCAGGGAAGTAAAGCCTAGCTTAGGCAAACTACTAAGATGATGCCTCAAAAATAAATAAACAAACTAATAAATACATAATTCAGTTGTCTATATGTGGCTTTCATTTCTGGTCTCTCTATTCTGTTCTGTTAATTTGTCTGTCTGTCCTTTCACCAACACCCTGGTGTCTTGAATACCATAGCTTTATAGTAAGTCTCAGAGTCAGGTAGTCATCAGTCCTCCTTCGATACTAATTTGGCATTCTAGGTCTTTTGTCTCTCACCATACTGTAAACTGTATAATAAGGTTGTTGATATCCACAAAGTAACTTACTGGGATCTTGGCCAAGATTTCTTTGAGTCTATAGATCAAACTGGAAAGAATTGACATCTTGACAACATTGAGTCTTCCTATCTATGAACATGGAATATCTCTGTGTGTATTCAGTTCTTCGCTTTTGTTCATAGTTTGTAGCTTTCCTTCATATACATCTAGTACATGTTTCATTAGCTCTACACCTCACTATTTCATTTTAGGGAAAGCTGATGTAAATGGTTTTTAGTTTTAGATTCCACTGATCCAGTGCTGGTATACAGGAAACTAAGCATTGTCATTGCCATTTATATGAACCCTACACCCTGGCTTTGCAAGCGCTTACTAGTTGCAAGTCGTTTTCTGCCAGTTCTTTTGGATTTTCTACAGAGATAGTTATGTCATCTGTCAACAAAATAGTTGCATCCCCAGAGAAAGGGTCTCTTATTATTATTATTATTATTTTTTTTTTTGGCGGAACCGGGGATTGAACTCAGGCTATTGCGCTTGCCAGGGAAGCGCTTATTCCACTGAGCCACCTCCTGGGCCCAGGGTCTCTTATTTTGAGAGAGGATTTTACTAAATGAAGTTGCCCAGGCTGGGCTTGAATTTCTGCTCACCCTGCCTCAGCCTCCCAGAGTGCCAGGATTACACACGTGCGCCAACACCACTATGCCTGGTTACCCATTTTATTTTTCCTGTGTTGGGGATTGAACCCAGGGCTTCATGATTTTTAGGCAAATACTTTACCACTCAGCCATACCCTAACCCCTTGATTTTTAATTTCCCAACCCATATATTTTTTATTTTGCCTTTTTTTCTTATTACAGTAACTAAGACTTCTAGTACAGTAGTGAAAAGGAATGATGAGAGGACACATCCTTGCTTTGTATAATCTTTTCCTTCCTTTGTACAAACTTAGTGAGAAAGTTTATATGTTAAGTATAAGGTCCAGGGAGGTATCTCAGGGGCATAAGTGCCTGCCTGGCGAGTGCAAGGTCCTGAGTTTGATCCCCAGTACCAAAAAAAAAAAAAAAAGTATAATGTTAGCTGTATGTAATCAAGCTAGGAAGTTCCTATCTAGTTCTAGTTTGTGAGGAATTTTTTTAAAATCATAAATGAGCATTAGCCAAATATTCCTTAAAAACAATTATTTCAGGGGCTAGGGAGATAGCTCAGTAGAATAAGTGCTTCCCTGACAAGCGCAAGAGCCTGAGTTCAAACCCTACTTAAAAAAAAAAAATTATTTCATCCTTAAATTTAATGACAATATTTCATGTTCTTTGTTTTTGTGGTACCAGGGATCGAACTCAGGACCTTGCACTTGCCAGGCAGGTACTCAAGCTGCTGAGCTATATCCTTGGCCCTCATGTTCTAGGGTTTTCTGGACTCCATTCCCTTCCCAATAGAGTAGGGATGGTTACATGTTTACCCCTATGTCCTGAACAGGAAAAAAAAAAGCCCATTTTCCATGGTCCACTCTAGGTGGAATTGCTCTTGCACTTGCAATTTGATATTACAGGAAAGAGGAGGTGATCTGCCTGTAGCATTTGACCATCTATAACCCTCTTGCTAATGCCTGCAGCTGGGTGGAGTCAGGAGAGATGACAGTGCCACAGCCCATTTTCTTGGAAGCTAGGCTGTGGAATATAAATAAGTGTGGACAACTGAGAAATACATTCTAGGCCCTAGAATCTAGGGTGTAGGTGGGCGTGGGAAATGTATTGTCTTTAGAGAAGGCCGTGGAAGATGACTTCTAAGAACGGAGCTCCACCCAGAGTGCCAGAGTTGCTAAGGGTCTTAAAAGTGGGGGCTGGGGCCACATATCCACCACAGGACCTGAACTCTGGGCACACTTACATTCGCTGCCATTTCCATTCACTGCCACGATTACATGCACTACCACTTTGATCTCAATTTTCTCAGAGGCCCCAAATAAAATTCTAACTTTTCTGCCTGCATCGTGACTATATGTGAACCATGGCTACTTTGTCTTAAAGGGGAAAAAGGACTTCATTCCCATTCTTAACATAGGGCCTGATCTCTACATGGCCACAGCTCATTTGTGGGTTCACGTGGTCAGAATTCTTTCGGTCTTACAGTGCTGCAGGCCAGGCAATTGCAGCCCTGTTTCTGCCCTCCTGACTTTTGCTGGCACAGGGCCACCTTCACTGCCCTTTACACAGAAAGCCATACTGTCTAGAACGGTTTTCAACAATGTGTTCTCTCTTTCCTCCAACCTGCCTAGACTGGCTAGGATACTGTACAACAGAGCTCTGTTTTCCCTTCCAAGAACTTGGCTCTGGTTCTAATCCTCGGCCAGCATGACCACCTGTATGTGTCTGTGCAGAAGAGACCAGTAGGGGGCGCCAGAAAAGTTAAGATTCTTCAGGTACACAAAAGAGGTGGAAGAGAAAGCTATTTTGTAAGAGCCCCAGGCAATTTTCTTTTTATTTAAGATACACAGAATCAAATTCATTGCCCAGATGGCTCATTGTGAGGTTTGGGTCAGTGGAAACCTACATACAGTTAATCTATTCAGTCACCAACAACTATTTATTAAGTACCACTACATGCCAGGCTAGACACTGCATAGACTAATTTACAAGGACCGTTCAAGTCCCTAACCACATTCATTCTACTTATGGACCAGGAGACTCGATGAGTGGAGATCTAGGCATGCACATTAAAGTAAAACTGCATGGCAGGTTTATGTGACTGAAGAGTAGGACAGACAGAAGGACAGAGTCTTAGGCAAGAAAATACTGATGAGAGAGAGAGAGAGAGAGAGAGAGAGAGAGAGAGAGAGAGAGAGAGAGAGAGAGAAACTTTAGGCTTAATAAACCTGCTAGAGCAATCAAAATGAGAGCGCACATCCCAGCATCAAGAGCAAGTAGAGGGCTGGGGAGATAGCTTAGTGGTCTAAGTGCCTGCCTGGCAAGTGCAAGGACCCGAGTTTGATCCCTGGTACCACATGCCTTGCTGGCCCTGGAACCAGGAGCACACCATGTCGGCACTGAAACTGGGTGTGGTGGCGCAGGCGGATAACTACAAGGCCGAGCTTTGTAGTGAGACCCTGTATCCAATAAATAAATAAAATAATATCTTTTATAACAGAGCAAGTAGGACCAAAAACCTTCATTAGTATGCTGATTTTGATGCAGAACAATCCAGAAAAGAGAGGGACCGAGCAGGGGTAGAGACTACCATGTATTGATTTTATGAGCTGGGTGACGAGTGCTTGGTGATTTATTCCATTGTTCTCTCTATTTTTGCATATGTTTTAAAATTGCCACCAGAAAAGCCAGTATCTATTGCTATCTAACTGTGACTATCCCAACAAATTGGTCAATAGCCACTACAGCTGAGTGTTACAGAGGACACCTTATTTATATTGAGAGAACACTGAGCACCTCTGCTTATCCAAAGTCCTAAACACTGCAGATCACACCCAAATGGGACATTTTCCTCCTTGTCTCCTTTTCTTACTGATCTACTGCTAGAGCCTATAGACGGAGAAAGTGGCACAATGTATATAAACTATTTTACTTCTTTTACCCATGTTCTTCATGAGGACAAGGACATATGTACTTCATCTTTGAATGCCCAGACAGTACCTGGAACACATGCAGCATTTAATAATTTAAAAAACCTGTAGAATGCACATCAAATACATTATAATCTTTTAAAAGATCTGTACACAATATATAATGTCTATTGGGTTATGACTCATGGTTGTTTAGACATATATTCAATGTACCACTGCATGCCAATTAGGATGGCTACTATCCACTTATTCCACTAGGCCATCTCTCCGGCCACATGACGGCTACTATCCAAAGACACACACACACACACACACACACACACACACACACACAGAGTGTTGGCATTTTTGTGCACTATTAGGGATACATAAAATGGTGCAGCTACTACAGAAAATGACATGGCAGTTCCTTAAGGATTAAAATCAGAATTAGCATATGATCTAGTTATTCCACTTCTGTTACACACTCAAAAGAATTGAAAGCAGGACCTCAGAGAGATACTTGTACATTATGTTTGCAACGGCATTATTTACAATAGCCAAAAGGTGGAAGCAATCTAAATATCCATTAATGGATTACTATATAAACAAAATGTGATATATCCCATTTTTAAATGAAAGAAAATTCAAACATAAGATACAATATGGATAACTTGTAGGATATTACGGTAAGTAACATGAGCCAGTGACAAAATACAGATATTGTATGATTCCATTTAAATGAAGTACTGAGATTACTCAAGTTCATAAAGATAGAAAGTAGAACTGACAAGTAAGGCATAGGGGCACAGATCTGTAATCCCAGCATTCTGGGAGGCTGAGGCAGGAGGAGGATTGCAAGTCTAATCATAGTCTGGGTAATTTAGTGGCTTAGCAAGTTTCCCATCTGAAAAATAAAGGGCTAGGGTCCACCAGATAGCTCAGTGGATTAAAGCGCTTGCTTAGGCAGGCACAGGGACCAGGTTCGATTCATGGCATGCTATGCCGGCTCAGACCCTGGGACACACTGAGACAGGGATTGAGACTGGGCGTGGTGATGCACACCTGTAATCGCAGCACTTCGGAAGATGAAAACAGGTGAGTCTGTACTAAATACATAAAAATAAAAAAAAAAAATTGGGATCTGAGTGTAGATGAATGAAATCAGTCTAAAACCAGGTACTTTCAAACCTCACTCATCACTTCAACTGTAGAATTTAATTTTACTTTGTAGAAATGTACATTCATTTAGTCCCTATCATTTTTCAATAGGCCCAAAGACTAAAGAACATTCTTTTTATTTATTTTTTTTTTGGTGGTAGGGGAAAGGGTCTACAGGGTGTTCAGGGTCTTACTACTAGATCCGACTCATAGTGATCTGCCTGTTTATAGCCTTCCAAGAGCTGAGACTACAGGCATATGCCACCATGCCCAGTCTCTAAAGAACATTCTTACCAAAACAAAACAAAAACCTACCAAGGACTTTAATGAAATTAACATAGAACCTAAAGCTGAGAAAAGGAAAAGCAACTTGATTTTTGCGAAAGAAAGAAACTCAAAACCTCCCTTGGGGAAAATACTGAGATGTACATTCTCCCTTCTGTTGCTCAATAGAGCAAGAATTGAGAAATTCTTTTGGAAATGATGGCAAGAAAGAAACCCTTGGACGTAAGGAATGAATTCTGCTACTAGTCACACTGTGAGGTCACTTGGGTGCCCTTGATACTCAGAAAAGAGGTGAAATTCAGAGCTTGGCAAAACCAACCATGGCACTGTAAGGAAATAAACACTTCTTAGTTATTTTAAATAACAAATGTGTTGTTATTACGCAAGTGATTAACATAGAAGTACATGGTTCAAAAAATGAAAAGACTATAAAATGCTGATCGCGGGTCTCGCGAGGTTTGTCGAAACTTACAGAACCGGAAGCAACGCGTAGTTCTCTTCCCTTTTGCGGCCATCGCTGGAGTTGCAGCGGCCAAAATGAAGTTTAATCCTTTTGTGACTTCAGACTGAAGCAAAA
>NW_004524806.1:1825411-1835602 GCF_000260255.1 Octodon degus
AAAGGCAAATGGCACAACTGTCCACGTGGGCATTCACCCCAGTAAGGTAGTTATCCCCAGGCTAAAACTGGACAAAGACCGCAAAAAGATCCTGGAACGGAAAGCCAAGCCTCACCAAGTAGGAAAGGAAAAGGGCAAATACAAGGAAGAAACGATTGAGAATATGCAGGAATAAAGTCCTCCTGTGTGTAACTTTTAATTAAAAATGCTAAAACTAAAATAAAATAAAATAAAATGCTGATCACTATACACAAATGTACTAAAAATAAGCATATTTGGAGTAATAAAAATAGAGCATCGGGCCAGGGATATAGCTCAGCGGCATAGGCACCTGCCTCATAAGCGCAAGGTCCCAAGTTAGATCCCTGGTACTGTAAAACAGAACAAAAAAAAAAAAAATGTAGAGCATCTACAAAGCTACATAAAACAGTATGATGTACCGGCTCAGACCCCAGGACACACTGAGACAGGGATTGAGACTGGGCGTGGTAATGTAGAGTGTATGCATGTATGTGTACACGTGTGCAAGCATGTCTACCTATGTATGCATTTCAATGGGCTAGAGGAATAGAGTTGAAAGCCCTAATATAAATTCACAAATCTATGATCAATTACCTTTTCTATTAAGACCACTAAATAGAGAAAGGACTCTCCTTCAACAACTGGTCCTGGGACAACTAGATATACTATATGCAAAATCTGACTGCCAAAACACAAACAGTTGAGAAAAAACCAGATTAAACCAGAGTTCAACAAGATTTAAAACTATTGGGCCAGCCAGAGAGCTCAGTGGACTAAAATGCCTGCATAGGTAGTGCACAGCTGCCAGGGTTCTATCCCTGGCGAGCTGTGCCGGCCTCGCTGGGGGCGCACTGAGACTGTGATGGAGACTGGGCACGGTGGCACACGCCTATAACCCCAGTGCTTGGGGGGCTAAAAACAGGAGAATCACTAGGAGTCTGATCTATGTAGTGAGACCCTGTAGATCCTGTCCTAAATACATTTAAAAAAAAAAAAAAAGATTTAAAACTACTGAGCATCGAATGATTGTCAGGAACATCAAGAGAAAGCCCATAGCTCATAGCTTTAGATAAAATATTTATAAATCATATATCTGCCAAGCGTCTAGTGTCTGGCATATGTAGAGAACCATTATGGCTTATGTCTAGATGCTTCCCCAAAGCCTCATGCACTCAAGGTGGGGCTTTTGGGAATGGCTGGACCATAGGTGTGTGATACTGGGTCATGGAGTAGTCCCCTGTTTGGATTAGCACAGTTCTGACTGCAGATGGCAGACTTAATGAAGAGGAAAGACCTATCCTGGGTGTGGGTGGCAACAACACATAGGCTTGCAGCATGGACAGACTAAAAGGGGAAACAGAAAGAAAGCAGCTGCTTGCTGCCTTCCGTGCCATGAACTACTTCTTCTCTGTGACGTCCCTGCCGGGGGACCAGCTGGCTGTAGACTGAAACCACTACCAACTAGGAGCTAAATAAACCTTTCCTCCTTTAACTTGTGGGTGTTCAGTATTTTGTCCCAGCAATGAGAAAGTAACTAAGACAAAAACTCTTAACATCTCAACAACACAAAGAAAAGCAATCTGATTTAAACATTGGCAAGGGATCCCCGCCCCCGGGGCGCACTGAGACAGCAATTGAAACTGGGTATGGTGGTGCTCACCTGTAACCCCAGCTCTTGGGAGGCTGTAAACAAAAGGATCATTATGAGTCTGCTCTAATAGTGAGACCCTGAACTTCCTGTAGATCCTTCCCTAAAAAAAAATAAAAAAAAATAAAATAAAAATTGGCAAAGGACTTCAATAATCATTTCTTTAAAGAAGACAACCAAACAACAAGCACACGACAAAATAAGCAGCATCTTTCTACTAGTCAGGAAAATACAAATAAAAATTATAAGATGAGGGCTAGGGATATAGCTTAGTGGTTGAGTGCTTACCTAGAATTTGTAAGGCATTGTGGTTCCATTCTCAGCACCAGGAAAAAACAAAACAAATATCCCCAAATGATATACCACTTCATATTCATTAAGATGGCAATAACAAAAGGGAAAGTACCAACTGGTGGCCAGGATGTAGAGAAACTAGAATCCTCATACGGTGCTGGTGGGAATATAAAATGGTGCAATCATTAGGAAAAAGAGTTTGACTGTCCCTTAAGAAGTTTAATGCATATCATAGCTTGGATCCTAAGAGTCTCTCAAAGGCCAGCTGTCAAAAGCTTGGTCAGCAGCCTACAGCACTATTGAGGGGTGGTAGAATGGTTATGAGGTGGGTGCCCTTGAATGGGACACTAGCACCCTGGCCCCTCTTCCATGAGGCAAGCAGCTTCATTCTGCCGCATGTTCCCTGCCCTGCTGCTCCAGGCTCCTGCCTTGCTACGGGCTCCAAAGCAAAGATTTTGGTTTTTTTTAGGTACTGAGGATTGAACTCAGGACCCTGTGTTTGCCAGGCAGGTACTTATTCTACTGAGCTATCTCCCCAGCAGGATCCAAAGCAAAGAACCAGCTGATCATGGACTGAAATCTCTAAAACCTTGAGCCAAAATAAATCTTTCCTCCTTCAAGTTGATTTTGTTTTCAAATATTTTGTCATGTGATATAAAAATAACACAACATAGAATAACTGCAATTCCACTCCTAGGAATATACTAAATGAACTGAAAAAGCATCAAAGCCTGTATATGAATGTTCATAACATTTTGCATAATAGCCAAAAGGTATAATCAACCAAAATGTCCATCAATTGATGATTGGATAAACATAACATGGTACATTCAAACACAGAGATATTATTCAACTACAAAAAGGAATGAAATGTGGATACATCTTACAACTTGGATGAATCCTAAAAGCATCATGTCTGGTTAAAAGCCAGACATGACACAAAAGGTTACATATTGTATGATTTAATTTTTAAGAAATGTCTACCAGGGGTGGTGGTGGCACACACTTAGGAGGCTGAGGCAGGAGAATTACTGTAGATGTGAGGCTAGTTTGGTTTACAGTGAGTCTATGGCCTGTCGAGAGAGAGAGAGAGAGAGAGAGAGAGAGAGAGAGAGAGAGAGACAGACAGACAGACAGACAGACGGAAAGAAAGAGGGAAAGAAAAGAAAAGAAGTGTCTTGGGCTGGCCAGATAGCTCAGTGATCTAAAGCGCCTGCTTAGGCAGGTGCAAGGACCAGGGTTCAAGCCCTGGCATGCCGTGCTGGCCCTTCCCCTGCAGCTCAATCTCGATGAGACAGCGACTGAGACTGGATGTGGTGGTGTGGGCCTGTAATCCCAGCACGTGGGAGGCTGAACACAGGAGGATCACTATGAGTCCAATCTGTGTAGTGAGACCCTGTACTAAAATACATAAAAAAGAGGGGGTTGGGGAGATGGCTCAGTGGAATAAGCGCTTCTCTGGTAAGTGCAAGGGCCTGAGTTCAATCCCCAGTTCTGAAAAAAAAAAAAAACAAAAACAAAAACAAAACCATAAAAAAGAAAAGAAATGTCTACAAAAGGCAAATTTGCAGAAATAGAAGATAGATCAGTGACGGTAAGAGGATGGGGAAAGGCTAGCAAGGAGGTGGCTGCTAACAGGTACACTATTAGATTTTATACTGTGGTGATGAAATGTTTTGGAATTAAGATAGTGGAAATGGTTGTGCAACCTTGTGACTATATGAGACACAGCAGTATGGTGGACTATAGAAGCGGTGGATTTTATGTTGTGAATTATATTTCACTAAAAAGGCATCCCTAAGCATTTTGCTGTTATATTTACTTAAGTCTATTAAATTTTGTTTTTAAGTGTGTTTGTGTCTTAATTTTTTCTTCTTCAGTACTGGGATTTGAACCTAAGGCCTTCACACTAAGCTACATTCCCAGCCCATTTGTAAAACTTTGAGACAGGGTCTTGCTGAACTGTACAAGCTGTACTCAAACTAGTGATCCTCTGCTGGGGTCACGGGTGTGCGCCACCACACCTGGCTGATACTAATGTCATAATGGCTTAGGGTCATACTGATATCTAAGTTTTGTGTACCTCCCTTTGCAGATGAACTTATTTTTCACTCCTTAGTTACCACCTTATCTTCCATCCCCAGCTACATATCAAACCTGTAGCCATTACTGGAGCAAATAATTCTCAGGTCTTCCATACACAGCACCCACACAAAGCCTGCTTCTTCTGCCCAGAAACTTTCACATTCTCTATCTCATCCAATCCTATATGGTCTTTCTATATCCAAAAGAAACATCATTGGCAACTTGCTCCATCTCAGAAAATATTTCTTTCTCAGTACCACTCTCTGTATGTTCCTCTACAGTGGGAATCAATCTCTCTCTCTCTCTCTCTCTCTCTCTCTCTCTCTCTCTCTCTCTTTCTTTCTTTCTTTCTTTCTTTCTTTCTTTCCTTTCTCTCTCTCTCTCTCTCTCCCTCCCTCCCTCCCTCCTTCCTTCCTTCTTTCATGTCTCACAACACAGCTCCAACTCACAGTTACGGATTTTTTTTTTTCCTGGCTCAGGATGCATTCAGAGCTCCAACTCACAGTGATCCTCCTGTTTCATCCTCCACAGCACTTGGGATTATAGTCATGTGCCACCACGCCTGGTCTCAGGGGCCAGCACAGTGCACCCGGGCCAGGCCCAGCAGGGCATGTGGTACTGGGGATCGAAGTTGGGTCCTTGCCCTTGTCAGGTAGGCACTTAGACTGCTGAGCTGTCTCCCCAAACTACAGTGTGATTTCTTAATACTATACTGTAATGATTTGGTCTCATGCTTCTCCTTTTTTTTTTTCTCTTTCCATATTAAACTGGTACCTCAAGGAGATGATATCTATATCTATATCTCTATCTCTATCTATCTATCTATCTATCTATCTATCTATCTATCTATCTATTTAAGCTGGCTCAAGCTGCCTTAAGGGCAGATCTGGTAAGGTAGGAGGAGCTGGGGATCGAACCACAGAATGCTGCACCTGACTGTGTTTGCATGCGCAGGCACTTAAACAACTGAGCTAACTAGTAGGCCCTCTAAAATACATTAAGAAGCCAACACTAACTAAATGCCTCATAATAATAGGGTACAGAATAATTAATCTTCACAACCATCCTGTAAAGTACATACACTACTTTTTTTTTTTTTTTTTTTGGCAGAACTGGGGATTGAATGTAGGCCCTTGCGCTTGCCAGGCAAGCACTTACTCTACTGAGCCATCTCCCCGGCCCCTGTAAAGTACATACAGTGAGACCTCAGCTGTTGAATGGCACCAAGCTCGAACTTTCCACTACTCAAATAGTGAAGTTAAAAAAAAATCAAAAACAACAACAACAACAACAACAACAACAACAACAAATGAATTCAGTGTTTGTAACTATGCTTAACAGTAGAACTGAAAATTCAACTTGAGAAAACCTGTATGGGCCAAGAGTGACTCATACGTTGTGTCTCACCATAAACACAAAGGAGTGATGCTTCCATCTAAGTGCCATCTTGCCCAGATAACACAGAGTGTTTGTGTTGGTGCATTAAAACATTAGTCATTCTATGATTTTTTTTTGCATTTTATTTGCATAAAACATCATCACCATGACTCCAAAGAAAGTTAGTGACACCAGCAGTAAACTGAAGAGGAAAACTGTGAGAACCATGATAAAGTTAAAGAAAGAAATCATGGTGAAATTTGTTAAAGTCCCAGAAAAATGAATTCATATAATTTAGGGGCCTTACAACCAATTATTTGGTTTTCTATTAGTTTTTTATGGGAAAAATATGTTTAGTTCTTCAACTTTCAGTGTTTGAACATAAATTTGGAACAGAGTTGACCGCTAAGCTATCCTTGTTTTATATCTATGTTTTCATTTCCATTTTACAAATGAGGACACTGAGGTTCAGAAAGGTTGAGTAATTTTCCCAAGGTTGTACAAATTTTTAAGTGATGGAATGAAGGAGTTGAGTGTAACATCTGACTACTCCCTGTCAAATCCAGGCATCTCTCTGTCAACACAGCCAAGTGGTTACTAACCCAGGCTAGGAGATAAGGCTGACTGGGTACAGATCCTGGCCTGTCTACCTATTTTTATCGCTATAAGACACATTTCCTAACCTGTTTATGATTGTTTCTTTACTAGTAAAAGGGAGATAATAATAGTACCTACAAACAGTTTTTAAAATGAATACTAGATGAGATAAGCACATATTAAACACAATATTATATTGATAAATAAAAGTTTTGGCACTTCTGTTTCATGCTGAGCTAATGCATGGAAAACACTAGGGGGCTAGATAAAATGTACATCATTCTATGCAGAGATTGCAGGATTACCCAACCCACTATGAAGTTAGGACTAAAGTCTCTTCAGAATTCAGAGAGACCATGTTAAAGACTTGAACACAAAAATGTAGCTACTTTGAATTTTTTAGACTGTTCACACTGACAGTGGACACAAAATTTAGTGGTAATCAAGTAATGTTTTTCTTTTTTAATTTTAATTTTCTTTCTTTTTTTTTTTTTTGTGGTACTGGAGATCAAACTCAGGACCTTACACTTGCCGGGCAGGCGCTTAAACCCCTGAGCTATCTCCCTGGCCTGTCATTTTAATTTTCACTAGTACATGTACATAATGATTACATTCATTGTGGGGAGTTGAATACATGTTTATAACACCCTTTAATTCTTTCATATCCCTTTCTCTTCTCTCTCCATCTCTAGGTCACCTTCCCATCTGCAAAAAAAGATCTATCTCCCTGTTTCCCATGATCTCTCTGTCGTTTGTATGTCTTTATCTATACTTCAGGTTTCTTGTGTAAGAGAGACCATGCCATATTTAAGCTTGTGGGCCTGATTTATTTCACATAACACGTCGCCTCAAGGTGCATCCATTTTCCTACCAATGACTCAAGTTTATCTTTCTTTATGGAAGAGTAGTGCTCCATTGTGTGTAAATGCCACGTTTTCTTTATCCACTTGTCTTAGTTACTTTCTTGGTCCTGAGACAAAATTACTGCCAGCCCACAAGTTAAAGAAGAAGAGAGTTATTTCAGCTTACAGTTTGCATAGGTTCCGGTCCATAGCTGGCTGGTTCCTGGGCAGGGCAGCATGGCAGAGGGGCACCACAGAAGAGAAACACTTCATGATGTGGCTTCAAGCCTACTGGTTGGTGCCACCTGCATCCAGGGTGGAGCTTCCCTCTTAACCCAGAACTATGCTAAACCAATCAGTGGGCTAATCCAGCATCACACACTCATGATCTAATCACTCCCCAAAGCCCTACCTTTGAACATACACGCTTTGGAGATATCTGTCTATAAGCCACAACGCCATTCATCTCTCTATGGACATAATAGGCTGCTTCTGAGATTTGGCCATTATGAATTGTGCTGCTGTAAACGTGGAGATACATGAATCGCTGTAACATGATCCCTTTAACTCTTTTTTTTTTTAAATTATGTATTTGGTACAGGGTCTCACTACGCAGCTTGGACTCGTAATGATCCTCCTGTTTTCAGCTTCCCCAGTACTGGGGTTTCAGGCCTGTGCCACCACATCCGGACTTGGGCTTGGCACACCTGGGGGTTGGGGCTGGCATGGCAGGTGGTGCCAGGGATTGAACCCCAGTCCCTGAGCTTGCCTAAGCAGGCACTTAGTCCACTAAGCTATATCACCAGCTCCCCTTTAACTCTTTTAGGAAGAGACCTAGAAGGAGGATTGTGCATTGCAGTGTCCCTGGGTGTAATTTAGCTGTCTCTCTCTGACTGAAGAGTAAGAACTTCTGAAAGTATGCCTATTTTGACAATATTGGTTCTGCCTATCCAGGAACAGGAAATAACTTTCCTTTTTCTGGTGTCCTCTTCAATTGCCTTTTTCAGAGTACTGTAGTTTTCATTATAGAGATTTTTTTACTTCCTCAGTTAATTCCTAAGTATTTAATTTTTCTTATAAATGGTACAGTTTTTCTTATTGGCTTATTATATTATTGGTATACCAACATGCTATTGATTTTTGTGTGCTGACTTTGTGTCCTGATACCTTGCTGAATTAGTTCAAGGAGATTTTTCGTGGAATTTTTTGGATCTTCTATGTGAAGGATCATGTAATTTGGAATAAGGATACTTTGACTTCTTTCCCATGTATAGCCCTTTGATGTTTATGTTTTTCTTGCCTGATTGGAAGTGCGATATTGAATGAGAGGAGTGATAATGGATATCCTTGTCCTGTTAAATTTAGAGGGAAAGCTTTCAGCCTTTTCTATTTATATGATATTGGTGGTAGGTTTGCCATAAATGGCTTTTATCTGATGAAGACAAGGTCTTTCTGTAGCTATTTTCCTCAGGGTTTTTTTCTATCATTAATGTACTTTGGATTTTGTCAAAATCTTTTTCTGTATCTGTTGAGATGATCATAAATTTTTGTGATATATTACATTTATTATTATTGGTATTATTTGGATTTTTGAGACAGGGTCTCACTATGTAGCCCAGATTTTGTGATCCTCCTACCTCAGCCTCCTGACTGCCGGGGCTACCAGTGTGCACCACCGTGCCCAGCATGATATATTACATTTAATGTTTTATATATGCTGAACTCTCCTTGTATCACTAGGATGAAGCCTACTTGGTCATGAGGTACTATCTTTTTAATGACTTGTTGAATTCTCTTTGTCAATATCTTGTTAAGGATCTTTATGTCTATGTTTACTAAAGAGATTGGCTTATAGTTTGTTTTTTGGGTTTTATTTGTTTGGTTTTTGTTTTAGTGAAGTCCTTGTCTGGCTTTGGAAATCCAGGAATGTTAACTGCCAAGAATGAATCTGGGAGTATTCTTTCCCTTTCAATATTATTAAAGAGTTCAAGGAATACTGATATTAGATCTTCCCTGAAGTTCTTATAGGATTAGTGATGAATCCATCAGGTCCTGGGCTTTTTTTTTTTTTTTTTTTAAATTAGTTTATTTTTTTTAATTAATTAATTTATTTATTTTGTGTGTGTGTGTGTGTGGCCAGCTCAGCCCACTAGGGGGCGGGGCTGGCTGGCATGTGGTGCTGGGGATTGAACCGCGGTCCCTGTGCTTTTGTTTAGCTTAGCTTGTTCTAAGTAGGTGCTTTAGACCACTGAGCCATCTCACCAGCCCCTGCTTTTTTTTTTTTTTTTTTTTTTTTAACCAGAGATGAAATTCAAGACCTTGCACTTGCCAGGCAGGTGCATATACCACTGGGCTATCTCCCAGGCCTTTTGGCAGCTTTTTAAAAAAGAAATTATTGCCTAAAAAAATTAATACTTCAATTTCATTGCCTTTTATTGGATTACTCAGCATTTTTATATATTCTTGGCTTAGTTTTGGCAATTCAAATATATCTAGGAATCTATCTATTTCTTCTTGATTCTGTAATTCATCGGAGTACAAATTTTTGAAGTAGATGCTGATAATCTGGGTTTTGGCAGTATCTGTTGCAAGTTTTGCCTTTTTCATTGTTAACTGCATTGGTGTATTTTCTTTTTTGATAAGATTGGTTAAGGATTTGATTTTTTTATTCTTTTGAAGAGCCAGTTTTTGACTTATTGATTTTATTACCTTTTTAATCCCCAATTTCATGACTTTCTGCTCTTTATAATTTCTTTTTATATCAACTTGGTATTTGGAGTGTTCTTGTTTTTCTAGGATCCTCAGGTACAGCTATTCCTTTGGCCTCCGTTGTTGTTCTGATGTGGATATTTACATTTGTAAACTTCTCTCTTAGGATCGCTTTCATTGTGTCCCATAGGTCCTGGTAAGTGCTACTGGATTTATCATTTAGTTCTAGGAACTAATTTCTTCTGTGACTCATTGATTATTCAAGAGTATATTGCTTAATCTCTATATGTTTGCATAATTTCTGTGATTTCCTTTGCCATTTATTCCTAGTGTCATTGCATTATGATCCAATAATATGCATGGGGTAATTTAGATTCATTATATTTATTTAAGCATGGACTGTGGGCTAATATGTGTTCATTTTGGAGAAAGTTCTATACATTGCTGAAAAGAACATGTGTTCTGCTATTGGGTAGAGGACTCAGTACTGATACTGATGAAGGGGTGGCTCAAGTCTGATATTTTTAATTTTTTTTTGGTCTAGTTGATCTATTTGTGACAGGGATATTCAGATCCCCCACTGTAAATGTGTTGCTATTTACCTGATCTTTTTTTTTT
>NW_004524806.1:1837252-1857401 GCF_000260255.1 Octodon degus
TGGCATGTGGTGCTGGGGGATTGAACTGCGGTCCCTGTGCTTTGCTGAGCTTGTTCTAAGTAGGTGCTTTAGACCACTGAGCCATCTCACCAGCCCCACGAGCACCATCTTTGAAAAGCACAAATCCAAATCCTCTTGATCTTCCAGTGACTGGGTCTGTTTTGATTGTGCAGTCTACAGCTTCCCCAAATGTAGACAAGAACTCAGTCAGATCGTTCTTGCTTGTATCCCAGCTCAAGCTTCCAATAAACATTTTACTGTCATTCTGCTGGTTCTTGCTCGCGTTGATCTTGGACCCCTCAGCGAAGTCCCCTGTACTGCTACACTGGTTCACATCCTCCATGGTGGCAGAGCCTAGTAGGTGCGCTGTCCAGGGCATGGGGGTGCTGATGGCGGTGGAGCGCCATATGCAGCTAGATTTAAAATGGCAGTGGAAGAGCTATTCCTGCTTAGTTATTACCTTAACCAATATGTAGTGATCTTCTTTGCCTTTTTTGATTAGTTTTGGCTTGATGTTATGTTCACTTTGTCTAAAAATAAGATAGCTACTTTTATTTATTTTCCAGTTTTCGCTACATGGGATATTGCTATCCATTCTTCATTTTTATTTTTAAATTTCTTTGAAAGACAAAGTCTTGCTATATAGTTAAGGCTGACCTTGAATTCACAATGTAACCCAGGCTGACCCCAATGCACAGCAATTTTTCTTTCCAGTTTCTTGAGTTGTAGTATTGTAGGTATGCATCACCACACCCACACAGCTACCACACTTGGTATTTGATCTTTAGCTTATGATTTTTTTGATTAATCATGTTTCTTATACACAGTATACCATTGGGTTTTATTTTCTGATCTGCCATTCTATATCTTTTCATTAAAAAGTTGAGATCATCTACATTGAGTTATTACTGAAAAGAATTGACTTATTCCTGTCATTGCATTAGTTTCCTATTGCTAATTTTTTATTTTCCTCTTTTTTTTAAAACTGCTCCCTCCACCTATTATATTCCTTCCATTCATTCCATTAGACTTTTTTTTTGGTAATTTTTAAAAAAAATTTTTATATTTGTGTGTGTGTGTGTGTGTGTGTGTGTGTGTGGCCAGCTCAGCCCACCAGGGGGCAGGGCTGGCTGGCATGTGGTGCTGGGGGATTGAACCGTGGTCCTTTTGCTTTGCTAAGCTTGTTTAAAGTAGGTGCTTTAGACCACTGAGCCATCCCTCCAGCCCCTTTTTTGGTAATTTTTGAAGTCTTTTTTGTTTTTTTTTTTTTTTGGGGGAACCGGGGATTGAACTCAGGCCCTTGCATTTGCCAGGCAAGCACTTCTTCCACTGAGCTATCTCCCCGGTCCCCTCCCTTTTTTGGGTCATTTTTGGCTTTTTATCTCCTGATTTGGTGGTCATGAATTTCTTAAATTGCTACTTGCCATGGAAACACCTTATTTCTCTATCACGTTTGAAAAATGTATTAGTTTTTTGGGGTTTTTTTCCAGTACTGGGAATTGAACTCAGGATCTTGCACTTGCCAAACAAACATTTATTCTACTGAGCTATCTCCTCAGCCCCAGAAGGATTAGTCTTGCTTTGAAGTTTTCTTCCTCTAGGGTATGAAGCACTTCTCTCCAAATTCTGGCCTTTGAAGTTTGCATTGAGAAGTATGGTGTAAGCCTAATGAGTTTACCTTTATAAGTGATTTCTTTCTTTTGTTTTATGTATTTGGTACAGGGTCCCACTGCACAGCTGGGACTCATAGTGATCCTTCTGTTTCAGCCTACCCAGTGCTGGGATTATAGATGTGCACTACCATGCCTGGTCTTGGTGGCTGGCTCAGTGCACCCAGGGCAGGGCCAGTACAGCATGTAGTACTAGGGAATCAAACCCTGGTCCTCGCGCTTGCTTAGGCAGGTGCTTAGACCACTGAGATATCTCTGTGGCCCATGATTTGTTTCTTTTCTCAAAAGTTTTTAAGATTCTGTCCTTGTGTTGGACTTGTGGGATTTGAATATAATGTGTCATGAGGATTTTTTTCTGATTGTGGCCATCTGGAGTCCTATATGCCTCACTTATCTGTATGTTAGTTACTTCCTCACAGTTGGCAAAATTTTCTGCTATTACTTCTGTAAACAGTTTTTTTTAATGCTATTTGTTCTGTCTTCTGATTTTTTGCTCATTCAAGTTAATCACAGATTAGTCTTCTTTGTATCATCTAGTAGCTATTGGATTCATTTTCCATGTTCCTTGGGTTTTTTTGAACATATCTTTCAGTATTGTCACTTGTATCAACTTTGTCTTTTAGTTCTAAAAGTCTGTCCTCACACTGATCACATCTACTATTTCTACTTTCAACAGATTTTTTATGTATTTAGTACAGGGCCTACAGGGTCTCACTAAACAGATTGGACTTGTAGTGATCCTTCCTGTTTTTCAGTTTCCGAAGTGCCGAGATTAGAGGCGTGAGCCACCATACCCAGTCTCAACTGCCTTCTTAGCACACCTGGGAGATGGCAGGCTGGGGATTTAACCCCTGGCCCTCAACAGAATTTTTTTTTTTCAGAACTGGGGATTGAACTCAGGCCCTTACACTTGCCAGGGAAATGCTTATTCTACTGAGCTATTTCCCTGGCTCCCCTCAACAGAATTTTTATCTCCTGAATTTCTTTTTTTTTCTTTTGGTGGAACTGGGGATTGAACTCAGGCCCTTGCGCTTGCCAGGCAAGTGCTTATTCTACTGAGCCATCTCCCTAGCCCCTATCTCCTGAATTTCTACTTCGTACCTTCTCATGATGCTAATTCTTTGCTAAACTGGTCATTCATGTTTTGTATCATTTTATTTAGTTCAGCTATATTTTGTTAATGTCTTCTGTAAGCTCACTGGTCATTTTATTTTATTTATTTATTTAGTGGTACCAGGAAGGCTGGCCAAATAGCTCAGCAGATTAAAGCACATGCTTAGGCAGAGGCAGGGGCTGGGAGTTCAATCTCTGGGCCTGCTGTGCCAGCCCCACTCCCAGGGCATGCTGAGATGGCAATTGAGACTGGGTATGGTGGCACGCACCTGTAATCCCCACACTTGGGAGTCTGTAAACAGGAGGATCACTATGAGTGTGATCTATGCAGTGAGACCCTGTATACCCTGTCCTAGATACAATAATAACAATAATAATAGTGGTGCCAGGGATCAAATTTGGAGCCTTGCACTTTCCAGGCAGGTGCTTATGCTGCTAAGCTACATCCCTGGCCCTGGTCATTTTATTAAATCCATTATCTATTTAGTATATTATCCGTAACCTTTCCAAGTATCTAAGTTTTTCAGTCTCCTCTTTTACTCTTTTATCATACTGTATAACTCAGCTGTTTGGCATTTAATTTTGAGTCCCTATGGATTGGAGGAGTTGGAAGTTTTTGGAAGCATTCTGGTCTCTTGTCTTCTCTTGTTTCTATGTCCATACTCCCTTTCCAATGTTGAGGGATGTGGGTTGATTACAGTGAAAAGACTTTGTTTCTAGCATAGAGATATCTTTAGTGTCTGCTCTCTAGTGATGCACTGTGGGCATGGTTAACTATAGGCCTCAGGTGCGCCATCTCGGCCCCCGATGCTGGTGCCCACCATGTGGCCCAGAACCAGGTGTGGTGGCACATCCCTGTAATCCCAGCACTCGGGAGGTTGAGCCAGGAAGATCTCTGTGAGTTTGAGGCCAGCCTGGAGGCTACAAAAGTGAGCAAAGGCCAGCCCAAACTATATAGTGAGACTCTGTCTCAAAAAAAAAAAAAAAAAGAATTAGATAAAACTGAACGAATAAGAAAAAAAGAATAAGAAGCCGTGTGTGGGGGCACACACCAGTCATTTTAGCACTCCTGAAAATAAGGGTAGAAGGCCTCTGTGAGTTTGAGGCCAGCCTGAGCTTACATAGTGAGTTCAAAGCTAGACTAAACTACACAGTGAGATCTTGATGAAAGAAAGAAAGAGGAAAAAGTGCAGAAGAAACAAGAAAACACAGCCCCTCAAAAACAATGAATATATATATGAAAAATATATAAAAATATAAAAATATAAAAAATATATAAACAATCTGTTCATATATATATTATATATGAAAAATAAAAATGAGTGCAAAAATACTCTGTATTTTTGAAATAAGTGGTTTATTTCCAGGGTCTGCAGTACTGGCACTCATCAGAATTGGGGATGACACTATTGTGGTCTGCTGGACTATGTTGGATTGTTTTGCTGAATTCACACACCTATAGTATTTAGATGCCAATGGAATACCCATTTCTGACAGGACTAAACAAAAAAAGGGTAAACAAAGGAAGGACCATTTTGTATCTGTATATGCAGAATAGTTAGGATAGATACACAGCTACTTTTGCTTAATTCAATGAAAAGAAAGATTTGTACTAACAGTGTTTGGCCAGGATATCCTGTGTTCTTGTACTATGGATAACCACTAAGAAGATAACAATGTACAATGTATTAATTATTGAAACTGTCCTATTAATCAGCTTTGAAACTGTCAAAAAAATATGAGTCCAATCTACATAGTAAGACCCTGCAGACCTTGTAAACCCTGTACCAAATACAGAAAAAAACAAAACAAAAAGAAAAAAAATGGGGGTGAGATAGTATGTCACTATTAAAACCTATTTTTTTATTGTTTATCAGTACATTTTAGGTATACATAATGATCCCATTCATTGTAGGGAATCTGTACCATATATGACACAACTTGATGCTTTTTTCCCCCCATTTCCCTACCCTCCCTATAACCTCCCTATAAAAGCTGTAATTCCATTTTACCTTTTCTTAATTTTCTTTTTCCACTTTTCCTTTCCCCTCCCCCCTTAGTTCCCCTTCTCATTTGAACATTTTCTTCCTATTTCACAATATTATATATTTTTGTCCTTATTTAAACTTTCAGTGCTGGTGAGATAGCTCAGCGGCCTAAAGTGCCTGCTTAGGCAAGTTTAGGAAAAGTGCAGGGACTACAGTTCAATCCCTGGCACCACATGCCACACTGGCTCTGCCCCCAGGATGGGCAGACCCAGCCACAAAAAAAAAATAAAAAAGAACTTTCCATTTTTCACACCAGAGAAATAATGCAGTATTTACACGTGTCTGGTTTATTTCACTTAAAAGTATGTACTCAAGGTGCATCCACTTAGCTATAAATGTCTCGAGCTTATCCTTCTTTACGGCAGAATAGTACTTCATTGTATTAAAAAAACCACATCTTTAGCCATTCATCAGTTGATGAGCAATTGGGCTGTTTGCAAGAGTTAGTTATTAAAAACTGTGCTGCTCTAAGCATGGGTATGCATATATCACTGCAGCATGATGTTTTAAATTTTTCTGTGAAAATACTCAGAAGTGTGTACCACAGCTGGACTGAATGGAAACTCCAGTTTCAGTTCTTTGAGGACCCTCCACACTGATTTCCAGTGGTTGTGTCAGTTTACCCTCCCACCAACAGTGGAAAAGAGTTCTTTTTCCCCCACAGCCCCACCAGCAATTGTTATTGGTTGATTTCTTGATAATAACCAATTTTTGCTGGGGTGAGATGGAATCTCACCATTAATTTGCATATCTCAAATGGCCAATGATATTGAACATTTTTTTCTCTTTGCTGTAGTTTCTACTTCATCTGAGAAGTGTGTATTCATCTCAGATGCCAACTTTTGGGTTGAGTTTTTAAATTTGGAGGGTCTGATTATTTTTTTTTTTAGTTGTTTATATATTCTAGATACTAGTCCTTTGAGAAACACCTGGCAAAAATCTTTTTTTCCCATACTATGGGTTGTCTCTTCACTCTGTTGTTAGTTTCTCTTGCTATGCAAGAGCCTTTTAATAAGATGAGATCTCAGTTGTTTATTCTTTGTGATTCTTCTGTGATTGGGATTTTGTCCATAAAAGTTTGCCTTAACCAATGTCTTCAAGATTTTTACCTGTTTTCTAGCAGTTTTAGTGTATCTGTTTTATGTATTTGGTGTCTCACTACACAGCTCCAACTCATACTGATCCTTCTATTTTCAGCCTCCCCACAGCTATGATTACAGATATGCGCCACCACACCCAGTCTCAGTGGCATGTGGTGCCGGCAATCAAACCCTGGTTCCAATGTTTGCCTAAGCAGGTGCTTAGTCCACTGAGCTATCTCGTCGGTCCTAGTGTATCTGTTTTAATATTTAGATTTTTGATCCATTTTGATTTTAGTTTAGTGAATGATGAAAGATATGGGTCTAGTTTTAATCTTCAGTCTGTGGAAAGCTAGTTTAGCCAGCACCATGGTTTTTTAAAAAATGTATTCAGTTGTTACAGGATCTCATTATGCAGCTCGGACTCACAGTGATCCTCCTGTTTTCAGCCTCCCAGCACTGGGATTACATGCATGTGTCACTATGCCTGGGCTTTGTGGCTGGCTCAGCCCACCCTGAGGGCAGGGCTGGCACGGCATGCCCAGGATTTAACCACAGCCCCTGTGCTTGCCTACACTTGCCTAAGCAGACACTTTAGTTCATTGAGCTATCTTGCTGGCCCCAGAACCCTGTATTAAAGAAGTTACCTTTCTTCCAGTGAAAGTGTCTGGCACATTAGTTAAATATAAGGTGGGTAACAGTTTTGGAAGTATGGCCATTTTCACTATATTGGTTCTTCCTACCCAAGAGCAAGGGACATTTTTCCATTTTCTGGTATCTTATTAATCTCCTTTTTCAGAGTACTGTGTTTTCAATATACATGGTTTTTTTTTAAGCCTCTGTTATATTGATTTCTAGGTATTCCATTTTATGGATGCTATCATGAAAGATTTTTTTCTGCTTTCTCTCTCAATGAGTTTGTTATCCATGTATAGGAAAGCTATTGATTTTGAGTGTTGACTGTATCCAGTCATACTACTGAATTTTTTCATACTACTGAATTTGATTATTAAATCTAGAAGTGGTGGAGTTTTGGAGGTAAAACCTATTAAACGTTTGTTTTTAAACTGGGTGTGGTGATGTACATCTGTAATCTTAGCCTGCTCAGGCAGGAGGAGCACTTCATGGCCAGCCTGGGCTACAAAGTGAGTTCAAGACCAGCCTGAACTGCATAGTGAAGTGATGTCTCAAAAAAAATTATTAACACTTGTTTGTAGTACATAATGATCATATTCCTCATAAGGAGTTAGAATATTATAAAGTTTGATTTTCTTTCCACACTCACATTTTAGTTTGTGAATGTTGAATTCTGCTCCACCTTTCCTAGTGGGCATAGTCAATGTTGTATGCTTTAGGGATGTATTCACCCAGCCACTCCCCACTTCTGAGTCCCTCTGTGAGCCTAAAGTCATGGCTTTCTCCCCCTACCTTTATGGCTTGTGGGCCTGAGAGGTGCCCCTTTGCTATAAGTCCCCCTGATCATATGCCCAGGTGAAAGCAATCATCCAAGGCAAGGCAGATTTTGATCACATTGGGAGATAGAGAAAGGAAACAGACCACTGAGCTCTGTATTGGATACAGGCCACAGTGTGTGTGTGTGTGTGTGTGTGTGTGTGTGTGTGTGTGTGTGTGTAGTCAAGCAGTCAATCCCTTCTGAAAACCATACATGACTGACCTGATTAATCACCACATAGAGCAGGACACTCCTGTCTCAGCCTGAGCTTAAACTTCTCAGAGGGGTCTCCTAGCCTGTGCCTCTCCATGATGCTCTTTTATGGCTTTCTCTCACCCAGTCACTATGGTAGGATGACCCCAGAAATCCTGAAATGTAGTTGTTCTGTAGCTTGGCCCTAACTATTAATTCTTTCCAAAATGGTTTATGATTAATCACTCTCAAATATGGGGGTACTTTAACAGATTTAATTTTTAATTGTTTGTTTGATTTTATTATTATGTTTTAATGTATTTGGTACAAGGTCTCACTATACAGCTCGACTTGTAATGATCCTCCTGCTTTCAGCCTCCCCAGTGCTGGGATTACAGGCATGTGCCACCAGGTCTGGACTTGGTTGCTGGCTCAGCACGCTTAAGGGACGGGGCCAGCGCATGTGGTACCAGGGATTGAACCCTGATCCCTGTGCTTGCCTAAGCAGCTGCTTAGTCTGATGCTAATCTCATTGGCCCTTTTGATTTATCTTATATAAAGTCTTGCTATGTAGTTCAGGGGAGCCTTGAACTCAGTGTGTAGCTCAGGCTACCCTGAACTTGTGATAGTCTTCTTGCCTTGGCGTCCTAAATGCTTGGATTGCAGGAAGTGTGCCTTCTTGCCCTTCACTAGATTTCTTTAACTCTAGCCTGCCATATGAGAGGAATCAATTTCAGAGTAAAACCTCATGTTGTTTTTGCAGTTTACAATCCTCGTGGACTCTTCTTGGGGCTAGTGCTGCTGATTCAGTCCACTATTTCTCCTTGGAGCTGTTGACCTTCTCTGTGTACCTAGTATTTTTGTTTTGAAAGAGAGGCTATGTAGTTCAGGCTGGTCTTAGAAACTCAGTGTGAAGCCCAGGACAGCTTCTAACTCACAGCAATCCTCTTGCCTCAAACTCTGGAGTGCTAGGATTATAGGTGTGTATCACCATACCCAGATCATACCTAGCATTTATAGAGACAGGTCTCCCTTCCTGGGAACTAGGGTTAGCTTTCTAGACTGATTTGCCCATTTTTCTGCATTGTGTTCCATTTCTGCAGCTTCCCTATAATTTCTAGTTTTCTTGACAATTCCTTCCCAATTCCTGGAGATTTTATCCTCCCCTCCAAGGTATTTTCTAGGATTTATTCATTTTCTTCTTTGAGACAGGGTCATGCTATGTAGTTCAGGCTGGCCTTGGACTTACCTTGTAGACCAGGTGGGCCTTCAACTCATAGTGATCCTCCTGCCTCAGCCTCCCAAATGCTGGGATTACAGGCATACACCACCATGGTGGTGGCTGGTTGCTTTTTGTTTTGTTTTGTTTTGTTTTGGTACTGGAGATTGAACTCAGGAACTTGTGCTTGCCAGGAAGGCAGTTATGCCAGTGAGCTATCTCTGAGGCACATTCCTTTTCTTTTTTTCCTTTGTTTTCTTTTCCTTCTTTGCTTTCTTTCTTCTTTGAAATTTCTCAGGATTGACTCCTCAGATTTATTCACACTAGGCAAGTGCTCCAACACTGAACAAACGTTCAGTTTTCAGTTTTTTGGTTTTTTTTTTTTGCAGAATTGGGGATTGAACTCAGGCCCTTGTGCTTGCCAGGGAAGCACTTATTCCACTAAGTCATCTCCCCGGCCCCCAGTTTTTGTTTTTCAGACAATGTCTACATTTCCCAGGCTGCCTCAAACTTAAGACCTTTCTGTCTCAGCATCCCAAGTAACTGGAGTTACACCATGCCACGCATAAAACCAAGTATCTTCAATCTTTTTTTCTTTTAAGACGAATTGTATTTGCATAAACCAGCCAGCATAACAAAGAGCAAAATTAAAAGTTCAGTTAAGCTTTAGCTTCTGATTCTAGGTGTGGCAATAACAGCAACAGCTATCAAAATAGCAGAAGCTCTTGATATGTATTATGCACTCTTGTAAAACTTTTACATCCACTAAAAATGTAACGTTCACCAGAACAGAGTCTCTGACTTCCCAAGAAAGCAGAAACTAAGAAAAAGCTATTTCTGGCTGACAGATCCATTCTAGGAATAGGAAGTCTTTCTCATGAATCTGATGACTTGTGAAGGTGTCAAAGGCTATGCCATTCAGCTTTGAAAGGACAAGATCCTAGAAAGTGGAAATGCTGAAATATTGGCATGGTGGCAATAGCCTGGCTGGTACTGAGCAGAATTTCTAACATCAAGATAATGAGAAGCTGCTGCCAGTGGTACATAAAACTCAAAAACACTTAGCGGTGATGGCTGACTTCCAACTGAGCCATTAAAGTAAGTATAGAAGATAGCTCCAGGTAGAAATATCCTTGGGAACTCAGAGAACACAATGAATGTTTGAAGTTGGTACTTAACCTTCTATTATTGAACTCAAGGTTGCTATTCTAGAGTCAATGTGAGTCCACTTATAACACTTCCCATAATACTGCTCATTTCTGTTAACTGGGCTTCACAGAGGGTGAGAAGGGTAGCAATCAGATCCTGTGGTTGGGTCTCACAGTAATAGGATGTTGATTTCTTTTGTTTTGCATGTTCTTCCAGCCAAAAACATTCTATGATCTTGTTTGCAATTCTTCCCCATTCCACCCCACTTCATTTCATGATTGTAATGGAACAACGGCAGCTCTTAATTTGTGTGAGGAATACATAAGAATATCCTATACTTACTAGTATTGCCTGACATACACATTCTTTAAAGGACATCTTTTAAGAAGAAAAAAAGATGGAGCCAACTGTGTGTGTATGGGGGGGATGGGAGAAGAAAATTTCAAAGAGAATAGTCCACAGGACAGAACAGAATGGGAGAGATGGCCAGCAGGAATCTGAAATGATAAAAGGAAAAGCAGTACCTACCACAGAAGGCTGACTATAGAGAGCCACAGTAGTATAAAATACCAGCATTATGAGTAGAGAACAAAGATTTTCAGAGCTTTCTCTTTTCCTACCCAGGCCATATTTAATAGATGAACATCTAATTTATATTTTGTTTATATAAATATGAAATATTAACTATAACCATGTGTGATAAATTTAAAATAAAGTCATTCATGCCGAACATCTTAATCAGAACTTGACAGGCACTGTGGTGCACACCTATAATCCTAGCATTCAGGAGGCCACTCTAGAATATACAGTGAGACCCTGTCTCAAAAAACAAAACAAAACAATAGAAATAAATATATGAAATATATGAAAGGGTGTGTTTTACATTTTGAAGACACAGCAAAGATTCTGAATTCCTACAGTTAGGGGCTAAGAGGATACCTTAGAAGTAGTGTCTTTGCCTCTTATACACAAGGCCCTAAATTCGATGTCTAACAATTGAAAAACGAACCAACCAACCCAGAGTCTATAATGCCCTGTGATTGCACAGCATTTGGCAAAGGTCAATTGTTCCACTTAAGTCCAGCTTTCTTTTTCCTTTCTTTCTTTTTTTTTTTCTTTCTTTCTTTCTCTTTTGAGACAGGGTCTTACTGTGCAGTTCAGGCTGGCTTTCAACTCCTGGCAATCCTCTTGCCGAAGCCTCCTGAGTGGTGGGATTACAGGCATGCACTGTCATGCCTGGCTTCCTCTAACAGTTTAGAGCCCTTGGGCTCCACATCTGAACTCTATTTATTGCACATGTTCTTTTTTTTTTTTTTTTTGTGGAACCGGGGATTGAACTCAGGCCCTTGCGCTTGCCAGGGAAGTGCTTATTCCACTGAGCCATCTCCCCAGTCCCTGCACATGTTCTTTATATGCCATGAAGTATGGATCTGAGGTCTGGTTTCTTCCTCCATTTTTGAGACCCATTTCCTATTCCCCGCTTACACATTCTCATCATGCTTATGACCTGTAAGGCCAGAAGCAAAGCTTCTTTGTGCCTTCCTGCTAGCCTGCCTAATAACTTCCTAGTTCTCCCAAATCATCTGAGTCTTACTCTGATTTTTCTGTCTAGTCAATCCATCAACAGCCCCATACCACACTGCTTGCCAGACATTTCTATATGTTAAACTCAAAATTACCAAAGCCAAATCCATGATGTGTCACCAAATCAGCTTCCTTCCTTAGCCTCCCTGATGTGGCTACAATTGGAATGGATATATAACCACACAGAATGCACCAGAAAAACCTAATGGGGTCCAATGTCAGCCTTGTCCAAAATCCTTCTGGCCAGCTAAACTTGTTAATGGACTTGTCTATTCTCATATTCTTTCTTTATTGTCTCCTTTTCCTTCCACAATCCATGCATTTTAATTATTTATTTATTTATATATTTTGTACAGGGTCTTGCTATGTAGCTCGGACTTATAGTGATCCTCCTGTTTTCAGCCTCCCCAGCACTGGGATTACAGGTGTGCACCACCACACTCAGACTCAGTGGCTGGCTCAGCGCGCCTGGGGGTGGGCTAGTGTGTTATGTGGTGATAGGGACTGAACTCAGTCCTTGTGCTTGCCTAAGCAGGCACAACAATCCATACATACAGGTAGGCCTTAAACTCACTATCCTTTTCCTTCAGTCTCCTGAGGGCTTGAATTACAGAGGTATGCCACCGCATATTCGATTATAGGTATGTGCCACCATACTTGGCTACCATAGGCATCTTTGTGGTTAAAACAAATGGATTTAACTTATGACTTTCCTGGTAGCATTTTTTCCCCCTGTATTTTAGGGAAGAGTCTACAGAGTATTCAGGGTCTCACTACTAGATTGGACTCACAGTGATTCTCTCGTTTATAGCCTACCAAGAGTTGGGATTACAGGCACATGCCACCACAGCCAGTCTCTCCTGGTAGCATTTAACAATACTGATCACCTCTCCTTTCTAAAACACTCTTAATTTAGCTTCTCTGACACAATATTCTCCTTATTATAAGTCCAGTCCCATCTGTCTACCCCTTTTCAGTCTTCCCCAAACCAGCTTTTTATCTTGTTTCTTATCTCAGGGAATGTACCGCATAAATTTCTGTATCAGAAAATAAATTCCTTAGTTTCTCTGATCTATTCCTAACTTCTCAATACCTTTGCTATTTTTTTCTTCCTACTTTATCTCTCTCCAGCTTCATAGTTCACAAGTTTGGAGCATTCTACTACATGCTGGGTAGGTATGTTCAAGATGCTAATAATTCTCACAGTAATTATGTAGGGTAAATTTCATTATCACCGCAATATTCAGATTAGGAGACAGAAGCATAATGTAATAACTTGCACAAAATCACATAGCTACTATCAGAGCAATATTTAAACCAGGTGACCTGAAAAGGCAAGGCTTTTCTGGCCTAGAAACAAGGACATATGTCCCTCTTATAAGCTCTCAAATGACTCAGTACAAATCCTTACCTTAGCATTTAGCTGTCTATGGTCTTACTAGCAGTCTACTAGGATGTACTTTATTTTTTTTATTTTGTTATTTTTTGGCGGAACTGTGGATTGAACTCAGGCCCTTGCACTTGCTAGGCAAGCACTTATTCTACTGCGCTATCTCCCCATCCCTGTACTTTACCACAAAATTGTAATCTTAATAACAGGGATTGTGTAGGCTTCACTGTTGTATTCTCAGTACTTACCTCAGTTTTTGCCTAGTAAATGGACAATATTCACTGAATAAATCCATATTTATTGTCTGAATCACACTGTTTAACATCTACTAATGCAATACCCTATACAGTTTTTATTTTCACGAGTGTTAGATTGATCTTTATAACCAGACTGTAAGTTTCAGGGCTCAGCAGTACAGTGCCTGACTGGCAAGTGCAAGGTCCTGAGTTTGATTCCTGGTACCTACCCTCCAAAAAAAGAAATACAGATTAAGTTTCTTGAAGGCTTAAAATAAATCCAGAACATTTAAAATTAGAAGTATTCACACATTTTTCCCCCTGTGATACATCCCCATCCTTTTATGTTTTGAGAGAGGGTTTTGCTAAATTGCCTAAACTGGGCGTGAACTTTCAGTTCTGCCTCAATCTCTTAGAGTGCTAGAATTAAAGGCATGTGCCACCATTCCCAGATCATGCAAATTCTTAATGAATACTGTTTATTCAAGACTTGATGTCAACAACCCTATGATGTCTTGCTTTTGCAGTACTGGGGGTACAATACAGGGCCTCTGCAGAAATTACATCCCCAGTCCTTTGTAAAATCTGGTAAGTCACTATGCTGATAAGGCTAACCTCCTATTTATGATCTTCTTGCCTCAGTTTCCCAAACAGCTAAGATTATGGGTGTGTGCCACCATGCCAGCTTCACACCTGTACTCTAAACCACAACAGACTAAAAGGCTAGGGCTGGGGAGATGGCTCAGTAGAATAAGCGCTTGCCTGGCAAGTGCAAGGGCCTAGTTCCACAAAAACAAACAAACAAACAAACAAAACAGACTAAAAGGTTAAAACAGAATTATAGATGGTAACTTCCCTAAGGTCATATTGCTGTGTTGAAAGTAGAACTCAGGAGCTGGGCATGGTGGCACATGCCTATAATCCTAGCACTTGCAAGGCTGAGCCAGGAGGATCATTGCAAGTGCAAGACCAGCCTGGGCTACAAAATGAGCTCAAGGCCAGCCTGAACTGCATGGGAAAACTTGTTTGAAAAAGACAAAAAAAAAAAAAAAAAAAAAAAAAAAAAAAAAAAAAAAAAAAAAAAAAAAAAAAAAAAAAAAAAAAAAAAAAAAAAAAAAGAAAAAGAAAAGAAAGAAAGAACGAATGAACTCAGGTCTTTTCCAAAGCCTACGCTCCTAAATGATTTATTTGATATATTGCTTCTCCTACTGTAAATCATACTGGATGTTGGTAAAATTTAAAAACAGCAGATCTGCCTGGCATGGTGGCACATGCGTTTAGTCCCAGCACTCAAAAGGCTGAGGCAGGATGATCACCACAAGTGTGAGGCCAGCCTGGGCTGCATAGCAAGTTCTAGGCCAGCCTCAACTATACAGTGAGATCTTGTCTCAAGAAACTATAAAAAACAATAAAAAAGCAGGCCCAGCTTACTAATATTAGAGATCATCAGATCTTTTTTATTTTTATTATTATTATTTTGGCAGAACCGGGGATTGAACTCAGGCCCTTACGCTTAGCCAGGGAAGCAGTTATTCCACTGAGCCATCTCCTCGGCCCTTATCAGATAAGGGCACAACTGTAGCTACTAGATGAATTCATGTTAAATCTCCATAATCTAGTGTTCTCATTTAAATAAGTTTACAAGTCTGGCATTCTCTGCAAGAAAGAAGAGCATATTTTCTTTTTGTTTTTGCAGCACTGGGGATTGAACTCAGGACCTTGTGCTTGCCAGGCAAGCACTTATTCTACTGAGCTATCTCCCCAGCCCATACATTTTCATGAATAAGAAAACTACCACTTTCTAAGGCTAGTCTTAAAGCAAAAATTTACTCTTAGTCAGGAATCTACTCTTTCCTTTATTCTTTAAAACTTGCGATGTTGGGCCAGCCAAACAGCTCACTGGGTTAAAGCATGTGCAAGCAGGTGCAGGGGCCAGGAGTTCGATCCCCGGGCCTACCATGCTGGCCCTGACCCTGGGGCGCGCTAATAGGCAATTAAGACCGAGTGTGGTGGCCCACCTGTAATCCCAGCTCTTGGGAGGCTGTAAACAGGCAGATCACTGAGTCCAATCTAGTAGTGAGACCCTCAACACCCTGTAGATACTTCCCTAAAAAAATACAAAAAAACCCAAGCAACTTGCAATGTGACTTTCCCAAGTTCTCTGTTTTTGTGGCTTCTCTGTTCACATTGTAAAATTTCTTGTTTCTGAAAGTAATCTGTGATCAATAAGCTTTCCTGGCTGTTTTATTATTTGCCCTTAAATTTTTTTTGTTCTCAGTTGGGCCTTGTTGGCACAGACCCGTAAGGGTAACATCATTCTGGAGGTTGAGGTGGGAGGATCACTTATTCAAGCCCAGCTTGGGCAATTTAGCAACTTATTCAGATCATGTCTCAAAATAAAAAATTAGAAAGAGCAAGGAATATAGCTCAATGTGAAGTCCCTGGGTTCTACATCCATTTTTTTTTAAACACCTATTCTCACTCAGCATGCTGGCACACACCTATAATCGCAGCACTCAGAAGGCTGTCAGGAGGATTGCAAGTTTGATGCATCCTCTGCTACACGTAGAGCTCAAAACCAGCCTGGTCTATATAGTCAGACCTCATGTCTAAAACAAAATTCTCTCTTCTGTATGACTATCAGACTTTTTCCTCCTATAGTACTCTAATTTTCTTTTATTTCAATTATTTATTTTTTTCAAATATTTATTGAAGAAATAAATATGGGTCTGGGGACACAGCTTGGTGGTAAAGCACTTAACATGCAAGAAGCCCCAAGTTTGATGTCCAACACTACAAAATAAAAGTATGTGTCAAACACATAAAATGAAAATAAGCCGAGCGTGGTGGTGCCTGTCTATAATCTCGGCACTCTGGAGGCTGAGGCAGGAGGATCACTTCAAGGTGGAGACCAGCCTGGGCTTTGAAGTGAGCTCAAGGCCAGCCTGAGCTGCACAGTGAGCCAAAAAGACAAGGAGGGGGAGAAGGAGGGGGGAGGGGAAGGGGAGGGGAAAGGGGAAGGGGAGAGGGAGAGGAAGTAACCTAATTCACTGAAGGCTGTATTTGCAACTAAGTGGCGTTGGGGTTTAGACACTTAGACTAGAATATTATCTTCTGAACAAGCTTCACAGACCACCCAGACTAAGTTTGTACCAAAATATCTTTCAGTGCAATCTTAGTGGCTACTTCTGTGGCACAACACATAAACAGAACAGCTGAAACAAACTCAGTAGATCTCACTCCGAAGATTTTTACTAACACTTCAGCCCTAGGTTACTGGCAAAAAGGATTCTTAAATCTTTTAACAGCTTTATGACTTCCGTATTAGAGATTCCACTCTAACATATCCTATTAACAAAAGGAACTGCCCATATTTTTTTGGAAACTACTTAGGAGACTATTTCCTGTTGTAATAGCACAGCTTTATTTTTGGATTAGCACCTACTTAATATGAAACCAAGAGTCAAACATCTCTGAAATATTTAGTAAAATAAATAGTAATAAAAAGTAATACAGGGGCTGGTGAGATGGCTCAGTGGTCTAAAGCACCTACTTAGAACAAGCTTAGCAAAGCACAGGGACCGCGGTTCAATCCCCCAGCACCACATGCCAGCGAGCCCTGCCCCCTGGTGGGCTGAGCTGGCCACACACACACACACACACACACACACACACATAAAAAAAAAAAAAAAGTAATACATTTCACAATGTTGTCTTTAGGGATATAAACAACCTAAAGTAACTATTTGGGTTGTACTGGCTCTTTTTCTTTTTCTTTTTTTTTTTTTTGAGACAGCATCTTGCTATGTAGTTCAGACTGGCATTGAACTCACTATGAAGCCCAGACTGGTCTCAACCTCATGGCAATCCTTCTGCCTCAGCCTTCTGGTACTGGGATTATAGGCATGCACCACCATGTCTGGCTGGATTATATTATTATTACATAATCTTTTCTTTTTTGTGTGAGACAGGATCTTGCTATCCAGCTTAGGCTGGCCTTGAGCTCACTTTGTAGCCCAGGCTGGTCTTGAACTCTTGAACAGGTCTTGAATGATCCTGTCTCAGTCTCCCAGTGCTGGGATTACAGGCATGTGCCACCACATCTGGCCTACAGTCATATTTTCAGAAGAAATTTCAAATTCGGAGTAACTATCATAAAATATGGCCATATTGTGCCCAAACATTAAACAAAGTTCATATATGGATCTCAAAAGAAAAAAAAGAACTAAAACATCATCAGTGATGATGACAGGCATATCTCTGAACTAAATCAGACCTCCTTGGGGAAGGGTGGTACTGAACCTACTAGTATATGCCTGTGAAGGGCTTACAGACAAGTCCTTTGTTCCTGAAAAAAAATCAAATCATGTTGACAACTTAGTTACACGGGAGAAAAAACAGATCTCTTGAGCTGAAAAAAAAAATCTCCTTCTGGATTGTCTTCCATGTTTTCCAAGCAATACTGTCCCTGATAAGTCTGGCAGCATAAAATATACTTTTGCTGTATTCAAAGTGTAATAACTCAGGGAATGACTTAAATAGTTTCTATTTAAATAGCAAATGGAGATAAAAATGATAAGGAAGCCTTGAGCTTCTGAGGTAGAAATACTGGTAGCTCTGCATGGGCACAGCAAAATAATCTGAAAGTGCTACAAGTACTAACCTGTTTTGCTATAATCAAAGGGAAAAACATAACCTAGCAGAAGTATCCATTCAGAGTGTGAGGGGAAACACTTCATCAGACATAAATAATTACGCACTCACTGTATACAAAGGCAATGGATTAGCTACTGAGGGATCATCTTGAAGAACCCCTACTATTCTGAAATTAAAACTCATGTTTTTCAAGTCTTATTTATGTATCTATCTATGCTTTTTCTGTTTATTGTTGTCTTTCTGCTGGGGATTGAGCCCAGGGTTTTGGACATACCTAACACACTGAGCTCTCCTCTGGTCCCTTAGATCTGTATATTTTATGTAATGAAACAAAATGTACATCATACAATCTCTTGCAATAAAAAGCAAAGAAACTTGTGCAAAGAACACTTTCTTTTTAACATTTTGGCTACAGAAATATTTTATTGGCTTTCTGAAAATAGTATAAACTTTGAGAAGTGAAATACCACCCTATTAATTTCTCTTTAGCTGTGTCACTTTTTCCCAATTAACTGTTTTTGTTTTTGTTTTTTTAAACACGGTATCAGGGATCAAACTCAGGACCTTTTGCTTGCCAGGCAGGTGCTTATGCTGTTGAGCTATCTCCCCAGTTCTCAATTAATTCTGTTTTTGAGACAGGGTCAGTTTCACTATGTACTTTGTATAAACTTAGGACCTTGCATTTGCCAGGCATGTGTCTGCACTACTGAGCTAGATCCCTGGCCCATAATTTTTGTTTGTCTTTGTGAGACAGGGTTTCAGAATGCAGTTCAGGCTGACCTTGAACTCAATCTTCCTGCCTCTGCCTCCCCAGCACTGGGATTATAGGCATAGGCCACCACCCCTAGCTCGTGATGTAATTTGGGCTGCCCTCCAACTTACTCTATAGCCAGGCTAGCCTGAAACTCACGGTGATCCTCCTGCCACAGCCTTCTGAGTGCTAGGATTAAAGATGTTCCATTAATTTTTGTTTTAAATGTATTTTAGTAAAGAGTCTACAGGGTCTCACTACACAGATTGGATTTGTAGTGATTCTCCTGTTTTCAGCCTCCCAAGTGCTGGGATTACAGGTGCGCGCCACCACGCCCAGTCTCAATCACCATTTCAGCGTGCCCTGGGGCGGGGCTGGCATGGCACACGGGCTCACACCCAGCCGCTGCTCTCTGCTAAAGCAAGCCGTTAATTTTTAATGTTTGACGTATTTATTATCTGTCTCTCTCTAGAATATAAATTTCATGAGTGTAAGTATTCAAGTATTTTGTTCATAGATATAGTCCCACTATCTAGAACTAGTTAACATGTAGTAAATTCTCAAAAAATTATAAATTAATAAAAATATTAAAAAGACCTCTGTTTAAATTATTAAATTCTAAAACTTTTGGCTGATCTTGAACTCACTATGTAGCTGAGGCTAGCCTTAAATTTGCAGCAATTATCCTGCCCCAGCCTTTGGAGTGTTGGGATTACAGGCATGTGCCATCACACCCAGTTTAGCCAACAGTTTTAAGTAGCAAATTAAGTATCTTTCTCCTTTCATGTCTGAAACCTGGTTGTTGTAAATTCAAATTCACTTCATATTAGTTGGATTCACCCTAGCTTTCTACCTTGATAAAGCTTTTAAAATATATTTATTAGGTCAGATATGGTGGCAAATGCCTGTAAGCCTGGCACGTGGGAGGCTGAGATAGGAGGATCACCAAAAGTTCAATGCCGGCCTGGGCTACAAAGTGAGTCCAAGGCCAGCCTGTAGTGCAGAGTGAAACCCTATCTCAAAAAGGAAAAAAAAAAAAAACCCACAAAAAACAAAAGGTGTATTTAGTAATTTTTTCTTTCTCTCCCTAAATCATTGCCTGTAGAATGGAAACAGTCTCTCAATTCTATTTTTTAGTTAAAAAAATTAATTTGTATCAGTACATGTTTGCAATACACAATGATCACATTCATTGTGAGGAGTTGGTACATGTACATAACACATCTTCATTCTTTGTAAGGTACCCTTTTCCTCTCCTTACTCTCCCTGCCACTTCTATTTTTTGATTTGCCTGAGTCACAAGGTAGTCTTGGCAAATCACACTGCTCTATCTTCTTCTACTTTACTGCGGCTGCATGGAAATTTCAGTTGTCAGCCAAATAGGAAGAGGGCCCTTCTGCCTAACTCCAAAAGGCCTAAATCATATGGATATGGCAAGGTTCAATGATAGATATAAATCACTGTAAATGGATTTCCCACAGGGTGGGAAAAAAAGCAAACTATTTCACTTCACTTCCTTTGTATGAATTTGGAGTTGGGGAAAAAACAGCAGACTTATACTACTGGTGAGCCAAGTTTTCTATGTTTATATCACACGCTTTTTTTTTTT
>NW_004524806.1:1857821-1875777 GCF_000260255.1 Octodon degus
TGTGCTTTGCTAAGCTTGTTCTAAGTAGGTGCTTTAGACCACTGAGCCATCTCACCAGCCCTTTTTTGTTTTTTAAATACATGCATTTTTCAGGCTAGCCTTGAACTGGAAGTGATCCTCCTGTCTCAGCCTGCCCAGTGCTGGGATTACAGGTATGCACTATCATGCCTGGCTTGCATAATATACATTTCCAACTAAAGATATTACTTCTATATTTTTACTGTATATGGAAACTCCAAAGGAATGTGACTGATCTCATCCTGGCAAAGTTACACTGTTTAAATTTTAAAAAGCAGTTGAGTGTGGTGGCACACGCCTGTAATCTCAGCACTGAGGGAAGCTGAGGCAGACGGATTGAAATTTGAGTCCTGCCTGAGAAATTCTGAGAGACTGTGTCTCAGGGTAATAACAAAAGAACTAGGTATGTAGATCAGTAGTAGAGAACTCTTGGGTTCGATACCCAGTACCACACACACATACATACATGTCAGCGTTCATAAACATGAACAAACCACAAAGCTCAAGAACAGGTATAGAGCCAGGTGTGGTGGCACACACCTGTGACCCCAGCACTTGGGAGGCTGAGGCAGGAGGATAACTGAGTTCAAGGCCAGCCTGAAGCCACAGTGAGATCCTGTCTCAAAAAACAAAAATAGAACAATTCCCCCACCACAGTAACTATAAAGTTATTTCAACACCATACTTTTACTTGTGCACTGTATATAGTCTTGAATTGCCCTAGTATCCCCTCCCTAAAAATGTTTTGTGCTTTTGTGCTTATATTGCCTTTTCCCCGTGATGCCTCTTGACAGAATTATTGTTCATGTACTCACAGAAATGCACATAAAGTGACGAAAAGCCTTGGGGATGTAGCCTGAAGGTTTCAAATGGATCCATAGCTAAGCACAAGCTGAATCACTCTGCCTCGCTTCAGGTGGCTGAGTTCCTCTTTTGGCCTAGGGTTAGTGATCTTGCATGGCATAGGAGGCTTAGGACCCAGGGGGCGCCTTTCAGCCGGAAAAAAAACCACCTCGCGCTGCAGCAAGCTAGCTGGGAAGCTCCCAGTTCTAAAGAGAGGCTGTTTACCAGAAGAGCATAACAAGGGCAGGTCTGGCTGCAAGGCTGAGCCTGGAAGGCAAAGCTGCTGCCAAAGAGGACCCCAGGTGGATACTGGTTGTTCAATCACCTGCAGGACCGAGGAGGAGAGGATGGTGTTGGTCTGGGTGCAGACACTGCTTCTCAGCAACATGCTCCTAGCAGAAGCCTTTGGATCTGGAGGTGAGATTACAGTCTTTTCCTTCTGCAGCAAATTAATGAAGCACAATGGATAAAGCCCCCTAACTCCAAACATGGCCAGGTGGCAGGAAATGAACCCTTTTGCTGGTTTTGTCGTCCAATGAAAGGACCCTCCCCGCCTTCCTTGCCAGGGGCTTGCAGCTCCATCTTTGCTATTAAGAACAAAGACAAGTAGCCACTTTCTTTTCCCCTTTCCTCGCTCATGGGTAGATGGAGGTTGGGAATTCATCTCCACTCCACAAAACCTGTTCTTTCTATACCCTTTGCACAGTGTGGCCAGAGCATAGGCCCTCCTTCCCTATGCTCTTCCCGTGGCTTTCCTGCTGCAGGGAGTGGGAGTTTGGAGTCACATGCAAGCAACGATGTGGCAGGTTCCCTCTGTTTGAAGATTTCTTGATTCTTCTCTTGACTCAGAGCTTCTGTAAATTTCTCCTGGGAGGGAATGTTGCCTGTTAAACTGGAAGAAGGTGGCCATATCCGTGGAGGAGAAAACACCAGGGTTTATGTAACATGAGTATTTCAACACAGGGGTGACTTCAGGTCTGGCTGCCCACTCCCACTATCTCCATATAGGGACCCTAAGCCAGGGCTCCTCTTCATGCAAAGTAGCCACTAGTTCAATCGTAACAACGATTCCTTGTACTTATGCAGCGCTTGCCAAAAAAAAATTAATTAAAAAGACATCAGCAAATACAGTGTTCAGCACTGAGGGCCAGGGGTTTTAAGGAGCTGTCTCGTTTGACTTGGACCTCTATCCAGCAGGTAGGCAGGCAGGCTTGTCCACCAACAGGAAGCAGGGGGCCTGGGTCCCCCAGCCAACAAGGGCGCCGCCAGGGTGCGCCGCCCCACTCAGGGTCCGGGGGCCTCCCTCTTTGTCACAGGCTGCTTCTGGGACAACGGACACCTGTACCGGGTAGACCAGCCCTCGCCCGCGCCGGGCCTTCTCTGCCTCAACTGGCTGGACGCGCATGGTGGACCGGCGGCCTCTGCCCTCGAGTTGGGTGAGCTGTCGCCGGGGGGTGGGGGGGGGTGGCGGTCAGCGGCGGTCAGGTCCCCGGCTTATGCCTTCTCTCCCTTCTCAGGCGCCGGCAACCACAACTACTGCCGGAATCCCGACCGCGACCCGCGCGGGCCTTGGTGCTACGTGAGCGGCGATGGCGGCCAGCCTGAGAAGGTGCCTTGTCAGGACGCGCGCTGCCCAGGTACCAGCCCAGGACCCGGGGACCCCTAGGTCGGGGCCCGACTGGAAAGGGCGCAGACACCCCGGGCACACGTGCGGCCGCCAGTAGCGGGCCGGCCCCGCCCCGCCCCCGCCGCATCTGATTCGTCAGGGCTGTCTCCAGGCTGTGGGGTCCAAAGCCCATTGGCTGCGCCCGCCGCTCCGAGTGAGCTCATTCTTCTTGAGTGCTTGTAAACAATCTCCGGAGGCTAGCCGGGTCCGCGGGGAGTGGCCGTTGGCGCATGCGCGTGAGCGTCTGTTGACGGTTTGGGGTGCGCCTGGTGTGCTCTGGACGAGCTGCCCGCTAGCTCTGGGAAGAAGCTGTTTGAGGGAGCTGAGACGCAGAGAAAGTTCAACAATTTACCAAAGGCAAAGGCAGGGTCCAGATTTGAATACTGATTTAAGATTCCAAAAAGCAACATTGTTGTTGCCCCCGAAGCAAGACAGCTCGCTAGAATTAAGTGAGATAATCAAGATTGAACACAGGGATTTGTATTTAGTGTGCAAATAGATGTGAGCTGCCGGAATGAATCATGGATTGTTGACTGGCGTGGAGGTGAGGGGACCCCTGGAGAAGAGGGCAACAGAGGTGGGTCTTGGAGGATAGCATGCATTTGCAGAGGCGGAGACCCGGAGGCGTGAGAGACCCTGCCTGGCATGCGATGTTTCCCTCACATTTGCCTTGCACCACTTCCCAGCCATGGCTTTGACTTCGGGCAGGGAGCGTTCTAGGGTGGGCCCGAGTCTCTGATGAAAGCTATTTCTCACCTCACCTCCAGAGACCACTTCCCAGGAACCCCCAGCCTCTACCCCGGAGCCTGAGGACAGGACTGAAGTGCCACATGGCGATGAGGCGCAGGTGTTTGCTCCTGCCAACACCCTGCCTGCCCGGAGCGAGGCAGCGGCTGTGCAGCCAGTGATTGGGATCAGCCAGCGGGTGCACTCCAAGGACAAAAAGGACCTGGGAACTCTGGGTATGGCAGCCCCCCCAACAGCCCTCGTTGGAATTCACCAAGAGATATCATTTGGTCATTGTCTGGGGGTTACGGAGTATGGCTAATAGGACCTTGTGTCCTGTCCTCGGCAGGCTATGTGCTGGGTATTACCATGATGGTAATCATCATCGCCATTGGAGCTGGTATTGTCTTGGGCTACACCTACAAGAGGTCAGTAAATTTTCTTCTGGGCTCTCTCGGGAAGAGGGAGGGATGAAGGAGCACAGAGTCAAATCAAGTCTTTCTGGCTGTCTTACCCAGAAAGAAGTAAGATCTTAAAGGAAGGAAAACGAGCTTAAGATGTAGAGACTTGGTTCTGGTCTTTAGCAAGTGATCTTGGACATTTTCCTTTGGTGTCTTTACTCCATACCCCTTATGAGGTAGGGGTTCTTGTTATTCTTGCACCTATAACGCTATGGTATGATGTTTTAAATTGTTCTGGGAAGATATCCAGAAAGAATAGCTAGGTCGAATGGCATCTCCAATCCTAGCCTTTTAAGGAGTCTCTGTATTGATTTCCACAGTGGTTGCACCAGTCTGCACTCCCACCAGCAGTGGAGAAGTGTTCCTTTTTCGCCACATCCCTGCCAGCATTTGTTATTGATTGATTTCTTAATGATAGCCATTCTTTCTGCGGTGAAATGGAATCCCAATGTTAATTTGCATTTCTCAAATGACCAGTGATGTTGAATGTTTTTTCATATACTTATTTGCCATTTGTATTTCTTTTTTTCTTTCTTTCTTTCTTTTTTTTTTTTTTTTTTTTTTTTTTTTTTTTTTTTTTTTTTTTTTTTTTTTTTTTGTTTTGTTTTGTATTTTAGGGAAGGGTCTACAGGGTTTTCAGGATCTCACTACTAGATCGGACTTCTAGTGATCTGCTTTTTTACAGTCTCCCAAGAGCTGGGATTACAGTGCCACCATGCCCAGTCTCAATTGCAGCCTCAGCACACTCCCAGGGCGGGGCTGTCACTGCAGGCCCAGGATCAACTCTGGGCCTCTGTGCCCACTTGCAGGCGCTTTAATCCACTGAGCTATTTGGTTGGCCTTGTATTTCTTTGGGAAGTGCATATTCTTCTCAGATGCCCATTTTTGGATTGGGTCTTTGACTTTCAGAAGTCTGATTTTTTAAAATTATTTTTATGTTCTAGACATAAGTCTTTTGGCTGAGAGACAACTGGCTAAATTTTTTTACACTCTGTCGGTTGTCTTTTCACTCTTTTGATGTGCAAAAGCTTTTTAATGAGATCTCAGTTGTTGATTCTTTGGATTATTTCCCATGCCATCTGGGTTTTGTTCATAAGCTCTCTGCCTATACCTGTGTCTTCAAGATTTCTACCTATTTTCTCTCTCTCTCTTTTTTTTTTAAATTTATGTGTGTGTGTGTGTGTGTGTGTGTGTGTGTGTCCAGCTCAGCCCACCAGGGGGCAGGGCTGGCTGGCATGTGGTGCTGGGGGGATTGAACCATCCCGGTGCTTTGCTAAGCTTGTTCTAAGTAGGTGCCTTAGACCACAGAGCCATCTCACCTATTTTCTCTTCCAATAGATTTAGTGTTTCTGTTTTAATATTTAGATCTTTGGTCCATTTTGACATTAGTTTTGTTGTTCCTCATTTTAAAGATAAGAAAGACTTTGTCAGATGATTTGTCCAATGTCATACTACCTAGGAGCGATAGAACTTGGATTAAAGTCCAACTCGTAGATATAAATTCATTGCTGTTTAGTCCAAAATGCCCAGCACATAAGAGAGTGGCACTTTAGAAATCAGATTGAATACTCAAGCAGGGATCTGGAGACTGAATTTCTTCTGTGAGTTATACTTTTTTTTTTCTTTTTATTAGAAAATGTTCCCAGCCACTGTTTTAGTAATTGGGATATAAATTTCCTCCACCAAAAAACACTGGGGTTTCCCCTAGGGTAGGTAGAAAAAGGGGAGTTTGAGAAGAGTCTGCTGTTTCTCATCATTCATGAGTAAGTCTCAAAGAGGCTACCTGGGAGCTCAGGAATCTGACCTGTGATTGTGACAGCAAGAGGACTACATATTTTGAAAGGTCTCCCCCGAGGCGATGTAGGAAAGAGTTTCAAAATCAGTGATTTATGCCAGATGTGGTGGCACATGCCTGTAATACCATCTGCTTAGCATGCTGAGGCAGGAGGATTACAAGTTCAAGGCTAATTTACAATTTAGTGAGACCTTGTCTCAAAAATTAAAAAGTGCTCAAAAAGTGATGGATGATGAGAAGAGTCACAGCCACTTTTTACAGAACTGGCTGACTCTGGAAAATTATTTACCACTCAGGGAAAAGTAGAGGATCTTACTTCTAGCCCTGAGGATTTATGGTATTTCTCTTCTGGTCTGAGAAGACTTTCTATAATGAAAGTGACTGAGTCACCTGTACTTTCCAGTGATGAGAGCCATTTCTGAGAGCCAGGTGGTTCTCAGAAATACCCCAGTGGTTCACCCAGGATTACGTAAATTGAAGGCAGTGCTGGTGAACCTATGGCAAGCATGCCCCAGCAGGCTGTTTATTAACATTGGAAGCTCTGAAAGGTTTGCCATTGCTACACTAGGGTGTTTATATGAGTTGTAGTCAGCTTCGTGTTTTTTAATTTTTATTTTTATATACTTAGTACAGGGTCTACAGGATCTCATTATGTAGATTGGACTCATAGTGATTCTCCTGTTTTCAGCCTCCCAAGTGCTGGGATTACTGGTGCACACTACCATGCCCAATCTCAATCGCTGACTCAGCGTGCTCCAGGCATGGCACTGGCACCGCTCACTGGGGATGGGGATCCAACCGGCAGCTGCATTCTGCCTAAGCAGTTGCTTTAATCTGCTGAGCTATCTGGCTGGCCCAGCCTCCTGTTTTTGCATTTGAGAAAGAGGAAGTATTGGGTAATAATCACAGCAATGGCAAACATTTGCCTTATGCCAGACACTGCTTCAAACACTTCTCATGATCTAACCCATGTGTCACAGTCACTCTTTATGAGGTAAATGCTGTTACTATCCCAGTGTGCAGATGAAGAAATGGAGGCAAGAGAGAATAAGTAGCTTGCCTGAGGTAGTACTAATAACTGTTGGAGAAGGCCTACCCAGCCACTAATAGCTGTTTTTGGGACTCTGAGCAAATTACTTTTATTTTCTACTCCAGAGCATTGCTATGGGGTTAAGGCATGAATTATGCTTAGCTCATAGTTTGTAGCACATCGTAAACAGTAAACAACTTTTTCTCAAAAATGTAGGTATTAGACTAGTATTCTGCAAGTTCATTTCTCTGTTTTTTCTGTGATTCAGGAAGCAGAGGTCCAGAGAGGGGAAATATTGACCTGAAAAAGAATCATGGCTGTCAGACGGAGGTTGTGGCCCACTGTGGGATGGTTGACAGGGCAGGACAAGCGAAACCAGAGTAAAGAGGAAATCACATAGCACTCCCTCCACCCATACAATTCATAGTCATATCCAAACAGTGTTGGTTGATTTTAGCCCTTGAAATATTTCCTCCTTCTTTAGGCATTAGACAACATTCCAATCTTTTGACAGTTTCCAGGTTAGCTAGGTGCTTACACTGACTAAATGTTCTTAACTAAGCTCAGTTCTGGTGCCCAGTGAGGAAAGCATCCTTTTCTCTGGATTTGCTCTTCTCGGCTGTCATGGGTCTGTCCTTCGGCCTGAATTTATTTACTTTCTTATAAACTCAGGGGACAACATCAAGTCACCAGACTCTGTTACTAACCACGAGACCACACCTTTCCTTAGTAAATGTGCTTTGAGAACAGACTGTACAGCAGGAAACCACATGTGGGCTAGAGACAAATTCTCAGCTCTCATCTGTCCCCACAGAGAACACAGTGTCCTGTTAAGAACTCTGAACTGAACTGTGTATTGATTTCACCTTTGTATCCTGTCTGTTAAATGGGGATACATTTCTCCCGACACCCACTCACCTGAGAAACCATTAACTATTACATATATGCAGCTGGATACCAATCGTATAATCACAGTATCAGCCAACATTCAATTCATATTTGCTTTTCTCTCTTTTTTGGGGGGTCTTTTTGAGACAGGGTCTTGCTCTGCAGTTCAGGCTGGCCTTGAGCTCACTTTGTAGCCTAGGCTGGTCTTGAACTCTCAGCAATCCCCCTGCCTCAGCCTCCCAACTGCTGGGATTACAGGCATGTGCCACTATGCCCGGCTCATATTTTCTTAATAAAGACCTACTGAGAATGCTCGCCCGTGATGATCAATAATCTCACCTAAGCCTCATTATCATTCAAAAAGTACTATTACACTATTTTACAGTGAGAGGGTGAGGCCTAGAAGTTATCCAGGCCACACAGCTAATAAGATAAGTCTGAAAGATTATCAGCAGCTGGGCAGTGGTGCAAGCCTTTAGCCTTAGCCCTGGGGGAGGCTAAAGCAGGATAATTGCAAGTTTGAGTTCAACTTGGGCAATTTAATGAGACCCTGTCTCAAAAAGAAAAGATTTTTAGTGTCTCCTGAAAGTCCATCAAGGTCCACACACCTCATATAAATTTGTTTTGAACTGCAAAGGATACTTTAGAAATGTAAAGAAACTTTTCCCCTGAATGGCTGGGTTTATCTATAAGAACCAAAATCTACGTTTGGAACTGCTGCCAATTCTGAATGTAAAATTGGACAAGTTAGTCACCTTCTCTGGGCCTCAGTTTCCTCATTGGTGGGGCTTGCTGGTTAGCCTAGTTGTTTTAAGTGCCTGCTGGGGCAAACCCTGTCAGGCGCAGAGGACCGCAGCTTGATCCCCAGCTCGATCCCCAGCTCGATCCCCAGCTCCCAATGCCTCACCAGACCCGCTCTTAAGGTAGCCTGAGCAAGAAAAAAAAAAAAAAAAAAAAGAAAAGAAAAAAAAAATCCTCCTAATTGGTAAAATAGGGGCAGATAGTTATATATCACATTCATCTCAGCTCTGATTTCCTAAAAGGACTATTAGTGTTTGGAGGTAGCTAAAGACAAAGCTGGGTCTAAGTCTCAGCTATGCCGTTAGCTTGAACAGAAGATTTAATCTCGTAGTCTACATCTGCCTTCCCATTTCTTAAACAAATATCAAAATAGGTACCAAATAGGTTTGTCGTGAGGTTGGAATTAATACAGTGTGCTTAGGGCCTACAGTTGGTGTTTATAACCTGTAGCTGTTTTGGGAAACTAGTCCTGAGCAGCAGGGTGGCACAGCCCTGTGTATGACTAGGAAGTCAGCAGTGGCTCAGACTTAATAATGGAACAACCTCTGTTGCCGGAAGGTCTGTGGTGGTTCTGTACCCTTGGGGGAGGAAGTCAGAGGTAGCAGCTTCACTCATGCCTGTACTCTGGTGAGCCCAGCTTTCTGTCCTCACCCCAGAGCAGTCAGGGTAATTACTGCAAGCCTTGAGTTCTGCTAAAGACTGTGAAGCTAGGCCAATGGTGAGCAATGGTGGGTAGGCACCAGGCTCCCTTTCAGGGTCTTTGTCTTAGTACCAGGAGGTTCAGATGACCAGTCTGCCACTGGGTATCTCCCTGTCTCTCTCCAATACAATGTCTGCACTAGCTCCAAGAGGTGCTCTTACATTTTGATAAGAAGGGAGGGAGAAAGAGTAAGTCAACACTCCTCCACTCCCTTGGAAGAGGAGCTGAGTCACTGAATCAGCTTTTTGTTTTTTCTTAGCTTTTATACAATAGCCTGGCTGCCTCCACCCCAAGACTGAGAGTGGGGGCTGAGCCGCTCAGTGGTCAGTGTAGTGAGCCTGGCAGTCCTACTCTGGTCTCCCAAGGGAGCTGAGGCAGCCATTTCATCTCCAGGACTCACAGGCAACAATAGGCATGTGGGGTTGAGTATGTTTACAGGCTTCTAAATGGATGAGACTGGAGCCAGGAAATGGCTCAGTGGAATAAGTGCTTCCCTGGTAAGCGCAAAGGCCTGAGTTCAATCCCCAGTTCTGCCAAAAAAAAAAAAAAAAAAAAAATGGAAGAGACTAAACCAGACTAATCCTAGTGTCTGCTTCCTTCACTCTTGGTGGCTTTTCAGCTTTGTTCTGTCCCATTAATACATATTATTTCCCCTAAAGACTTGTGTATCAAGTTTCCTAACCATTAGCAGCAGCTCAGCAGGCTCCAGCCATATGCTGAGTAAATGAGGTAACTGAGGAAAGCAGGGCTCTGGAGTGTGTTTGTCTATAAAATGGGTAGGATATTATCTTACAAGGTTAGACTTTTTTTTTTTTTTTTGCTATGTAGTTAAGGCTGGGTTTGAACTCACTACATAGCTTGGCTGGGGCTTGTAACTTGTGGTGATCTTCTTGCCTCAGCTTCCCAAGTGCTGGGATTATAGGCATGTGCCACCACACCTGGCAAGGTTGGAGATTAAAAGATGGTGCATGTGTAAAATGCAAAATCTGTTCCAGTAGGCACAGATCACGCATAGCTCTTCTCATTCTCAATATGATAGAAAGGCTATTTCTCTCTACTCTGGTGGGAACTCAGGAGGTTAGGAGTTCCTGGCTTTCCCTCTAAATCTTAACACCTTTATTTTTATTTATTTATTTATTTATTTATTGGCAGAACCAGGGATTGAACTCACGCCCTTGCGCTTGCCAGGCAAGTGCTTATTCTACTGAGCTATCTCCCTGGCCCCCAGCACCTTAAATTTTGAAAGTCAGATCATGGCAAAAGACACATACTTTCATCTCTTTTGTCAGTTGTCTTTTGGTCTTCTACTGGCTTGGAAACTCCCTTACAACAACTAAATTCAGATCTTTCAAGCTTCTCCCTATATGGTAGCCTTGAAAAATCTTGCGATTGATTTTATTGAGGAGGTAGCTGTTTACTTCCTTGTGGTAGCAGCCCCTAACTGGTGAACACTATTCAGTTGTCCTTAGGATGTGAATGGGGAGCACTTGGTCCAGATGACTCCCTCTCTTGACTCTCAGACATTTCCGTTTCCTCTCTGTGTTCTGGGAATTTTTCTACTTCAAGAGTTAACAGCGCTAATGAGAAGGACGGGGCAAAAGCCCCAACTTGCATGTTCACAGACACAGTCATCTCCCAGCCACCTAGGATGACTCCAGAGGATGAGTTTGCAAATCTCCCTCTTGTGACCCTATGGTGAGAAATACCAAATCAGAGACTACCTCATGTTAAGCATCTTACAGAGTATCAGGGGTTCTGGAGATTATCATGGGCAACTCTTTGTTTACAGATGATGAAATTAAGGCTCTTAGAGAAGATTACACAGTGCTTACCTTGCATGGTAAGAAAATTTCCTTGGAAAACCAGATTAGGATAATTTGCTTGATGAAGCAAGTCATAGGGCAAATCATAATTATTTCCTATGAATTTTTTTGTGCAGCAATTTCAGTATTTTCAAAATGCTTTCATTTCTATTATCTTATTTTGAAGCAGATGAGGAAGAGGAAGTGAAGACTCAGAGAGGGTCTTCACCCAGGGTCACATAGCTAAAGCTGAGCTGGTACTATGTACAATACAAATAGAGAACTTCGTAATTCGTAACCATCTTTATGGTTCCAAAGTACCTGTGCACTCTTCCTGCTCCAGCCCCTCTCCCCTCAGTTCTTTCCCTGGTCCTTGAAAGTTTGTTATTATCCTTCACATCATGACTTGTGTAATCAGTGATTATGCCTGTGTCCTGGTATGGCCAGAAGTAGACCCCGTGTTGTTTTATCACGTCATACATTAGTTGCTTGTTTCAAGCATTTCCTCTGCCAGCTGAGCCCAAGTTTCTGGCCTCAGTAGATGCTGACCTAGGTCCTTGGATGCTGCCCCTTCCCCAGGTTCTCTGGTTGGCTCTGAGGGTGTCCATGTTTTATAGGAAGCGCCCTTCATGCGTGGCCAGAAAGACTGGGTTTGAGTTCCTGCCTCACCCATTTTTCAGATGATCCTGATCAGAACTTCTCTCAACAGTAGTCAGGGCTCACAGACTGAGGTTTCAGTCCACCATATTCTTGGAGCATTTTTAAACTTCTCTAGGCTATTTTCTTGTCTAAGAAGTGACTTAAGGGCTGGTGAGATGGCTCAGTGGTCTAAAGCACCTACTTAGAACAAGCTAAGCTAAGCAAAGCACAGGGACCACGGTTCAATCCCCCAGCACCTCATGCCAGCCAGCCCCGCCCCCTAGTGGGCTGAGCTGGCCACACACACACAAAATAAGTAAATAAATAAATAAATGTTTAAAAATAAAAAATAAAAAGTGACTTAATTTTTAGACATGAGTTGAGAATAAAGTGAGATAATATAAAGTCCTTAGTATGGAGTGAACATTCCACATGAGTAAAACAGAGTAACAAACACTATGGTCTGATCAGGTCACTGAACACTATGAATTAGAAGGCATATGACAACTCTGAAGTTTGATCATTCTCATTGTTCCCTTTGACCAGAAAAGCTCTCAGTCCATTTTGGCCTCTGCATTGGCTGGGAAATTCATTTACATTTTGGGCTCATACATTCAGAGGTTCTAGGCTAAGAAGGCTGTCTTGCCTGCCAAGTGTGGTAGTCCACACCTTCCTTCCATACCTGGGAAGCTAAGGCAGAAGAATCACAAGTTTGAGCAATATAGCAAGACCCTGTCTCAAAAATTAAAGCTGGGCATAGTGGTGCATTCATGTAACCGTAGGACTCAGAAGGCTAAGGCAGGATTGCTGAGAGTTTGAGGCCAGCTTGGGCTACATACTGAATTAAGGGTGACCTAAACTATTTAACGAGATCTTGTCTCAAAAAAAAAAAAAAAAAAAAAAGGCTTGGGAAGCTGGATGTAATGGTATATGCCTGGGAAAGGCTGAGCCAGATTTGTAAAATTAAGCTCAGCCTGAGCAATCTATCAAATTAGTAAGACTGTCTCTAAAGGGTACAGAGCCACGGATTTAATCTCTCAGTAACATACTCACATCCATTTCATAGCACGAAGATCAAGTCAGGTTTTTGTTGTTTTTTTTTTTGCGGTACCAGGGATTGAACTCAGAACCTTGTGCTTGCTATTCCACTGAGCTATCTCCCTGGCCCAATAGTATCAGGACCACTTTATGGTTTAGGGGTGAAGCTGGAATAACTAGTTTTTTGGGTCTCTTAGATCCCTGGCTAAAATAGCAAAACTGTCTTTCCTCTACAGTATCTCCATTGACCCCTACTACTGTCGTAGGAGGCTTCTACTGCTGTCGCTCCCACTTTACCAACCTGAGGGAAGCACTCCCCTAAGTTTAAGGCATTCTGACAGAATGGAAATCTAATACTTTGGACTTGCGTTAGTGGACTTCAGGGGTGTATCTAACTGAGCAGTCATACAGGAGACACAGCCTGAATACTTGCCTCTTTTCCTCCTAGGGGGAAGGACTTGAAAGAGCAGCATGAGCAGAAAGTATGTGAGAGGGAGATGCAGCGAATCACTCTGCCCTTGTCTGCCTTTACCAACCCTACCTGTGAGATCATGGACGAGAGGACTGTCGTCGTCCACAGCAACCAGACTCCTGTCGACCTTCAGGAGGGCAGCACACCCCTCATGGGCCAGGCTGGCACCCCTGGGGCCTGAGCTTCAGTGGGCAGGAGCCCATGCAAAACTGGTGCAGGACAGCCCACCTTCCTTGGAGGACCTACATTTTGTTTTGTGGTTAACCCTCCTCCTTCCTTTTTTGGTAAATCTTCATGAAAGAAGTAGGCAGAATGGTGGGCTGAGGGCTAGATAGGATCCTGTCAATGCTCCTTGTCCATCCCTGGGAGCAGGATTTTGCCTGTGGATGGAGGAAATGGCACAGCTCCCACAGTGGTGTTGCTGATAAGATCTTCCAAATATCACTTGTGTTCCTGGAACCTGACCAGGGATAGACAGGGAGCGTCCCCAAGGCTCTTCTGTGCTTTATTAAGGTGGCCTCAGCCTATGCCTTTCCATTTGTTCTCCATGAGCTTGAGTGGCATATACTGTTAATCATAGTTAAGGTCAAGCAGGTCAAAAGATGGCACTGAAAAAAATGTGTAGTTTTTAAGTATTAGGGATGGAACCTCCCTACTGACCTCTCAGAACCAGCAGTGAGTCTGTATAAGTCAGAGGTTTGGGCAGAGAATGGGATCCGGACTAAGGTCTGCTGGGTGTGCTTGTTTGTTGGCAGTGATGTGCCTTGACAACCATGGGCTGGACCTGGGCCCAGGGCCTCTTCCTGTTTTGTTGGGAAAGGAAGGGAAGAATTGCACTAAACATTCCATTTAGGAAGAGGGTAGAGAAGGATCTACCCTTGCCTTATGCCTCAGGGACAGAGGTGGACCTGGGGTGCCCCAGACCATCTCTCTTCTGGGGTGGGTGGTGACCTCTCCATTTTGCACAGTTAAAGAGAGGAACCAGTTAACCCATGGGATTTGTACACTATAGGGCTCATTGAGTTGATTCTAGGATAGTTTGCATACCGAGCTCAGAGGCAAGATAATAAAAGCACTTCAGGCTTGCTTCTGCAGTGTACCCTATTTGCAAGGGGCCGTATGGTTTCCAGGCCAGCATCTTCCTATGGGGAATTGGGGTCACAACCCCTAACTTACAAAACAATCACAGAACCAATGGAAAGGACTTTAAGGTTCTTCAAAACTTTTGGACACAGGAACCCAGAGGTAAAATGACTTGTCCAGTGTCACAGAACAAGCTAGTGACATGGCCAGTAGGAGAGCCCTCAGCTTCCGGACTGAACAGCTCTTTATCCACAGCACTTGAAGCTCAGTGGGCCTTCTCTCCCCAGTGTGGATGGGGGATAAGTGGAGCACATTCTGTTCAGGATGGTGCTCCCTAAAGCCATTTGCTGAGGGGACTAGGCCTGAGGGTCCCTTGGTGTGACTCTGGAGAAAAGAACATCATTGGTTTCTACTTTTCTATAAACATTTCTCTGTATACATGTTTTATATACCTCATTTGAACACCTGTGTATAAAGTACGGGAAACTGCTGTGCTTTTTTTGACTTACATAAAAACAAATCTCCATGTTACCAAGTTTTGTGGTTTCCAGGAACACTTCCCCATACCCTGGGAAGCTCTGGGTTATCTGTCAACACCTGTGCAGTGAGTTGTGGCCTTCTCCCTGTCCTTATACAGTCTTGAGCCTGTTGAGAGCAGGCACATCCAAACGGAGGCAATCCTTTCTTTCTGTTGACCAGTCCTGTGACCTCATCTAGGCTCCATAAAGGTATTGTGCCTGACCTCTGCCTGCGGGCAAATCCTCAGGAGACTCCCACTCCCATCTTTGAACATACAGACACTACATACAGACTGGGTATTCTGGTGTCTTCTTCACAGAGCTGCATGTCACCTTCACGGGTGAAAAATGAATGCAAGTCATCGCACCCTATGTGTAGGAAGTGCTTAAGACAATGCCTGTTTCTTGCTTTTGCATGTGAGGGGTACTCTGGAAGACTGACAGTGGGCAGGGGGATGCCTCTGAAGAGGCTGAAGACTGAGGACGGGCATAGATGGCTATGTGAGAATGCCATGCTTGGGAGTCATGTGGCCTGGACACGAAGGTAGCCAGCAGACATTTATCTCCCCGAGTCAGGCTCCAAATCACTTTTTCACTCAGTATTGTCAGTTGTGTTAACTGCTTAATTTATTTAGTCTGCTCAGTGGCCCAGCTCAGGGCCGCTGTTCCCACACTTGCTGGGGACAGCCGAAGCATAACCAGCCACATGATGCTGCACCACGCTGTTACTGGGAGTCCACCATTCAACCCAACAGCAAGCTTGCAACTCCACACATAAGTATAGTCTACACAGCAAGCAAATTCTGGCCAGAGATGACATTCTATCCCCAACTCATCTGGTCTATGTACAATAGTTCACATATCACCCAACAGACACAACAAGATAATATTAACAGCACCCATTCTCCTGGATCATCCCCCCCCATAGTTACCACACATTGCAATTATGTACCTCAAGCCCATTTTTGATTTGTTAAATATGTTTCAGGCTCACACGTAGGAGGAGGCAAATCTCATGCTGCTGAGTCCTTGGGTATCTGGAAGCCAAGGTGGAGTGTGCCCCCTGGGCTGTCCATGCCCATGGCCCTGGAATATGGCTCAGGAAGTTGTAGCCAGGAGATGTGAGCTGGGCCAGCCAGCAAGGGAAGGTAGAGGGTAGAAGTTGATGGCCCAGCTCAGGCGTGTCGCAGCATTTCAGCTCTGGGACCTTGGAACCATCTCTTTTCAATCTTAAGTTGCTGTCCAGACCAGGCAGCCTGAGGATAAGCAGTGGCTGCTTAAGGATGAAATCAAGGGATTACAGAAACTCTCTTCTTCAGACCCTGGGCCAGTGACAAGCCACACTGTCCTCCAAAACCCATCTAGGCAAAATGTCTTGGGCTTCTGACTGAGGAGACCATCAGGGTGTGAGTGACAGCATCGAGAGGATATGGGCTTTCTGTAGCGGAGAGCTTTTCTTCCCAGCTTTCAGCTTCTTACTGTGCTGTGACTGCGTAGGAGATACAGATGTCACTCAGAAGTTCTCAGCCAGTCTCCAGTAGTATAGTTTGAGAACACGAGATGGAAGCTCCTCTTCACATTAATGTGGTCCCTAGGCTGGCTTAAGTCACCCCTAGCAAGTGAACAGAAACCAGCCCTTGCCCTGACTCCTGGCCAGTTCCACCATGCACTGACTAAAGGACTCTTCCAAACTGACTTCCTCACTTTGCTCCAGGGAGAGCAGGAACTGGAGTGGAAGGGGGAAAAGTCATTGTCATTTTGCATCCTTTCAAGAGCCACCTGGCCACCAGTCTTTTTCTTGTTCATACTCCCACTTGAAGTCCTCTTGCACACAGCTGGACCAGAGGCGTCAGAGGCCACAGGGAGCTACACCCTGGAATGCTGCTCAGCAGATCTTGGTCATATTAGTGTAAGCATCAGTCTCCAAGGATCCATGACCAAGGAGTTTCCAAGTGGTCCCAAGTAACAGATTCTTCCTAGCCCAGAGTCCAGGCTTTTTTTTTTTTTTTTTTAAATCTTCACAGCTTTTAGGCGAGTTGGATTTGCAGACAGCAACCAGGCCCCAAAACCTGTGGAGATATGTTTCCCTGGTGCTGCGCCCGCTCGCCTCCTGAGGAGGTAGTAGAGATGGCTTGTTCTGCCTCTCAACAAGCCACCAATCCACAGGAAACCTGGATGGCCCTGGGATGGGGCGCAGAGGGGGCAATGCTGGCTGTAGAACGCCCCCCTGCAGGGGGCCAGGCCAGGGTTAGGGGGGTGAGTCCCGGCTCAGGCCATACTGCATGCTCACAGTGTGGTCCAGCTCCTCCAGCTCTGCAGGCAGTGGGATGCCTAGCTCTCCCAGGTACAGAGAGAGAGCCTCAAAGGAGTCCTCCAGTTTTGAGAATGTTGGTCTGGAAAGAAAAGGGGTAGATCAGAGGCAGGTGGAATATGAGCATATCCACTGGGGGCATGGAAGGAATGCCTTTGAGTGTGGGCGAAGCCCCTTTGTGCCTCTGTGGGGAATGGTATATAATACAATGTTACTATTACTTCACAGTGTAGAAGCAAAGATCAAAGATAATGCTGTGAGAAGCCTGCCTTGGCTGGAGTAATACTTTTAAAACATGTAGGTGAGTGTGGTGGTACTCACCTGTAATCCCATAATCCCAGGACCTGGGAGGGTGAGGTAGAAAAATCACCGTGAGTTTGTTGCTTGCCTGAGCTACATAATGAGCTCAAGGCCAGCGTCAGCTACATAGTGGGATCTTATCTCAACAAAACAAAACAAAACTCCAAAAGAAGAGTATCTCCCATATCTTAGAGAAAAAGCAACAGTCAAATGCAGAACTGGGCTTTGGATTTATCTAAGAAAACTTATTTTTACGGTGTTGGAGACTGAACCCAGAGCTTCATCCATGCCAGGCCCAACCTCTAAATGAAGTTCTAAAGACCTCTTCCAGTTCTGAGACTTGCTGTTTCTACACTAGTGGATCTGCCCAGGAAAGAGCATTTCACAGACTAAGTTCTTCCCAAAGAGAAAAATACCTATCAACCCAAACGCCAGACTCCTAGTGCCATGGAAATGGCAGGACTGCCCTGGATATCTCAGGCTTATTCCTCTTCCTCCTCGTTCTTGTTTAAAGGTCATGCTACCTTGGTGAGGCCTATTCTGACTGTGGTTTTTAAAATTACAAGGATTGCCAAAGGTCTATTTCAGAACTGAAATTTGCTGCTGAGAGAATCTTTATCTTATTTTATAGGCCAGACTACAATCCTTCGATAATACCAGTTGGAGAGCTTACGGAAAAACTGAAACTATATGGTATTTGTCTGCTACCCCCCCCCCAAACTTTTATGAGACAGGGTCTCACTATATAGTTCAGGCTGGCCTTGAACTCACTATATAGCCCAGGCTGGCCTCAAACTCATGTCCACCCTTCTGTCCCAGCCTCCTGAGTGCTGGGATCACAGGCATACACCACCACACCAAGCCC
>NW_004524806.1:1875877-1899396 GCF_000260255.1 Octodon degus
AGAGTGTGTGGCCAGCTCAGCCCACCAGGGGGCAGGACACCAAGCCCTTTTTTGCCCCTTTGTATCTCCTGTCTTTTTAATACCCTTTCAGTCATTTTAAACATTTGTATACATTCAAAAACAATGTATTAAGTGCCTACTATGTGCTAGGTACTGTTCTAAGTGAAATTTGCTTGGGTTATAATCTGAATAAAGGTGCCTGACCTTGTAGAACCTGCATTCTAGCAAAGAGAGTTGGGGCTGGGGATACAGCTCAGTGGTGAGTGCTTGCCTAATAAGGAGAGCTCATAATAACATAAACTATACTGAATATTAGAAGTGAAAAGTGCTGTGGAAAAAAAAGCAAAAAGGAGTGTTTAGGAAACCATATTTTTTGGTACTGCTGGGGATCAAACTCAAGGCCTTACTTAGCCCTTGTAGGCAAATGCTCTACCACTGGACTGTCTGTCTGTCTGTCTGTCTGTCTGTCTTTCTTTCTTTCTTTCTTTCTTTCTTTCTTTCTTTCTTTCTTTCTTTCTTTCTTTTTTTCCCCCCTGTATTTTAGGGAAGAGTCTACAGGGTGTTCAAGATCTCACTACTAGATTGGATTAGCAGTGATCTGCCTGTTTACAGGCTCCCAAGAGCTGGGATTACAGGTGTGCGCCACCACACCCCAAGTCTCAATTGCTGTCTCAGCATGCCTGGGGATGGGGCTGGCAAGGCAGGCCTGGGGATCGAACCCCAGCCCCCGCGCTTGCTTGCAGGCACTTTTTTTTTTGTTTCTGAAGTGACTTCCATTTATTTTGATACATCTTTTCCCCATGATGATTTACAGGATCTTCAAGCCAATATTATTTACTTTATAAATAATTTATTATTTACTTTATAAATATTTGAATTTTTGGGTATACACCTGCACAATACCTCAGCAATATCTTTCAGCAAGAAAATACTGAAGAGTAAAGGCTAGACACAATTACTGGGTACAGTGAAAATCTGCTGCAAATATTTCTGAGCTAAGAAGGCACCACATAACTGTTCAACTAAGAAAACCACCCTTACAACACAGGATGATTTTATTTTTACATAGGACCTAGAACACTTAAGCTGCCAATTAAGTACTGAATGGCAGAGCAATGTCCCCAGTTTATGCCATAAATTCATAGGGAATGGGTTCCATCAACTCAGGTTCCTTTCCATTGGTCCTCACAAAGTGTGCGTCTCTGGGATGGGCATGCTGGCACTTCAATTGAACCCAGGTACCTTTCTCTTTGGCTTCCTTCTTTTTCTGATCATTTTCCCTGACACGTTTCAGGAAGCTATCACGACTTTTTGAATATTTAACATGCTTAATATGCACATTAATCCTCTTGGCAAGTATCTTGCCCTTAACTTGCTTGTTTCCAACAATGCCAACAGCATGCTGGGTAACGTTGTGGACTCTTCCCGTTTTGCCATGGTAACATTTGTGAGGCATTCCTTTTTGCACGCTACCCATTCCCTTGATGTCTACAATATCACCCTTTTTGTAGATTTGCATGTATATAGCCAGAGGAACAACCCCATGTTTTCTAAAAGGCCTGGCAAACATATACCAGGTTCCCCTCCTCTTGCCCTTTGTGTTAGTCATTGTGGCAAATTACTGGAAGATGGCAGTTCCGGCTGAAAGGCGCTTGCAGGCACTTTAATCTGCTGAGCTATTTGGCTGGCCCTGGGCTGTATTTCTTGTGCCAGCCCTGTGATTTCTCTTTTTTCAGGCAAAGTCTCACTGTGTAGTTCAAGCTGGCCTCAAACTCCTGATCCTCCTCCTACCTGTCAGCCTCTTGAGCACTTGGATCATAGGCATGTGCCATCATACATGGTAAGCCCTGTGACTCATTGATTGATTTGATCTACCTTTCTCTCTCTCCCTCCCTCCCTCCCTCTCTCTCGCTCTTTGAACTGAGGACCTAGCACTTGTCAGGCAGTTTTTTTTTAAAGAAAGGGATTCATTAATTTTATTTTTCTTTACTTTTTTTTTGGTGGAACCGGGGATTGAACTCAGGCCCTTGCACCTGCCAGGCAGGCAGGTATTAATTATGCCATTGAGCTATATACCCAGACCCAGCCCTATGATTTCTGATAGCAAATAAACTCACAAAAAATTCTAGTTTCCTAATGCATAAAACAGGAAAGATGAAGCATGACTTTAATAATACTGAAATATATTAGTTAAGAAGAATAAAGGCAATTTAAAGCATTAAAAAATACATTAAATGCAGAGTTGCTCATTATAGTTAATAACTGCTGGAAAAATCTGAAAGTACCCCGGTTCCACCAAAAAAAAAATCTGAAAGTACCTGCATTGTATAGATCATAATTTGTTCAAAGACTATTAAAAGAATTTCATGCTGTCAGCAAAATGATAAAGACAAAGACTAAGCAGTAAAATAGAAAATCCAGGAAAAAAATGTGAAACATTTACTAAGAAAAAGTATGTTGTACTTACTTTGCAAGGGAAGTTGCCAAATAGAATAAACTATATTAAGCTGGGGAGATGGCTCACTTGCCTGGCAAGTGCAAGGGCCTGAGTTCAATCCCCGGTTCCACAAAAAAAAAAAAAAAAGAATAAACTATATTAAATATTAGGTGACACACACACTAAATAAGTGTTCTATTGAGCCACATTCCTAGCCCACATTTTCTTTTCTATTTTTAATTTTTTATGTATCTGGTAGAGGGCCTCACTATGCAGCTTGTACTCATGATGAGCCGCCTGTTTTCAGCCTCCCCAGCGCTAGGATTACAGGTGTGCGTAATCACCACACCTGGACTCAGTGGCTGGTTCACCATGACCGGGGGCATGGCTGGCATTGGCTGTGGTGCCAGGGATTGAACCCTGGCCTGTGCTTGCTGAGCTATCTCGCTGGCCCCTTTATTTATTTAATTTTTTGGACAGAGTTTCACTATGTAGTGCTGGCTGGCCTCAAACTCATGGCAATCCTCCTGAGTGCTGGGATTACAGGCATGTGCCACCATGCCTGGCCTCAAATTTTCTTTTAAACTTTACTTTAATGGGTATATGTCTGTGTCCTATCCAATTTACTTGCTACTATGCTTTCATCTCCCTCCCTTCAAACCTGGCATGTCAGAGTTGTCAGGCAGCTTTGATACTACATTTGATGTTTGATATTGCATTTCTGAGCTCCAGGTTTCTGCTGTTCTTATGCCTAGGAAGAGCTGATGGAAGGCTTAATTCTATGGCAAAGCATCCCAGGACCCTGTAAGCTGGGAGAAAGAGGTGAGATACTGACCTGCTTTCAGGCTCCAGTTTGCAGCAGATAGCGGCGAGGGGAAAGAAGGCTGGGGGACAGTCTGTGGGGACAAATTTCTCCCAGAAGAGCTTCACGTTGAGGCCAAAATCCAGTGTGCGGGGCAGGCAATCAGGATCTGCATACACTTGTCCAATGATCTGTAGGTGAGAAGAGGCTGGTTAGGAAGGCCAACAGAGGCCACAGGCACATGACAGGAAATGGATGCTAGTGTGTGGACAGGAGGATGTTGTTATAGTCTACATCTAAAATGGTCTCTTAAAAGTCTCATGTTTGGAGGTGCGATCTGGATGGAGGAGGTAGGTCACTGGGCACATGACTTGGAAGGGTGTATTCTCGTCTTTGGCTCCTCTCTTTTTTCTCTGCTTCTTGGATGCCATGATATGAGTAGCCTTCCTCCACCAGGCCCTTCCACAGTGCTGTTTTTGCCTTGGAGCCTGCTACTGACCATGGACTGAGTCCACTCAAACCATGAGCCAAAATAAAAACTTCCTCCTTTAAATTGCAGGTATTAGATGTTCTGTTTCACAGATAGAAAAGCTGTCTAATACAGATTTGCAGAAGAGGGAGTGGTAAAAACCTAGAAGAGATAGATAGCTGTCCTCCTCCCTGTATTTCCCAATCTTGCTAACCCTCTTGGCTGAGAGTTTGGTTCATGAGGAGGGTTTATTTTATTTTATATATTTATTCTTTGTATTTTAGTACAGGGTCTACAGGGTTTCACTACGTAGATCAGACTTGTAGTGATCTGCCTGTATTCAGTCTCAAGAGCTGGGATTACAGGTGCGTGCCACCATGCCCAGTCTCAATGCTGGCATGCTCCGGGGTGGGGCTGGCATGGCACAGCACACCAGGAATCGAACCCCAGCTGCTGAGTCTGCCTAAGCAGGTGCTTTAATCTGCTGAGCTATTTGGCTGTGAGGAGGGTTTAGAAGATGCTTCATGGTGGACATAAAGGGGACATAAAAAGAACTAATAGGGCCAGGGAGATAGCTCAGTGGCTTATGCACCTGCCTGGCAAGTGCAAGGTCCTAGGTTTGATCCCCAGCACACACACACACACACACACACAAAATATGTGTTGCACATATGTACTCTCTACTATATATGTAATTATATACTGCAAACATATACTAATAAAAATAAAAATTAAGAAAAGAAAAAAAAAGGAATTCTCCTCATTTCAGCAAAGCAGCATGTTTCAAATGATACTTGTAGGCTGAAAGCTTCCACTCATACGGGCCTTCCTTGCCTGTGGTGATATCATCCATCAGAGATGAGACTGAGCAGCAAGGATTTGGGTTTGATTCACGTATGAAATTTGGCACCCACTTAGTGCTCTGTATATGTGAGCTGCTCAATTCATATCTATTAAAGGAAACAATTTTTAAAAACTTTTGTCATTATTTTAATCATCCCTTATCTCTCTTCTCTCCCACTTACAACTTTTTTTAATGTATTTGGTATGGGATCTACAAGGTCAATAGGGTCTCACTATGTAGATTGGACTCCTAGTGATTCTCCTGTTTTCAGCCTCCCAAGTGCAAGGATTACAGGCGCGTGCCACCACGCCGTCTCAGTCACTGTCTCAGTGCACCCTGGCGGTGGGGCCGGCACAGCAGGGACTCTACCCTGGCTGCTGCGCCTAAATCTGGCCAGCCCCCACTTACGATTTTGTGTTGGGGAGTTACAGAAGCATTTGAATGTATGTGTTCAGCTTTGCGACACACTGAGCAATGCTGCTATCCGACTGCTAAGCTACTAAAGCTAGGCATCTTTCTTTACTTCACCTGTACCTCAGGGTACCTAGCATGAGGCTAGAACTTCCTAGAATTGTTATTCTACTTGCTAGATATAGGCCAGGGGGATTACTGGGGCCTGTGGAAGGCAAATGGGTAACTGGGAACAGCTAATGTATTCTAAGAGCTAAATGGATAGTACTATGTCTTTCTTGCTGAAATTCTGAATCTCGCCTGCTTCTTACTGACCATGTAACTAAGAGCTTGCCACTGTTCCTTTCTGAAAACAAAACAAAAAAACTTGTTCTGTTGTTTTTATGGAACCAGTGAAACTTAAATGGCAAGACACTACACCTGTGTTAATTTTGTTTTTCTTTTCAGTACCAGGAATGGAACTCAGGACCCTGCACTTGCCAGGACGGTGCTTGTGACACTGAGCTGTATCCCCTGGCCTCTACCCGTGTTAATTTTATGGCAAGTTATTCTTTCCTAGGAGGAGCCCCAGATCTGATGCAGGGCCATGCTGGTAGGACTGCTGTCTCAGGAATAGCCTTGGTGCTAGAGCTCACCTCACAGAGGACGATCCCAAAAGAGAAGACATCCACCGTCTCATCGTAGCTCTTGCCTTAGGGAACAGAGGAGAGCAGGCTGTTAAATTTACATGCCTTATGTGCTCTGCACTAGGCTAAGGTGAAGCCAAGCCATAGCCAAGAACTGGGGCTACAGCAGGCTCTACAGGGAGGTCCCAAACACTGATCAGAACAACTCCACTTGAAAATCTCCTCAATCCAGTTGTGGGGCACATGCCTATAATCCCAACATTCAGGAGGCTGAAGCAGGAGGATTGCTATGAGTCTGAGGCCAGCCTGGGCTACATAGTGAGTTCAAGGCTGGCCTACCTCAGAGGAACTGGATGCAAGTGCATGGTACAGTAGAAAATAAATGCTCATTTAGGTTCATCCAGGCTTTGTCACTAGCCAGCTGCCTGTTTTTGAGTAAGCCAATGAATTTCCCTGGGCCTTACACTGAAAAGCATCGTATCATACTGCTTCCTCATTTTTTTTTTTTTTTTGTCTTTTTGAGACAGGGTCTCACTATGCAGTTGAGGCTGGCTTTGAGCTCACTCTGTAGCCCAGGATGGCTTTGAACTCATTGTGATCCTCCTGCCTCAGCCTCCAGAGTGCTGGGACTACAGGTGTGCACTACCACACCCAGCTCACACCACTTCTAAGGCTTCACAACGCTGCCTTTCAAGAAGGCCAGCCAGCATAACTAGCTGGTTTGAGTGTTACCCACTAGGGGGCAGCACAACTCAGTTCTCAGCCTAGCGATGGAAAAAGCACAATGGTGACAAACTTACGGGTGTGGGTGCCACAGTGGATTGTTTGTTATGGGTGAAAGCTCTAATAGATTCCCCGTCACTGAAGGGTGATGAATAATGTGAGTTCTCACTTACCCTCTTGGCAAAAAAACCAGTCAGACCTCATCTTATGCCCATACGGATCACTACTCAATACTTTCTGGTAATTTTGCGGTACTGGAGCTTGAACTTGGGACCTTGTGCTTGCCAGACAGGCACTTATGCTGTTGAGCTATATCCCAGGATCCCAATCACTACCCAATAGTAAACTCAGGGAAGATGGAGTTTATGAGGACCAGCCTAGCGAGGGTTAAAAGTTATCTAGCCGGGCATAGTGGGGCACACCTGTAATCCCAGGCTTTAGGAGGCTGAGGAAGGAGGGCTGCTGTGAGTTTGAGGCCAGTCTTGGCTACGCAGCTAGTTCAAGGCTAGCCCACATAGTGACCTTGTGCTCCATAAGCTTCCCCAGGAGCTTCCAGGGCTTGGCTACAAGATGTAGCTTTGGTCTTCCCTCTGGGGCATCCCCTCCAGGGCTCCCAGACTCACCATTCAGCATTTCAGGAGCCATCCAGTAAGGGTTTCCCACTACCGTATACCTCTTCTTGCGGTCACTCTTGCGCAAGGTGCGTTTCTTAGTGGTGGCCTTCTCCACTGGGGGCCTTTTCCTCTCTTCCACTATGAGCCGTGATAACCCAAAGTCTGCCACCACCACAGTCTTGTCCTGGTAAGATAAGGGCCCAGTCAGGACCAGGTAAAGACTTCTCAAACCTGGTTCTCTAACCCTAAGGGTATGAGTATAGGTATAGAAGCCACCAAGAACGAGAACGAAGTACACAGCAGAGTCACAGCAGAATGCTCTGCCAGCTTTCTAACCAGACATGGCTGGCCTCTGTGCTTTGGGGTTTACAACAGAACTGGAGAGTCCTGGCATGGTAGGCCTCTGGAACCCAGAGGGTGGGACTCAAAGGCAGACAAGATTTTTGTTTTTGTTTTTTTTGGCTTTCCCCTGCTCTGTCTGGTCCCTAAAAAAGATGTTAAGTTGTTGCTAGGATCAAGATAAGAGAAAAAGACAAAGTAGATGCAGCAGTGTGGGGAATGAGGGGAGATAAACTCTTGGGATAGCTACAGGGTAGTCATGTGAAAAGGGATTAAGATTGTTTGGTACAAGTCCAGAGGGCAAAACCAGAGCCAGCTGATGGACACCCTAAACCAGGTTGCGAATCACCAAGAGAAACAACATTGTAACTAACCAGCAGTGGGAGGAATGATGGACTCAAACTGCCCACTATAAATTAACGAGCTCTGATGGCCTCAGGATGGACAATTAACTATTTCACAGGACTATTATGGAGTAAAACCAGATAAAGTAACAAGGCTCTATGTACAGTTAAGGAACTTCTGAGGTCTTTTCCATATGAATGCGGAAGGGCTAGTCCCGGGAGATTAAAGTCAGGGATGCTCTACCACTGAATTATACCCCTAGCCCAACTTTTTTTTTTTCTTTTTCTGTGAGAAGGGTTTCTCTGTGCAGTTCAAACTGACCTTGAACTCAGTATGTGGGCTCACCCTCTGGAGTGCTATGTTTACAGATATCATCACACCTGGCTACCCCCAGTACTTTTAAAATTTTGAGACAGGGTATTATTAAATTGCCCAGGCAGGATTCAGATTTGCTGTCCTTCTACATCAGCTTTCCTGAACTCTAGGATTATAGGTGTGCAGTGGTGCTGTATTCTGACCCCAGGGCCTAATGGCAAGCAAGTGTTCTACCACTGGGCTATATCCTTAGCCCCAAAATCTCTTCTAATCAAATGATTTCAAAACTACTGCTGACAGGAGGTGAAGCTGTATCTGCATGTGTCTGGGAGCTTTCAGAAGACGGGGCAAGTCACTGGAGGCAGCAAGAAGGGACAGAGAGGAGCCCCGAGGCAACATCTCTGGCCTGAAGCCACAGGGAACAGTCAGCTTCCTCTAGGACAAGGAAACCAGGAGGTCCAGTGGCGCCATGTGGGCCCCGGAGCAGTGAGACATACCAACTTGATGAGGCAGTTGTGTGAGTTCAGATCCCGGTGGATGATGCACATGGAGTGCAAATAGGCCTGGAACAGAAACGTGACACAAAGGCTCAGTAAGTCAACCAGACTTTGATTCCAGAATTGAGGTACTGGAATCTGCTCCTCTCCCAGGCTGCTGCTGCCCACATTTAGAACCCAATGTGGACAATATAGTTGGGCACTCCTCTGTAGCCAGTATTTTGTCCCAACACCAGAAGAAAGTCAAAGGCAACCTGGGCTCCACTCCTGCCCTGTTTTCATTTCCTGCCTGTCCTTTTGTTCACCAATCGCCAGATCAAACCGGCTTAAACCCTGTTCTCTTCTCAAGACACCAGGGGCTTGTGCATTAGCTCGGCTGTTTAAAGTACCTGCTTGGGCAAACTCAGGCACAGGGGACCGTGGTTCGATCCCCAGCTCCACAAGCCAGACCCACCCTAAAGGTAGCCTGAGCTAGGAAAAAAAAAAAAAAAAAAAAAAAATCTTCTAAAGGCTCCAAATGCAACAGATCCAGGTTTGTGCACCCCACCCCCTATTTCACTTAGATCAAAAACCGTCTGAAGTGAATGCCTTCAGATACGCTGCTCCTCCTCTCCCTCCCCAAACTATAAGCTAGCTACCTTGGATCTTTCCCCTCAGTGGGGCAAAAATGACCTCCTGCCTGGTCCAACTTGCTCTGGTTCCTCACACTTCCCTGAAGACTCCATCCTCCTCATTCTCTCTATACTTTAAGGCTGTCCACTTCTCCCCCATGCTTCCTGCCCATGTCTGTTTTTTCTTTCCAGTCTCCTCAGAGTCAGCTCTTCTCAAAGTCATCTTTTCACAAGTTAACTTCTACCAATCACATGCACGCCTCTTGTGTCCACAGCCCTGGCTTCCCTTTCCTGGTACATAGCTAGGTGACCAGAAGCCCATACCCAAGCTCCTGCTTCTAGCCAGTTTCCTGCCCAAGAGATGATGGAAGGTTCTGCTAACAGATTAGTCTCGGCATGCACTAATCCCAGCTCTTCTCAGACCTGTTTCCTGACCACCACTAGTAAATGGCACCACCGTTCTGAGTTCCTTAAGCTACCATGTCCCTTCCTATAACTCTTGTTCCCTCTCAATTCTGACTCCATCCTCTTCCCAGTCTTCTATCCCTACTACTACCTCAATTTAGAAATTGAAATGTTTCATTGATCCCTCTACCCAGTTCTCCCTGGAGACTCTCCTATCTCCATTCCAACCTACTGGCCACCCCAGACTCACCTCGAAAGAAACACAGCTCCTGGCCATTAAAAAAAAAAAAAAAAAAAAATTCTTGCAAGGATGAACAACAATTCAATATGTGTGTGTTTAGATAATACTTAAATATTAAGCTGAAGTTTGAAATGTATTGATGAGGGCTTGGGAGATAGTTCAGTAGAATAAGTGCCTGCCTGGCAAGCACAGGGTCCTGAGTTCAATCCTCAGTACCACAAAAACAAAAACAAAGAAATGTATTGATGAGGCTTTTCTATACATTATATTTACAACTCTGATTTTACCTTTCCAAGTACAGTTTCCTTAAGACTCAGAAAAGGCCATTAAAGGGGCTTGCAGGTTAGCTCAGTTGTTTAAAGTGCCTGCTTGGGCAAACTCAGTCAGGCACAGGGGACCAGGGTTCGATCCCCAGCTCCACAAACCACACCAGACCTGCCCTTAAGGCAGCCTGAACTAGCAAAAAAAAAAAAGGGCTATTAAAAAGAAAAATCTAAAAAATGGGCTAGCAAGATAGCTTAACAGACTAAGTATTTAATTAGACAAATGTAGGGACTGGGGTTCGATCCCCGGCACCACATGCCACAGGTCCCATCCTCCTGGGGTTTCTGAGCAGGCCAATGAGACTGGGCATGGTGGTACATGCCTGTAATCCCAGTGCTGGGGAGGCTGACAGGAGAATCACTACGAGCCCGAGCTGCATAGTGAGACCCTGTACCAAATACATTTAAAGAAAGTAAAATGTGTGACAGTCTCTGGGGCTGCCTTCTCATGCCAGCTGTTCCCTGGAACAGCAAAGAATGTAAGTGAAGAAGCAGCCAGCCCCCTCCACCCTTCTCCATCCAGCTGCAACATCAACCTTCAGATACAGAACATATCTACAGTAAAATTAAAGTATTTAAGTAAAGTGCAATTTGCTTCTCCAGTGGTAGGGGAAATTCTGTTCAATATTTTGAAATTTATGAATGTTGTAAAACTAGCAAACTGTGGTCTTAAAATACATAAACTGAAGACTTTACCATGGGGATATAAAATCTGAGAGTAAATCCAGTGAATTACTTCCTAAATCCCAAGAGTCTATACTCTGTACCATGATGTCTTGCTGTTACATGAGTATTTTCAGGCCATCTGGACAAGGAGTCTTATAGAAACCCAGAAAGAATTTAAAAAAAAAAAACAACTAAATTATTCAAGGGTTTCAAACCTTAATGTTACATGCAAGGTTTGTGTAGAATACAAAGCACTCTGTTTCTTTGACTTCTAAGAGCTTGACAGTAGAAGCCACTACCAAATTGTGCTCCTGCAGCATTTCTGAGTAGTGGGACATGGATGACTCAGTCCTTGCTGAGCTTGATCCTTGCTGAACACTGAACAGGACTGATTAAGCTCTATGTCTTGTACTTCTGGCATTCCGATTATTCTAGGGATTGAGGAGATCTGTAACTTGATACCAGGATGATTATCCTGTCCGCCTTGGTTATCTGAGGGATTGTTGGAAGCTGGTCCCTCTCTTCTGGAGGAAGACAGGACTTTCCAGATTCCATCTTCTTGGCCAGGTCTTCCACTGACCTGATATTAGTTGCAGCAACTAAAGAGTCACAGGCAGTTCCTCCCATAGTGCTGTTTTGATCTTGAAAAATATTTTTTTTTTACATTTATTTATTGTGTGTACGTGTGTGTGTGTGTGTGTGTGTGTGGCCAGCTCAGCCCACCAGGGGGTGCGGCTGGCTGGCATGTGGTGCTGGGGGATCGAACCGCGGTCCCTGTGCTTTGCCGAGCTTGTTCCAAGTAGGCGCTTTAGACCACTGAGCCATCTCTCCAGCCCCTTGAAAAATGTTAAGAACAGCTTCCAATCTACTATTTCAGACTATTACTGTTCCATTCTACGTTCCATTCTACATGAATCCCATGTGAGAAGAGGTAGGTAAAATCTTAGGTGTAGGGATCAGACTGACTAGCCAAGATTCTATGTGTGGGGAATCTTTTAGCCTCAGCTTTTTATCTGGAAACAGGGTTGTTGTGAGGAATAAGTATGGCCAAGTGTGTTAATCCCTTACCTCAGTGCCTGGTATACAAAAAGCACTTAGGAGCTGTCAGCTATTTTGATTACTAGGACTAAATTTTCTTCTCCCAGATTTTTACTATGATCACCACTTAGACTCTGAGGCCTCTCTGCCAGCAGGAACTTTTATTTAATTCTGACTCATCTTTCAGGACTCATCTAGAATTCATTTCTTCCCTCTCTGATTTCCTAGGTTGTAAGATGCTTTGCTTGCTCCAAGGCCCTCAGCACCCAGACACCTCAGTGACATCGAGGTCAGACTACCTCACACCTCTTCAGATTGCCCTTAAAGAGTTGGAATCCTTTGGGAATCAGGTGGTGACTAAAAACAGTGGCCCAGGAACAACTTTGATAGCACAGAAAGAAAATATTAAGAGCTGCTGAATGACTCAACCACTTAAGCTGCCCAGGATGGGGTGTCTACCTTCTAGTGCTCCCCTCAATCACACGTTTCCCTTCTCTTGTGTTGGTAGGGCTGTTGGTAAGACTCACCATTCCAGAAGCGATGCCTTTGGCAAACCTGACCTTCTGCTGCCAAGGGAATGGGTCCTGCAGGGTGGAGGAAGGCAGGTCAGAGCCTGTGGTCCAGGCCTCATGGGCCAGCACAGTGAAACCTCCCTGTCTCTACTCATTTCCACCCAGCATGGTCCTTTGGGGACAAGATAAGGCCTCTATGGCCTTTAAAGCTCCAAGACAGGAGGAGCATGGGTGACTTTTTGACAGTCTTCTAAGATTCTTGGTGACTGCAGGATCTGTGCTCACCACACTGCGCAGAAAATCCTTCAGTGTGCCCCCCTCAATGTACTCTGTCAGCAGGTTTAGCTTCTTGTCCTTGTATAGCACACCAATGAATTTGAGCACATTGGGATGGTCCAGGCTGCGCATCACTTTCACCTGGGTTTAGGAGAAGCCAAAGAGGCTGGGAGTTAATGTCACATCAAGTCCTCCATGACTCCTCCCTCCAGGGATTGGCCTGCTAAGTGTTAGCTGCCTCTCTGACCTCCTACCTTGCATGATGTGGCTAGACACTAGGATCAGGGAGAGAACCCTATGACCCAGATGGGATGGCTTCATAGGTCTCACCTCAGGATCCTGCCTTTCTAGGAACTGCTCTGGGAAACAGGAGTGGAAGGGCCCAACAGTAAAACAAAGGTGGGGGAGGCACTTGGACCACAGTGTTCCTTAACTGTAGTTGCTGCATGGAGCAATGTGTGGAGCGTGGTGAAAACCGTACATGCTCATAGAGTATCAGTTCTCTGGAGGCCCATGTCAGGTTCTCTTCAGGATATTCAGTAGACAATTATCACACTGAGTTATACTAAATCGATCTGTTTTCCTGTGTATCACCCTCATTACCTAAGAGTTACTCTGATCCACATCTCATTTGTTTTCATGTCCCTTGTACTTGGCTTGTGCTATCCTTACTAACTGTTCACTGGAGAAATATTTACACCAAAGTAGAGTGCGTATATTCTCTAGTGTTCTTTTCCACTTGGTACTTAAGTATTTGGTACAGGGTCTCACTATGCAGCTCCGACTCATAGCGATCTTCCTGTTTCCGCACCCCCCAGTGCTGGGACTACAGGTGTGTGTTACCATGCCTGGTCTTGGTAGCTGGCTCAGCGAGCCCAAGGCAGGGCCAGCACGGCATATGGTTTGGGGATCTGAACCCTGGTCCTTGTGCTTGCCTAGGAAGGCACTTAGTCCACTGAGCTATCTCGGTGGCTCCACTCAGTATTTAAGACAGTGACTCCAAACTAAGTTTTCTCCCAAAACCACTATTTAAAAGGTTTTCCCTCTTCCAACAGTGACACCAAATTCCCAGACCTTGAATTTTCTTTCATAATTTTGCCCAAGCTGGCCCCAAACTCCTAGGCTAAAAAAACAAAACAGTAGCAACAACAAAAAACTCCTGGGTCCAAGTGATCTTCCTGCCTCAGACCTGCAAGTAACTGGTACTACAAAGTAGCTGGAACTAATATGTGGTAGTAGCCCCAACCCCATTTATTTCTCCTCTACTTACCCTTCCCTTCCTGTTTTTTTCCTCCTTTGTTTTCTCCCTTGCCACCTCTTTTTTTGGCTTTCTGAGTCAAGGTCTCACTATGTAGCCCAGGCTGGCCTCAGACTTACAATCCTCCTGGCTCAGCCTCTGTAGTGCTAGGATTATAGGCACAGACCAACATGCTAGGCTCCTATCCTATTCCCTCACCTCAGTCAGAAAAGTCTTCTGTGTCTCTTCATCACATCGAATTAACTCCTTCATGACCATCACTTTGCCTGTGGCTTTGTGTATCACCTATAGGGAGATTGACTATTAATGGTACAGAGACTGGAGAAAGTTCTAGAACATTGTTAAGGTCTATGGGCTGGGGGTGTAGTTCGTGATAGATGCTTGCCTAGCATGTGCAAGGCTTTGGATTTGATCTCTGGTACCAGGGAGTGGGGAAAAAAGGCACTATGCAATTGGCTATCCCATCTGTTGGAGGCCACACACTGAGCCATATCAGATCAGACTGACAGAGTTCATGTGTAAAGAACACAACATAGAGTAACAGGGGACTCAGAGGGAAATACACCCTCTTCCCTGGGAAGCTGGGCATGCACATAGGAGTCAAGAATCCAGAGAAAGGAAACAGGGAAGGAGGTAGGAGGGCACACTGCCAAGCCAAGCAGGGGCTCCAGTCATCTGGCATAGGAGTGAGTCTCTTGAGTGAACAGAAGTCTGGGGGCAGGAGGGTCAGTGCCACAGACATGCACCAGAGGGCTGGGTGGGTTGGGGATGTGCTCTCCAGCCCCACTGCCCCACAAGCTGAGACACATGGCTTACCTGACCCCCCCTCCCAGCTCTGAGCAGAGGAGGAGAGAAAGAGAGAGAAGTTAGTCTCTGAGACTGTTCACCAGGGTGGCAAGAGCCACTCCTCCTTGTGTTTGTTGTAGCATGCCCAGCACTGGGGCCTGTGGGCACAGTTCTTCCCAACCTGGGTCTCCAGAGCCACAAGCTCACTGTAGCAGTGATGTGGACTTAGGTGGTGGTGCTGGTGGGGGTGGGGCTATACCATCACCCAGAGTCAGGAAGGAAGCCTGGTGTCCTGCAGGGTATGGAGTGTGGCCATGTGACGAGAACTTCCCAACAGAAGAGGGAGGTGAAGGGGAGGGCATAAGAGTACGGCAGCTGCTTCCTGTGCTCACCTTGATGGCCTGTCCAAAGAAGCCCTTCCCCAGGACTTCCCCATGGATCAGGTCACACGGCCGGAAGATCTGCTGTGAGTAGCTGCTAGAACAGCGGAGGGACTCTGAGCGACTGATGTCACGGCTGAGCAGCAGGGGCTCCTTGGGCGAGCTGGGGCCAGGGGACTTGGAGATGCTGTTACTGCGCCTAGGATGAAGAAAGATGAAAGTTGAAGGTAGGCACCTCAGGCAGACCCATTTGTTTCAAGGTTTACAGTAGGATGCTGCAGTTTGGAGGATGAAGCTCTTAAAACATATGTTGCTTTTGGGCTACATATAGCCCAAATAAGTAGTTTATTTAAGCACAGTAAAAAACTTAACTCAAAATGGGAAATCTAGGGGTTAGGGATGTAGTAGATCCACATCCCTAACTTTCATCTGCTAGAAGTCATGAGGTCTGGGTTCAGTGCCCAACACTGAAAACAGAAAAGGAAAAGAAGGGAAAGGAACGGAATAGAATAGGAGATGTACTCTGCATACTTCTCACCTGGAAAAATTAACTAGATTCTGCCAGCCTGTACCATTCAGTGTATGACAGTACTCTAGTGGTCATCTACTATTTTTTCTAACTGCTTTTTTTTTAATGTATTTTAGGGAAGGGTCTACAGGGTGTTCAGGGTCTCACTAGTAGATTAGACTCGTGATCCGCCTGTTTATAGTCTCCCAAGTGCCGGGATTACAGGGATTACAGGCGTGCGCCACCACACCCAGTCTCAATTGCCACCTCAGTGCACCCTGGGGGAGGGGCTGGCATGGCAGACTGGGGGATTGAACCCCCAGCCACCAAGCCTGCTTGCAGGCACTTTAATCTGCTGAGCTATTTGGCTGGCCCTCTTCTAACTGCCTGATTCAAGACACTAACTAAGTTAATGCTACCATCCAAAAAACAAACAGATGGGATTTAAAATAATATTTTGCTAATCTTTGAACCTGTCCATAATTCCTAAATTTTAAACTAACAAGCATGTATAATTTTATAACAATAAAATAAAGTTTACATTTTCAAAAGCATCCAGCTAACTGAGTGTGATGGTATACGCCTGTGATCCTAGCACTTAGGGGGCTGAGGCAGGAGGATCTTTACAAGTTTGAGACCAGCCTGGGTTACAAAGTGAGCTCAAGGCCAGCCTGGGCTGCATAGCAAGACCCTGTCTCAAAAAGGTAAAAATAAACCCCCAAAGCATCTGATAACAGTAACAGATGGTAACTGTTATTTTGACTTACAGAAGAAAGGATAAGGCTAAAGACAACAGAATAGGACTAGAGGTGAACTGCAGCCTTTCAGACTTCTATTTTACTGGGATGCCTGGAGAGTTCTGAAGCTGGGTGGCTCTTGGCTAGTCCTGCCTTACAAGTTTGCCTGCCCTTGCCCTTCTGTACTGCCTTCTGCTGATTGTGCCCACTATAGCACATGGGGTGATCTGTCTTCTCTCTTGCATGGCAGCCCTTCAGGTACCTGACTACTTTCTAGTCATTCTACATCTTTCCTTTTCCAGACCATATACTTATAGCCTTTCTCTCCCTTTGGTTCCCTGTCTCTTCTGGTGCATCCTGGCTGACCAAGGCAGCCAAAAGTGGAGGGAGCAGTCTGTGGGGAGGGTTCAGTTTCCAACAGCTGAGAGAATCCTAACTGATTTAGCTTGCTGGATCAGGGCATAAAGAACATGATTCCTGGGGCCAGGGAGATAGCTCAGTAGAATAAGCACTTGCCTGGCAAGTGCAAGGGCCTGAGTTCAATCACCAGTTCCAAAAAAAAAAAAAAAAAAAGATTCCGATTGGTTGTAATATTATTTCACATTTAGTAAGTACTGACCCTAGCCTGGCACTGCACAATTTTGTGTTTTTTCCAAATTTAATCCTAATATAACTGGCTACTAGCCACTTTTATCTTGTAATCCCAGGGGCCTGCCCATTAGCTCAGTTGCTTAAGGGCCTGCTTAAGCAAAGCAGTCAGGCTCAGGATACTGTAGTTGATCCCCGGATCCTCATGCCTTTTCAGACCTGCTCTTAAGGCATCCTGAGCCAGTAAAAAAAAAAAAAAAAATCCTTATTTTGTAACCCCATTTCACAGATGCAGAAACAGAGGTTCAGAGAAATGATGATTTGTGAAGCGAGGGGCACATCTTGAAGCCTTAATGTGGCTATTTCTACCTGAAAGCCTGGGCTTTTGATGCCTGTAAGTTTCCCTACTTGGGCTTTCACACAAGGTGATTGCCCCCCACATCCCACACATACTTGGAAGATTCTAAGGTTTGGGTTTGTTGGTCCCTCAAATTCAAAACAATTGCAATCATCTCTCACTTTATCATCTTTAGAAGGATTTTTAAATTTTTTTGGCTAGCTCAGGCTGCCTTAAGGATGGGTCTGGTGCTGCTTGTGGAACTGCGGATCGAACCGTGGTTCCCTGCACCTGACTGGGTTTGCCCAAGCAGGCGCTTTAAACAACTGAGCTAACCGGCAAGTCCCCAAATTTTCAAACGTCATATTTATTCAATTCTACCTGTGCTCCTACTCAACCCTGAGCCCCATATTTCCTCTACATTTCCCATTAGGGCCCAACATTACTGCCTCCTGTCCAACTCAGGCATTTGGTGGACACAGCCTGATCCTGTAGTTCCTTTTTTTATTTTAAATTTTAATTTAGCAAGGGTCTACAGGGCCTCACTATGTAGATCGGACTCATAGTGATTCTCCTGTTTTCAGTCTCCCGAGTGCTGGGATTACAGGCCTGCGCCACCACACCCAGTCTCAATCACCATCTCAGTGTGCTCCGGGGGAAGGCCGGCAAGGCATACCAGAGATCAAACCCCAGCCTTTGCGCTCTGCCTAAGCAGGCACTTTAGTCTGCTGAGCTATCTGGGAAGCCCCTGATCCTCTAGTTTCTAAGGAAACCTGGCAACGAGTAGGTTCTGCACAGGCCCTGGCTATGAACTATGATGCCTATGGAACTGCCCAGGCAGCACAATCTGTACACCCTGTCCCTGACAAGTTGGTTCCCTTCCTAATGTACTGGTTTTCAATAGCAAACTTAACCTATGAGAAAAAGAGACAGGACAGAAGAGAAGTGTGGTAGGAGGTGGCACCTCAGGGAGCGTCTCCTCAGAGTCCCTTCCAGATTTTCCTTGGCGTCCAGGGTGCTGAGGGTATGAGAATGTCTGGTATTCTGTATGTGGGGAGAGAGCCGGGCATCGAGCCGCAGTTGATCCAGGTGCTGGGAGACCGGGTCATGTTCTATCAACAGCTGAAGTGTATGGCTCGTCTGGTTAATTGCATCCTCTACCTGCAGCCAAGAGCAATGTAAGGGTGGCTCCTACAGACTGCCCCATCCCAGCACACGCACTGCCAACCCAGATGATCCAAACACAGTGTGGCCAATGTTCAAATTGGCTAATGGTGGCCTCCAGTTGCCAGCAGCCTCACAGTTCTCTCTGTCTGGGATTCTGTAAGCTTTCTCATCTGTCAGGTCATCATTGCTATCCTGGGAATTTACTAGGCTGACCCAAGAGGTCACCAGTGGTCAGAGATTCAGTGTCAAAACAAGACTGGCTGGAGTGGGTAGGAAAAGGTAAAGGCCACAGCCTGATCTCCCAGAGGGTCTGTTCCATATCTCATCCCCATAAGACAGACTGGACAAACACTGTACCTCCTCCACTCGGAGTGTGCGGACAGGGGTCCCATTGATCTCCAGAATGCGGTCCCCAGGGTGGATGGCGTTGCGATTGTTAGGACTGATGTGCATCCGGTTGACTCTAAGCCAGAGAAGAGTTGAAGCATGGTGAAGGCATCCTAAAATATCACCTCACCGATTCTGCTTATACAGGAAGGTTCACAAGGCCCCTGAACTCCCACTGGCCCGTAAGACTAGGCCATCTACACAGAAAGTCAATACCTTTCCCAGGATTCTTGGATTCAGTGAAGGGACTCATTATGCCTAAGCGAAAAACTTGAACATCCTCTTTTTCATCTGGAGTTCACTTCCTCCCACCCCCAACTTGCTTGCTTTCTGTCAGTTTAATTACCAATCTCTCTCACATGGATCATTTTAAAGCCTCTGAACTGGTCTCCACAACTCTAGGCTTTTACCTTCTACTATCTAACCTTTATCCCAGAGATCTTTCTAAAATAGCAATCTGGTCATTTCACTTTGCTGCATAAATCCCTTGACAAATCTGTTGAATCTTTGTAATTCAGGTCCCGCGTGCTTAACAGCCCCTTATCTGGGTACTTTCAATCTATATTAGACAACCACAGATTTCTACCTCTAGAGACATGCTTCTCCTTCTGCCCTGAACATAAGTTCCTTCGCCTCTCCACCTAATGAGCCTATAGAGCAGACTTCACCTCTTCCTGATTTCCTCAACCCTACTACCCCCCTCATCTGTACTATAAGTTTCAGCCTCATGTCCAACACACAGTAGGTGTAAAATCAGTATTTACAGGCTAATGGGCTACTAGTGTCTCATGGGTACTACTACATGGACACAAACTCTTTCCTCACTTGGTCCCATGGACCTATGATGGTATCTTACCCTCTTTTGGACCAGAGACTCCATTTTTTCCTCTTTCTTCCAATTTATTTACTCATCCAACAAAACAATAATCAATGAACACCTAATAATTCCAGGTCCTGGGCATGCAACACTAAACAAGACAAAACAAGTTCCTTCAGGAGTTTACATTCTAGTGGGGAGGACAGATGATAATCAAACTAATACACATTAATCAAGCCAGAGAATTTCAAAGAGGAAACATGATCTGAAACCTGACACCTAAAAGGTAAGAGAGAGCCAGGGAGATGGCTCAGTGGAATAAGCGCTTCCCTGGCAAGCGCAAGGGCCTGAGTTCAATCCCTAGTTCTGCAAAAAAAAAAAAAAAAAGAACAATTTTGGCGGCTGGGGAGATAGCTCAGTAGAATAAGCGCTTGCCTGGCAAGTGCAAGGCCCTGAGTTCGATCCCCAGTTCCACCATAAAAAAATAAATAAATAAATAAATAAATAAATAAATAAATGGTAAGAGATTCTGGCTTTAAGTATCTGGTGGGAATCAGCCTAGGCAGAGAGACTGCCAAGTGCCTAGGCCTGGTTACAGAAGTGACCTCCAGGAGAAATCTGGGTGATGTGGACCATGGGAACTCTGTGTAGGTCTGTAGACTGAAGCCCTTTTCCACCTGTGGTCTTGGTCAAGAACCACAGATGAGTGGTTCTAAGCAGTTCTCAAAATACTTACTCTTTCACTTGCACAGTGGTGGCGTAGTTGGAGCAGGCACTCTCCACAGACACAGAGAAGCCCCGTCTGCCCTCAGTGGTGGCCGGCATGGAGATGAGTGTGACGGAGTAAGGCAGCTGATCTTGAACAGACTCCGTGGACAGCCTCTCAAACATGGGGGCCAGCACCACCTCATTGTGGCACTTCCCACTAGGTAGAGGGCACAAAGGGAACTGAGATCCTTCAGTCCCACCTGGAAGTTCCCCAGCAAGGACTCCAGCACATGGCTTTAAGAAACATACCCACAGCCTCACTATCATCACCCTCTTTTCCACAATTCTCAATGGCTGCTCACAATGAGGATTCTGGGTTCTCTGGGGGATCTATGACTGAGGTGGTATATGAGGAGGAACTCTGCTGTGGAAGTGAGACAACCCATATTCTCTGGTTCTGACCTCCAGTGAGAACTTGCCCTAGCCCCTGTCCCCTCCTAGGTCCTAGCTGAGTTTTCTGTCAGTCAAAGCAGTTGGGTGAGGTGAGCTCTAAAGGGTCTCTGCCTTTAATAATCTGGGATCTTCCTTGATGACAACATCCCAGGCATTCTCTCTCTCTGGGACAATTTCAAAATATAATGAGGTTATCCTCATGGTAGGTAAGGATAGAGGACAGAAAGATGACAATGGCTCTTCTTATGTCTTACAGAACTGCTTTAGAATATTACTGTGATAAGAATCCAGTGCTCTGATTACCCCACTAGTCTTTCCACTCAAACCATGCTGCCACCTGTCCCTTTCTCCTGGCCACTGAGTGGGGGAGGACAGACAGGGCTACCTCTTACCAGTAGAGTGTGGCATGCTGCACCAGGGCATATGCATCCCCATCCTCAATGATCACCTTGCAGCTCATACAGGCAAAGCACTCTGGGTGGTACTTGAATTCTCCAGCCACCTGTGAACAGGTGGGCAGAAGGATACAGAAGGATGAAATGAGTTATCACTTTTGCTGGAGTGGAGGTGGGGGAGCTGAGTAACTTCCAATCAAAGATCTATAGGCCTCAGTCAAAATATACTTTTTTTTTTGTACTGGGGATCAAACTCCTAACCTTGTGCTTGTGAGGCAGGTGCTTATTCTGCTGAGCTATCTCCACAGCAAAAAAATCTACTTTTTTCAATCAGTTTCTATACATTCTAGTCAGATTCTAGCCTTTCACTCTGCCTAGAAGTCACAAAGGAAGCATCAGGTTGACAATGAAAAAAAAAAAAAAACTTTTGGCTCCAGTTATGACAACTTGTTTCCAGAAATAACCATATCTAATAGATTCAGTTCTTCCAAAGCATAGTTGGCAGGTCTATAACTATGGCTTAGAGCCCTTTGTGTAGAACAGGTACAGGAGAAACAACCTCTCTCTGCCAGCCCATTCCAGGTTCTCCTGGTCTGATTTCCAGAACACAACCCAGGTGGATCCTGCTTGCAATCTGTAACACTCTCCTTTGAGGCCTTTGTCCCACTGCATTCTCTTCCTGCTTGCTACCCACCTCCCAACACCGGACTTCAAAAGTCTGTAAGTCAAGGATATCATCTGTCACTTGCTAAGTACTCAATAAATACCTGTTGGTTAAATGAATGAATAAACATAGGGGGAGGCCCTGGCTGATGGGAAGACACAGGGGACTAGAACTATTGTCAACAGACATCACCAAGAAAGCAGAGATACAGGTACCCACTTACCATGACAGGCCCTGTCATCAGCAGGGAGCATCCATGGCAGGACTCTCCAAATTTCCCCCAGTAGTCCTTGTGGCAGTAGAGCTTCCCATCCTTCTCATAGTACCAGTTGGTAAGGGAATCCTGGCATTCTGAACACCTGCAAGGCAAGACAAGAACAAAATTGCTCCTGAATCCCTGAAACCAGGTCACCCAGGCTACTAGGTCATACAACAAAATGGACAGTGTTCTCTAATGCAAAGCCAGGACAAAGGAAAGTTACAGTTAGGGTCATCTCTGAGGAAGCTGGTTCAGCTCCAGAAGCCAGCTCTGTACAGGATGTTTCTGTGAAAAGATGCAGTCTTGGAGCCCTCTGAGAATCTGATAAGAAGCCAGAAGCCTCATCCATAAAAATGTACATATAAGGAAAATGTGCACACAATCTTCATGTGGGGTGTGTAGCAAGCAAGGATTCCCTGTAACCTAAATAGCCCCAGTTAAGAACCTTTGATCTAAGCCTCTTTAGTAAGTGGTGCTGGGAAAACTGGATATTCACACGCAGAAGATTGAGTCTAGACCCATGTATTTCACCATACACTACACCAAAAAAATGGAACAAAAATCGCTGGGGCCAGGGATATAGCTCAGTGGCATAAGCATCTGTCTAGCAAGTGCAAGGTCCTAAATTCAATTCCTGGCACAAAAACAAACTAACACCCAAAAACAATCTGCTGGAAGATAAAAATAGGCAAAACTTGCAGACATAGGTGTAGGCAAGGACTCTCTAAACAGAACTCCAATGACACAAGAAATACTGAGTTTGGGGGCTTGCCAGTTAGCTCAGTTGCTTAAGCACCTGCATAGGGAAACCCAGTCAGGTGTGGATGACCGTGGTTCGATCCCCAGCTCCACATGTCACACCAGACCCACCTTTAAGGCAGCCTGAGCCTGCCAAAAAAAAAAAAAAAGAAAAAAATCGGGATCAGGGAGATGGCTCAGCAGAATAAGCACTTGCCTGGCAAGTGCAAGGGCCTGAGTTCAATCCCTGGTTCCGCAAAACAAAACAAAACAAAACAAAACAAAACAAACCTCAGCTTTTAAAAAATTAAAAAACAAAACAAAACTGGAGTTAAAGGCTACATAGTCCAGTGATATATGTATAACCATATTTATAGCAGCACAATTTATAATAGCTAAATCTAATGTGGTATTTATAAACAGTACTACTCTGCCATAAAGAAAGATAAACTTCAAGTATCTGTAGGTAAATGGATGCACCTCAAGACCATAATTTTATTTTCTGTATTTAGGACAGGGTCTATAGGGTCTATGGGGTCTCACTACATAGATTGGATTCGTAGTGATTCTCCTGTTTTCAGCCTCCCAAGTGCTGCGATTACAGGCACATTGCACAACATCCAGTCTCAAGTGCTTTCTCAGCGCAATGCTCGGGCCAGACAAGCATGGCACACTGGGGATCAAACCCTAGCCACTGCACTCTGCCTAAGCAGGCGCTTTCATATGCTGAGCTATCAGGTCAGCAAGACCATAATTTTTTCTTTTTCTTTCTCTTTTTTTCTTTTTGGACATAGGGTCTTGTTTTGTGGTTCAGGCTGGCCTTGAGCTCATGGCAATCCTCCT
>NW_004524806.1:1900281-1916293 GCF_000260255.1 Octodon degus
TCCACTAGTGTTGTACAAAATATAAATGTTAGATCCATGGGTCCCTTCTCCCCCAGCTCTTCTCTAGGAAGCTCTGCCTCTGTCAGGTCAGGTGTGTTCCCAGGCCCTGCCTGCAACCTCCTTCTCCCTTCTGAGCTTCCCAGCATGGAGATCTAAGAGCTCCTTAGCTTGCTGAGCCAATGCCATTTCCTTCCTTCTAGGTTTTTGTTGTTAGATTATTTTGAGATGAGGTCTTGCTATGTTGTCCAGGTTGGTTTTGAACTCCTGAGCCCTGGGGATCCTCCTACCTCAGTCTCTTAAATACTTGAGACTATAGGCACATGCCATAGTGCTCTGCTAGGCCCCCCAGTTTAACTGTCAAGATGCTGCCCACCTGTGTTAGCTACATCCTTGCTGTCACACCTAGTAGGGGGCTGCCTCTTTCTTTGAATCCTGACTTTGTCCCTGACTAGTATTCACCTTGGACAAGAGACTTCTCTGATAGGTTCTTCATCTATAAAAGGGGCTGCTATAAAAATTAATGAAATAGTTACATATGAAATATGTAAAAGCCTTATATAAAAGGCTTGTGACAGCAGGAACTCATTAAATGTCAACTGCAATTAAAAATGGTAACAATAATGTAATGGTAACCTACATTATTGACTACTTACTGCCACTACCGAGACAGCTTTGGACAACTTCTCTTAGTAGGTTTTTTTTTTTTTTTTTAATTGATACAAATGTACAACATCCTATTACAAAGAGCCAATATGAAGTCTAAATAAGTTAATACATGGGGAAACACAATGTGAGGCAAGTACATTATTATGAAAACTTGCTAGGCAATGCAATACTAAGATACACCAGGTGCCCTTCTCTCTTTCAGAAGAGAAGGTCTAAACAAAACAAGGCAAAGTGAGAGGCTGCAATGAGTGGTTCTACTTCTGCAATAAAGGAGGTGTTGAAGTAGCTGTGGAAAGCTCTTAAGACTGTGGAGTTTTAAGAAGTAGGACCCTAAATATCCCTTTCTGTTTCTGGAGGCTCAGTTTCCTTTGGGTGTTCAACAGACACTCTTGGCTATTTTTATTCAATAGTTTTTTTTTACTTGTCCTACAGAGGCTGAACCTCAGGGTTCTGAGTATAGCATAGAAAAATACAGATATAGAACGAAGAGTGTAGTGAGGACACAGGGGAAGACCTTGTCCTGAGCATGTGGCTCAGGTACACAGTAGATGAGTCTAAATTTGGATTTGGAGGAGAGACCTAGATTAAAGTTCTTGGGTACCACATGCTCTCAGACAGGCCCCTTTCCTTCTGTGGGTTCATTTCCCCACTTATGAAATGAAGGGACAGACAACCCCTGAGACCTCTCACATCTGTACATGTTTTGCCCTAGATCAGTGATGGTGAGTCTTTATTTATTTATTCGATGGAACTGGGGATTGAACTCAGGCCCTTGCGCTTGCCAGGGAAGCGCTTATTCCACTGAGCCATCTCCCCGGCCCCAGTGAGCCTTTTAGAGATTTCAGTGATAACATACAGCCCACTGTGGGACATGTACTATAGGTTTGCCATCACTGTCCTAGATGATTAAGGTTCCAGTCTCAGGCCTATCCTGTACCATCTAAATAATCTTGGGTCAGCCCCTCTGTTCTTTCTTTGTGAAATGAAAATAATGTTACCTACTCTCACAGTAGCAGTGGGGATTAAAGGTGGTTCTGGATGACCATGAGGTACCTATTGACGGGCAAGTACTAGAAGGAGGGACTCCCCTCTTGCTTCCCACCTTCTGAGCTAGAAGGAGTTCTAGTTACTAGAACTCCTGAGTTGAGTAACCATCTTTTTCTTGACCCGAATGTGAGCTCCCTGAAAACTTATTTACTTTTAGTAGATCAAGCATCTCAACCGAAGCCTGGCACAGTAGACCCACAGCAAATATTTCCAAACCGAAAATGGTGGGAGCAAGTATCCCAGGTATGAACAGCCACGGCTCATGCCACCAGGTCCTGTCTTTCCCCTTGTCTACAGTGTAGAAAAGCTGGTGCACACACTTTTGTACCCAACTGCAGGCCCAGACTTTGTTACACCCATGCCATGGTATGTGCCGCAGGGGATGGGAGCACCAGAACCCGCCCTCCTTTCCACTGCCAGTATCCTGCTTTCGTTCACTAGAAGTAGCCTTGGCCAAGCCCAGGAGAGAGAACAGGGAGAAAAAACAAGTGCAGGCATGCAGGAGACAGCCACACCACTTGCTGGGAAGAACACCTGGCTAAAAACTGACGTCACCAATACACATACCCGTGTCAGCCAGAATTGCCTTTGAGGGGTACAACCAGCTAGATGGCCAGAGTTGCTGCCACAGGTATCTTTGAAGAACAGGAAAGTGGACAGGTGATAAGAGGACTGGCCATGACTCTCTAAGCTCTGTTTAGCCACAGAACTCAACTGGGCTCTTAGGCTTACCAGAGACTTCAAAGCTTTGCTTTTAATAACATCTGCTGTTACCTGAGTGCCGACCTTACTCCAGCCACCTTACAGGATGCTTTCCTTACTTTAATCCTGACCATACTATATAAGATGTGAGGATTATCCCTGTTTTACACTGATAGAAGACCAAAAAGTCAAAGTCAAGTTACTTTTAAAATTGCATAATACACAAGGAATCTTGATTCTGAACCTATGTGTGCATGGCTAGGAAGCCATCTTCACTGTACAGTATCAGCTGAGTAATACAGAATGCCCCAACAGCTAGGCTTCTGGATTCTCCTCTGTGATAATGACTGGGTAGTACCCTGACAGCTTAAGTCTCTTTAAGTGTTAAGGTTTTTAATGCTTCTCCTTTAGTTTTAATAGTGACTATTAAATGGCAAAATTAATTTTCCTCCGTCATTTATTCCATGGTGTTCTCTTCCCTCGCAGTCATCTCTGTCCTTTTGAAAAAACAATCTAACATATACTCTGGAAATGTAAGGTGCTACTCTAAAATGTCCCGTTTCAGACTCCGTTAGCCAGTCGTGGTAGTACACACCTGTAATCCCAGAACTCAAGAGATTGAGGCAGGAGGGTTATCTTAAGTTTTGAGGCCAGGCTGGGCTACAGCGAGCTCAAGGACAGCCAAAACAATACAGTGAGACCTTGTCTCAAAAAGGCAAAGGCTATGGCCACTGCATTATTCTAGCTTTTAATTAATTAATTTTTAAAATTTTTTTGCAGAACTGGGGACTGAACTCAGACCCTTGCACTTGCCAGGGAAGCGCCTATTCTACTGAGTCTAGCTTTAATTTTTACAAGCTTCAAGTGAAAATCAAAATGTGCTCTACAAGGCCAATGATATCCAGCTGGGAGGTCATATAACCTAGGTTTAAGACATTGGTCATCAGTCTCCTCAGGAGCCAGGGAATACAGAGCTAAAATCCTCAAATCAGAGATAACCCAAAAGAAATACTACTTTGAAGGTACGTTTAAGAACAACCTCTTAACTTCTCTTCCAAAACACTAGAGGGCCTGGACAGATAGATATAAAGCAAAAAAGAACATAGTGGTTACTCCAGTGGGCCAACTCAGATACAAACTGAGACCTTATGAATCAGCAGAGAATACATGGATAATATAATCCTAGGTTGAGATTTTCACATATTTCTCTTTTACTATCTGTTACCCAAGGCCAGTATTGCATGGCTCTGCACTTGAGTTTCTCACTTGTGTAATATAAAAGTGATGCTAAACTTCCAGGGGGTTTTAAGAATTGATGTACAGGGGTCGGCAAGATAGCTCAGTGGACAAAAACACCTGCTCAGGCAAGCTTAGGCAAGTGCAGGGACCGCAGTTTGATATTGGCACAAGCCGCACCTGCCCTGCCCCCAAGGCAGGCTTGAGCTGGCCAGAGTCCTGGCCAAGTCGCCCATAATCCCAAGGTTGGGGAGGTTGAAAACAGGAGGATCACTATGAGTCCAAGCTGCATAGTGAGACCCCTTAACAACCAAATACATAAAAAAAAAAAAAATTAAAAAAAGAATTTATGTACAGATGCCTCCCATGATGCCTGGCTCTCAGCAGATGGCCAATAAGTGTTCATTTCTTTCCTTCCCAATTAGAAAACCAAGTGCAAATGTAGACAGACCCCTTTCCCTCTCATGTCCAGGCAAAAGTGAACTATTTCTTACCTAAAACCAAACAGGTTTCTGTAAGTATAGAAGGTCCTCTAGTCAGTTAGAACCCAATCAATCTAATCAATTCCCATTAGTGAGAATATAGTTACAATGTACATTGAACATATAAGAACCATGCCCCACCAGGCATGATGGCACACACACCTATAATCCTAGCATTTGGGAGACTGAGGCAGGAGGATTGATGCAAGTTCCAACCAGAGCTAGAAAGTGAAAAGGAGAGAAGCTCTGTTGGCAGAAGCCAAGTGAGATTAAGACATAGGCCCAACCTTCACACACATCCAAATTCTTTAGACCAAATGTTTGCAGGTAAATTCTCCATCTATAGAATAAGGAAACCAAGCTATTATTACGGAGCATTTACATGTAAACATGTAACAAGCTATCCCAAGTCCTAGGGAAAGGGCCTGACTGTGTGTATGCTCATCCTTAGCCCCCCTGTGAGAACAGCCAGTTGTGGAGAAGCTTCTTCCAGCCTTTTGACTCTGAGTCTAAGTGCGCTGAAAAGGATTAAGGGAAACTCTCTGCCTAAGCATGCTATGCAGTGCAGTTGTCCAGTCTTCCCCAGGGCACAGAATGGCAGGATATGAGTCTAGACTCCGATTCACCAGAGCCTAAGCTCATCCATCAGAGTTCCATATTATCCCTCTTTCCTGTGACCCTATAGATTGAAACAGTGTCAGTTAAGCCACACTTATCATGGAAAATGTTATCCTGATTTTTAAAAAAGTAAACAAATAATCAAAAAATCTGATAACCAAGAAAAAAGTGTTATCAGAGTATGCTGATGCAGTTCCAACCATAAACCAGGAAACCTGTAGTTCTGACTAATTTGTGTAGTTGTATGGCAGTTAAAGATAGGTCGTCAATTAAAAACAAAAAACAAAACAACAAAGAACCATAGGGCTTTCATTATTTGTGGGGAAAAAATGGAAAGGATCCTGTACATCTCTGAGGAGCATATACGCTGCAGAGCTGGGACCCACTCAACTGATCCAAGTCCTTCATTTATCAGATTAAGCTTAAAGAGTCCCAGAGCACTGAAGGCAGATATCAGAGGTTACTGTTAAACTACAGGATTAAGAATTTTTCCTTTTAGATGTGGGTTGCTTTAGAATACAGAGAACGCTTGCTTTCTTCAAGAGACAACGTGTAAGTCAAGCTTATTCAATTGAGGGGAAATGAAAATAAAGATGTATTATGTACACGTACCAACTCCTGCTGATGAAAATAATCATTATGTACCACAAACATGTACTAATAATTTTTAATTTAATAAAGATTATCAAATCAATGCTAAGCATTAAGGTTAATTTTATAAAAAGAAAAATCCTTTAAAAATGCCAGACAAAAGTCATTTCCTAACCAGGTATAGCGGTGCACCCCTATAATCCCAGTACTTGAGAGGCCGAGGCAAGATGATGACCATGAGTTTGAGGCCAGCCTAGGCTATATGGTGAGTTCACGGCCAGCCTGAACTGTATAACAAGTCCCTGTTTTAAAAAAGCAAAACAAAACAAGAAAGCCATTCCCTCGACTGAGAATGTGGCTCAATGTAGAGTGCTTGCCTAGCAAGAGTGATGCCCCTAATATGGGGCGTGGGGGGGTGTCACTCCCTCATTTACCTCATCTGTAAATTCCAGTTTGAGGTGTTTTCTTACTTGGGAGTGTACTTGTGATTATATCGCAACCCTTACGCCCGTGGCATGGGCAGGGAAGACATGTACTCTGCTGAGTGTGGCCTGCCAGGCAGGGGTATAAAGGGCACAGAAATTACATTCTTCATTCTCTGCTCCTTCTTCCTCCCTCACATGGTCACGCCTGATCATGTCCCCATGGAATCTGGTTGCGTCACCTTCTTTGCAACCACAGTTCCAGAACTCCTGTGGACTTTGTATTCCTCCAGAGGCCTAAGGGTCAAGGACTTAATTTGACAAAATCTGGCAATAGCCCTGTCTGGAAACCCTGAAAGCCTAGCCCATGTTCTGCCAAGGAAGAAAATGAGGCCTAGGGAAGGGACAGGCAGTTGTTCAGAGAGGAGCCTTTGAAGATGTCCTGTAATAAAGGAGGGGGCTGACAGTAGAAGCAGCTTTCTGACCAGGCAGTGATTTAGCTTCAAATCTGGGAAAGCAGATGGGCTGGGTGGTCCCTCCCCTAGAGCACAGAGCCCTGTGTGCGGCCTCTTTTCAGAAGTGGCTTCAGGAATGTGGCTTCTCAATTAGGGGAGGGAGAGGGTCTATAGTAAGTCAGTGAGTCAGTACCACTTTGACTCCAGCTGGGCAAACAGAACTTGGGGAATGGAGGTGAGGTTATCAGATACCCAGAGGGAAGAAATGACAAAAGACAGATAGACATTGATGGTTTTGGAGTCTTGGCCCAGGTTGAGAGTCTATTATCTGCTCTAGCTCCAGTTGCTGAGAAGACCTATCCCAACCCCCAAAGATTAAATGGGACATAATGTTGCTGGTAGCTAAATACCACCTCCACCCCCCAGATACATTTCCAGGGCTGAGTTAAAAGGAATTAATGAGGACCTGGAGTACTGGTTACTACAAAACTTGGTATCTTGATTCTACATGGTAGCCAGGTGTGGTGGCACACACCTACAATCCCAGCACTCCAGCGGCTGAGGCAGGATTCTACAAGGTAAGTCCACTTCCTAAACTCAAGATTAATTCCTATTGGCTCTTCAGAAATCTCTTCAACATGCTTGACAAACCATCTCTTTTTTTCTGTTCTTGGTTAGAAAAGGAAGTAAACCTGATACTACCCCAGGAGATGTGGATAGAGGGAGATGAAGTCCCTTAAAGGAGGAGAAAGAAACTCAGAAAAGGTGGGCTGGGGAGATAGTGAATGTCAGCTTTGTTGAAACTGGTTGCCTCATCTGTAAAATGGGGATACATAATCTCTCTTTTGAGAGATTAAAGGATAAAGTGCCTAGGAGGATGGCAGGTACAGTCAGCATCCAAGAGCTACCCCCAACCCCAATCCAGTTGCCTCCCATCTCTTTACCAGGGTCCAGTCATTCAGTGAGACTACACAGGAATCTACTTTTCTACCATGGCCCTGACCACCTGAATAGTGTCTGAAAAGTAAGATCTGGGGATCCAGCTGGGTTGGGGAAGTCAGGAGAAAAAAAATTAACTAGGACCACTGGTGAGGGGTAGGCAGCCCTTGGAAATAGGCTTCTCCCAAAGAATAAAAAGCCCCACCCTGGCCAGGAGTGGCTCCATTCAGAAGAGACCCAGAAGGCCAGAAACCCCCTGGGGAGTTTCTGCTGGCGGTGGGGTGGGGCAGCGAACAAAAGACAGGCAGGTTTGAGGAATAAAGTTTCCACACCTTCTTCTGAGAAACCCCACGGAGAGAGGGCCCCCACAGGTACTTAGGCTTGACAGGGGACTGACAAGGGTAGGAACTGGCCTCACAGCTCAGGATCACTCTCAGAAGCATTAGCCCTGGCCTTTCTCCATCAACTACTCTCAGCTGGGAGCTCACATGCACTTCAATCAGAGGCAAAGGTGCCTGCCATTAAGAGGAAGAATGTTTACAGGGTGCCCACTATGTACCAACCAGGCTACCCACACCCTGGCTGTGCCAGCTTCTAGTTTGGCAAAACCTGCCCATCCTGCTTGTTGGGACAAATTCCTGGGCAGGCAGCATGGCCCGCAGGTAAGACATGTGCGAGCTGGAAGAACAGCACCCTATTTGTACTCTTCCTCTGGAAGCAGCAACACAAGAGCAGGCCAGGTCAGAGGCACGTTTTAGACTCTCGTATGTGTGTCTGGGAAGGGAGGGGAGCCAGAGCTCCCAGGAGCTTCTTTCTGAGCTTATCCTTCACCTCACCATTTCCAGGACAGGGTGAGATGGTCTTCACCCGTCTGGTTCTGCTTAAGTACAACCTCTACTGGCTTCTGCCTGGCAGAACCAATGGTTAAGGGATAAGTGAAATTGGAGAAGTAGATTCAGGGAGGCCTCTGCCCTGCCCATAGGACCATTCCATGCCAGGAGAGGAGATGGGGAGGGGAATGGGAGACCAACTCACCGAAAGGGGTCTCTGGAGGTGAAGTAAGCCGGGATGGACAAGTAACTCCCCATCTTCTTCCCACACCAGATAAACAGGCTCAGCTGCAAACCCGTCTGGGAGTGCCTCAGGCCGGCAGTAGGCGGCCACCATGACAGGCCCGGTGCAGCACCTCTGGTTGGGGGCGGGCAGCCCAGCGCTCACCTCTCCCTCCGGAGCCGCAGGAGAAGAGTGAGGACTCCAGGCCACTGGCCCCCTGGCAGATTACTGCAGGGGCTCATGGCTGGGGCGGTTCCTTCTAGTTGTCCGAAGCTCCAGCAGCCCCTCAGGGAGACTCCGGGAGAACCACCTCTGTGTGCAGACTATAGGCACACAGACATTCTTGGGCAGGGGCTGTGTGTGGCTAGCTAAGAAAAGAAGCACTGCTGTCAAGTTAGCCTTCTCTTTCAGTCCCACCCCAAATGAGGGAGGGAGGGAGGAAGAGGAGGGGCTCCTGCAGAAACGAGGTGTGTGGTTGGAGCAGCTGTTAGGAAACAGACCTTGCAGCAAGGGGTGGAGCTGGGCTAGAGCGAGGCTGCAGGGAGGCTGCAGGCAGGCGCCGACACAGACAATGACTAGAGCTGGCTAAGCGTCCATCCCTGAGCTAAGGACAGGGTAGCACGGAAGAGTGGGCCAATGCATCTGACAATCGTTCTCAGCCCAGCAAGCTGGCTGAAGGACAGTAATTCTGCTGAGGTGAAGAAAAGCATAGGGCGCCAGCTTCAGGCAGAGCCACACCTCCAGAAGAGGGGGAACCTCTGGCGGGAGAGGCAACTCCAGAGAGCCATCCTCTGCTCTGTACAGACTCATTTACCCCCCCTTCCCTCTACCTGCTCTAGGGACTACCTCAAGAGCGGGCCAATTGGTGCTGCCACTTCCACCCTGGGGCAGGGCTGGAAACAAAGCCCAGAGTATTAACTAATACCTAATGTGTCTCCATGCGACAAACACTGCTGTTACTTCTCTGAGAAAAGAATTTTCCCCACTAATAACTAAGAAAATGAGGTGCACAGAGATCAGGCATCTCACTCAAGGCCAAAAAGCTAAACACCAGCTGAGCTGGGATTTCTTTTCTTTTTTTTAATTTTTATTTTAAAGAGAAACAACAAAAATTCAAAACAATAAGAGGGTAATAATGGTTAATACACTGTATATTGTATATTTAACTTTCTTACTCAGAGTACAAGATACAGGAATTTAACTGTGGAACCAATATTAGCACAAACCTTTCTCTTCAATGAACTAAGAGAAATAAGTAGTATAGCTGTCCTGTGTGTGTGTGTATTTTTTTTATTTTCTCTTTTCTACTTTCCCTCATCCCAGTATCTCTTTCCTTTTGAACAGTTTCTTCCCATTTTGCAATATTTATTGTATATTTTGGATCTTATTTACTCTTTCAGCTTTTCACACTAGGGAGGTAATAACAATGTTTGCACATGTGCATCTGGTTTACTTCACTTATGGGTATGGTCTTGAGTTACATCCATTTACCTCTAAGTCTCAAGTTTATCCTTCTTTATGAAGTAATACTCCATTATGTAAAAAGAAAACATCTTTTTTTTTCTTTATCCATTTCTTAGTTGGTGGACATTTGTGTTGTTTTCAAGATCTAGCTATTACAACTTGTGCTGCTATACACATGGGTGCACATGTATCACTGTGGTATGATGTTTTTAATTCTTCTGGGATGATACGCAGAAGGGGACTAGCTGGGTTGAATAGGACCTCTAATCCTAGTTTTCAAGGAATCTCCACACTGACTGTATTAGTCTACGCTCCTACCAACAGTGGAGAAGGGTTCCTTTGTCCCCACAAAAGTTGATTTCTTGATGATAACCATTCTTTCTGAGGGTGAGATGGAATCTCAGGACTTTTTTTGGTACTAGGAATCAAACTCTGGATCTTGCACTTGCCAGGTGGGTGCTTGTGCTGCTGAGCTATATATATCCCTGGCCCTTAATTTGCATCTCTTGAGTAACCGGTGATGTTAAACATTTTTTCATGTGTATATTTCTTACTCTGAGAAGTGTGTATTCATCTTAGATGCCCATTTTTGGATTGGGTCTTTAAATTTGCAAGGTCTGAGTTTTTTGAGTTCTTTATATGTTCTGGATAGTAATCCTTTATGTAAGGAAGAGCTGGCAAACATTTTTCTCACTGTGCGTTGTCTTTTACTGCTGCTGGTTCCTCTTGCTGTGCAACAGCTTTTTAATAAGATGAGATCCTAGTTGTTGATCCTTTGTGATAGTTCCTGGGAGTGGGGTTTTCAGTATCTTTAAAAATTTTACCTATTTCATCTTCCAGCAGATTTAATTTTTTTTAATATTTAGGTTTTCAATCCATTTTGAATTTAGTGCATGGTGGAAGGGTCTGATTTTAATCTCCAGCATATACAGAGCCAGTTTTTCTAGCACTATTTATTAAAGAGGATATCTTTATTTCAGTGAATGTGTTTGGCACCTGTGTCAAACAAACATCAGGTGGCTGAGTATGTCTGGTGTTGTTTCTGCATTTTTAATCTGTTTCATTGATCTTCAGGTCTTTTCTTTTGGCCAATACCACGCTGTTTTTATCATAGTAGCTTTATAATATAATTTCAAGTCAAGAATGGTGATGCCCCCTGCCTTGCCTTTGTTGACCAGAATTGCTTTTACAATTCTAGGTCTCTTCTGGTTCCAAATGAATTTTAAGATTATTTTCTTTTTTTTTTTTACATTTATTTATTGTGTGTGTGGGGGGGGGCAGCTCAGCCCACCAGGGGGCGCGGCTGGCTGGCATGTGGTGCTGGGGGATCGAACCGCGGTCCCTGTGCTTTGCCGAGCTTGTTCCAAGTAGGTGCTTTAGACCACTGAGCCATCTCTCCAGCCCCAAGATTATTTTTCTCTAATTCTGTGATATATGCTGAATTTTGATTGAAATTGCATTAAATCTGCATAACAATTTTGGAAGGCCATTTCTGCTATATTAGTTCTTCCTATGCAAAAGTAAAGAATATCCTTCTATTTTCTTTTTCTTTTTCTTTTTTTTTTTTGGTGGAACTGGGGATTGAACTCAGGTCCTTGTGCTCGACAGAGAAGCACTTATTCCACTGAGCCATCTCCCCAGCCCCGCCTTCTGTTTTCTGATACCTTCTTCAATCTCCTTTTTCATAGTACTGTAGTTTTCAATGTAGAGGTCTATTGTGAAAGGTGTTGTTGCCATAATTTCTGTCTCAGTGAGTTTGTTATTCACATACAGGAAGGCTATTGATTTTGATGTTGACTCTGTATATGCTCCTGAATTTGCTTAATAAATCTAGCAGTCTTTTAGTGCAGTTTTTGGGGTCTTCTATGTAGGGTATCATATCATCTGCAAATAAATTAACTTCTTCTTTTCCTATTGTTATTTTATTTCTTTCTCTTGTCTAATTGTTCTGGCTAAAGTTCTAGGACTATGTTGAATAAGAGTACAGACTGGACATCCTGGTCTTGTTTCTAATTTTAGAGTGAAAGATTTCAGTTTTTGTCATTTTAGTATGATGTTGGCTATTGGTTAGTCATAGATAGATTTTATCAGATTGAGCTAAAGACCATCTATTCCAATTTTCTATAGTTTTTTTTTTTTTTTTTTTTTTTTTTAACATGAATAGGTGCTGGCTTTGTTAAAAGCTTTTTCTGCATCTACTGAGATACGATTTTTGTCCTTGGCTTTGTTAATGTGGTGTATTATATTCATTGATTTGCATATGTTGAATGATCCCTGTATCCCTGAGATACATCCTACTTGGTTATGGTGTATAATCTTCTTGACGATTTGCTGCATTCTGTTTGCCAGTATCTTACTGGAGATTTCTGCATCGATGTTAATTAGGGAGATTGGCCTGTTGTTCTCTTAGGCCCTTCTCCAGTTTTGCTATTAGGGTAATGCTTGCTTCCAGGCATGAATCTGGGAGTATTACTTCCCTTTCAATTTCATTAAAGAGTTTGAGAAGTCATAGTGCTAGGTCTTCTCTAAATTTCTTGTAGAATTCTGAGCTGGGATTTTTTTCTTTTTTCTTTCTTTCTTTTTTTTTTCTTTTTGTCGGAACCGGGGATTGAACTCAGGCCCTTGCACTTGCCAGGTAAGCGCTTATTCTAGTGAGCTATTTCCCTGGCCCCAGGGATTTTTTTATTTCCTTAAAAGTTTTTATTTTTTTGCCAAGCTGGGGGTGGAATCCAGGTCTTCATGCACACCAAGCAAGTGCTTTACTACTAAGCTGCACCCCAACCCTAATGGTGAAATTTAAATATAGGAAACTATGACTCCAGAGCTGTAGCTTTCAGCTATTAGGCTTCATTCTACCCCTTCAAGGGGAAACACTTCTCTCAAAGCCTTCTGCCAGTAGACTGGAGCTCACATTACCAGCCTACTATAATTCATTAATTCTCAGGACACCATTCACTAGCCTCACTGAGAAGTGGTGAGTGATGGGCCAATTTGGAATAGGAGCTCACCTGCAGAGCCCCGGCTGTGAGGATGACCAACTAGGGTCTACCACTGAAAAGGACCGACTCATTCCCCCTGCTTTTAAGACTATGAAGGAAAAAGCAAGGGTGCTAGAGGAACCTGAGGAAACTTTTAATCTCACTGTTGGACTTGGGCAGTGACACAGGGTCTCACCCATCAGACGTACTTCCTTTTTCCCTAGAAAGAACCAAAAGTCATCCTGATTGTTGCTGTCATTATGAACTATGGCAAAAAAGTGTGATAAAGGTGGTGTCTACGTTACAAAAGTCTCTTTTCCCATTCCTCTGGGCACAGGGATGATGGGTGCAACATGAGACTGTAGCTTTCTGTTAATAAGCTCCCATTTAGTGAGCCCTTGGTATGATCCCTGTGGTAAGTGCTCTCAACCTATTATTTATCATATTTAAATTGCCAGTGTATAGGGTGGATGCTATACCCATTTAACAGATGTGGAAACTGAGGTTCCGCAACTAGTAAATGGTGAAGTTACATTTGAAACCCAGAAAGATTTGAAATCCTGATCCTTGAACCAGAGTAGAAATACTAGATTTTTCAGGTCATACAGACTATCATAGTCGACTATGCCATTAGAATGCCAAAGCAGCCATATATAAAACAAATGGATAGAGCTGTAATCCAATAAAATTTTTATTTCTGGACACTGAAATTTGAATTTCATATAACTGTCACATGTCATGAAATAAGTCTTTTGCCTTTTTCCTTTCACAACCATATAAGAACTTAAAAATCACGGGCAATATAAAAATAAGTGATAAGCCATAGTGTGCCCACTAGCTAGTGTTCTAGAGCCAGAGCTCAACACCATGTTCACTATCTTACTATCTCTTAGTAATGAAGAATGGGTTTGGTCATCTGTGCAGAACTCAGCCACACACATCTATCACCACATAAGACATCACACTTTCACCCTAGAGGCAGCCAGGAACAGTGATTACCAGATGGGTGCTCACCCCGTACCAAGCAGTGTAGAGGCTCACTTGCAGAACTACATATATGAATGAATTTTAACAAACACTATTTGGTAGTGCTACAATGTCCTCTTTACAAATGAAGAAACTGAGGTAACAGCGAGGTTAAGTTGCTTGCCTGAGGTTATCTAGCTATACAAATGAGAAGTGAAGCCAGGGTCTGAACCTAGACTAGACAGTATAGACGGCTCTACCATGCTGTACTGGAGCTCAGCCTGGGCCCAGAGCCAGACTGTCTGGGTTTGAATGCGACAATGCACTGCACGTAAGCCTTTGGCACCAAGTCTGGAACACATTAAGAGTTGATAAATGTTAGCTGTTAATATCATTAAGACTATTGTTACAACTACTATGGGCTAGGTATGTGGCTTGCAGCAAGTCCCTGCCTCTGTCTGGGCCTTCGTTAGATCTCTAAATAGCTTCCAACTTCAACATTTTTTAGCACCATGAGGTTGCAGGGCTCCCTATTTTCTTTGGGTTTGAAGCTGAGTTTAAACCTCTTAAAAGTCTTGAAGGGATTAGGATCCTAGATTGGAGGGCAGCAACACAAGACCCCCAGAGGTGGGAGGAGGCAACACACAGGATACTAAAAGTTCTGCCCAGCTGGAGAGCTAAGAGCTCTTTTTCTCTCAGCTGCAGAGCCAAAAAATCTATTATGTTCTCCTGTAATTCAATCAGGCAAGGAGGGGGCCCCAAATTAAGTCTGGAACTAGCAAATTATCTTCTAATTGTACCCTCTGATTTCCATCTGATGAACAGAGTACAGATGGAAGAAAACGCAAGCCACAAAGAGACTGGGGCCAGGGAGCCCATGAGCATAACTCCTCTTGACATTTCACACAGCTCTGCTGTTCTAGTGGCGGCGGGCGCAGTGAGTCGGTGTCTAGGAATGTGAGCAGGAGGCTGCAGGCCTTCTCTTCTCTCCCCACTCCTCTTACAAAATATCCAATGGGTGTGGAACTAGTGAGAAGACTTCTCAGTGCCGTGAAAACTGATTTCCCCTGAAAGAGGGGCAGCCATCTCCTCGTATCCTAAACTGAAGTGCAAGCCCCTCCCAGGTGGAATCGACGTGACTTCCATAAATCCAGACTTCAGGAGGAATTTCTGGAGGATTGATCATCACATGTGCTAAGCCAATGGCTGCCACACACATACCTAAGTGGGGTTGACTTCAAAGAACCTAAACCACTCAGACGTGGAAAATGAAAAGTCACAATGGAGGGCATATTTCCTTCTCCAGACCTTGGAAAATCATCCTGGAAGGAAAGCTGCTCTTCCAGGTTCCCAGAGCAGCAGGCAGAGAATTTAATAGTTATGGTTGCCAATGGCAACTGCAGAGATCCTTGGACTGGCAGAAAAAATGGCAGGAGAGGTGCTAATCTCCTGCACATTTCACAAGTTGGAAACCTGGCAAGGAACCGAGCAAACTGAGACATTGGGTTTCCAGGAGTCTGTGACTGTGACAAGCTGGAGAACAAAAGCCTTCAGAGCCGGCAGCCCATGTGAACACTGCAGCAAGAAGTTGTTAATGAATGAATCACCCCAACCTCTCCTAGGAAGAAGGCTCTGGTCAAATAATCCAAAAGCCAGGGAACTGTGTCTGTGTGAGGCCCTCTATTGGCCGGGAGGACTCTGAGCAAGGAAGAGAGATCCTGGGGACTCTGAAGCATCTAGATCCGTGATGGCAAACCTTTTAGAGACCGAGTGCTCAAACAGCAGCCCCAAACCCACTTATTTAATGCAAAGTGCCAACACTGCAATTAAGCATCAATACAGGTTTTAATTGAGAAAAAACACCATTATTCCAAGCTCTGCTGTTGGGGCAACTTGGCTCAGGTGCCGATAGAGAGGTTCTATGTGCCTGCTGCAGCACGCATGCCATAGATCCGCCACCACTGTTCTCACTCATACAAGGTGATCGTGGGTACCTCCTTCACTGACTCTATTTTTCGCCACTACTCCTCCCCTCCTTCCAAGTGACTTTCAACACTATAATAGCAGTCATCTTTATGGGCTCCAATAATTCCACTGCTAGCAATTTTACCTACAGACATATTTCTACAACTGTGCAGTCTACAGATATACCACACTGAACGCGCCCGATCTTGTCTACAACTGTGCAAACACACATTCCAACAGTACAGCACTGCTTAATGCTAAAGGTTAGGAACAATACATGTGTCCATCAGTGCAGAAGTGTACTAACTACAAAAATACAAACACAATAGAATACAGGCAGCTATTAAAAATACTGAGATATGGGCTGGTGAGATGGCTCAGTGGTCTAAAGCACCTACTTAGAACAAGCTTAGCAAAGCACAGGGACC
>NW_004524806.1:1917014-1931102 GCF_000260255.1 Octodon degus
TAATCCTAGCATTCTGGAGGCTGAGGCAGAAGGATCGTGAGTTTGAGGCCAGCCTAGGCCATACAGAGTTGTTTTTTCTTTTTTTTTTTTTTTTTTGTAGTACCAGGGATTGAACTCAGGACCTTGTGCTTGTCAGGCAAGCACTTATTCCACTGAGCTATTCCAGCCTCTAAAACAGAGTTTAAGCCTAGCCTGAACTACACTGTGAGCGCTATCTCAACACCCCATCATCAATAAATCATAAAAGAACAGCAACAAAAATAAATTCTAGGCTTTACAACAAATGGCAGAGGGCCGGGGAGATGGCTCAGTGGAATAAGCGCTTCCCTGGCAAGTGCAAGGGCCTGAGTTCAATCCCCGGTTCTGCCAAAAAAGGGGGGGGGCGGGGAGATGGCTCAGTGGAATAAGTGCTTCCCTGGCAAGCGCAAGGGCCTGAGTTCAATCCCCGGTTCTGCAAACAAACAAACAAAAACAAAAGGCAAAGAAAGGTATCAGTTATACTGCATTCAGAGTGCAGGGGTTGTCACATTTGCTTCCCCACCAGGGCTGCTGCTATGGCTACTTCTTGCCCCTCTCCATTTCCTTACCAGACCACGTGAGGCTTTCTCTAAAAGCTCCAAAACCTCTAGAGCCCCCTATGTTCTCCAGCTGATACCTGTCTTCTCTTGAGTCCAGCCCGTACCCCTCATGCTCAGCATACGCCTGGCCCATACCAGGTGTCCACATATACCTACCTAGTAAATAAACATGATGTCAAATCCCCATTTTAAGAGACTACTGTACTAGAAGAGAGGTGATAACTAATGTTTACAAAGCATTTTCAGTGTCCAAATTGCTACTGATTCTATCAGCTCCTCAGAATTTTGTGGAGTCAAACGAAAATCATAAATTTACTTTTTTTACTTTTGACAATCATACCTGTTAGGTATTTCTATTTTTATTTCACAATCACATCTGCAGCATCCGGTATGTAGTCGGTGTGAAACAGTCAGACTTAACACCAGTCTGTGAGGCTGGGGCTCTCATCTTATGGCTACTTTCCCCCTACTACAGGGGGTTGAAGCAAGGGCTTTTGAACTACACAAACAGCCCTTTATTTTCTTTTGAGACAGAATTTTGCTAAATTGCTAAGATGCTACAGAGAGGGTTGTTCAAGATCATGGGTATAGAAATGAACTGGTAGAGATGAAGTTTAACTCTCTTTTTTTAAGAGTAGAAAAATTTACTGGGGAGTAAAGAGTGGGAAAAAGGAATAGCTCCTGAGAGACAGAGGTCCCAAATAGGATGGATGTCTAACCCAAGTCTTGACAAGTATAACACACTAAAGCTTCCTCAAATAATTATTTTATAATTGTTAGTTGACTGACAGTGGTATTTCTAAAAGTGTACCTGAAGGAACAGCTACACTGAACTCCTCTGGACAGCTTGTTGAAAATGAAGATTCCTTGGCCCCAACCCAGGCACAAAGAATACCAGTCAGTGAGACTGGGATTAAGCAGCTTCCTTTCATTTTATTTTTATTTTTTAAAGAAAGTGTCTTGCTATGTAGTTCAGGATGGCCTTGAACTCACTATGTAGTACAGGCTGGTCTTGAACTAGCAGTGATCCTCCTGCTTCATCCTCCCAAGTGATGGGATTACAGGCCTATGCCACCATGCTCAGCAGAATCTACATTTTTTGTTTTTCATTTTATGTATTTGGTACAGGCTCTCACTATGCAGCTTGGATTTGTACTGATCTTCCTGTTTTCAGCCTTCCCAGCACTGGGATTGCAGATGTGCTCCACCATGCCTGGGTGGAGGGTAGAGGAGCTATGCCAGGCTGGTGATCGAACACTGGTCCCTGTGCTTGCCAAAGCAGGCATTGAGTTTGCTGAGCTATCTTGCCGGCCCTAGAACCTGCATTTTAAATAAGCCCAATGTTTCTGATGCACAACAAAGACTGAGAGATATAACAGAGGGCTACCATCAAGTTGGGGACCACTGTGAATACTTTCAGTGGCCTAGTGTCATTTACAGGATGTATCCTTTTTGTTATTTTTAATAGGCCTGAACTTGCCCTAAAAAGCATGTTTTTCTTTTCATACCTTTAATAAATACAAAACCTCGCAAAAAAAAAAAAAAAAAAAAAAAAAAAAAAAAGAAAGAAAGAAAGAAAAAGAAAAAGACAAGAAAACCACTGCTTTACTTTTTCCTAAGTGTTTTTCCACTTGATTTCATTTTACTCTCGTGATATTCTTACTCATCTCCAGCTCCCTGGTAGCTGCCTCCCTCATTCCTCAGTGACACTGTGGTGGTGCTCAGGGTACGGTTATAAAAAGGATTCAGGAAGATAGGGGCATTCCTTAAAAGCTACCCAAGGCACTAAAATAAATTTATTTTATTATTTTTTAATGTATTTGGTACAGGATCTCACTATGCAGCTCAGGACCGATCCTCCTGTTTTCAAGCCTCCCCAGCGCTGGGATTACAGGTGTGTGCCACCATGCCCAGTCTTAAAAATAAATTTAAAATAAACATATGTTAGCTAATTTCACAAATAGCTGTTCTACAAGAATCATTACCACTAGTAGAGCAGAACGGGGTACCTGAGCTGAACACTAATACTACACGGCATGTGAGGAAGGTATGACTAGGCTATGACTGGCACACAAAAGAAAGCAACCTTAAATTGCTTCCTCTCTCGAGTATGAGGTGATCAGGGATTTCTTGGTAATGGTGAGGCACATAAGGAAAGAAAATGTCAGCATCCCTCTAGAACTTCCAGTGGAGATGTAAAAAAGAAACAAGGCAAAATAGCATGGCGAGCTATAGTAGTTACAGCAGGAATGACACAACTGAGGTCTTATTCTACCCATTACTTTAAAAAAAAAAAAAAAAAGCTCTCATCTGGGAGATGAATGCAGAGCAAAGAGATGGTAGGTGCTATTATGGTTTAGATTCAAACATCCCCCCAAATTCTTGTATGTGTGAAAGATGACTGGATGGAGGAAGCACTGCACTCAACAGTGCACTCTTGTCCTTGGCTGCTTCTCCCCCTCCCCTCTGCCCCACTTTCTCCCTCCCTCCAGTCCCCTCTCTCCTTCCTGGCTGCTTTGCTCCACCCATGCTCCTCCACCATGGTGTTTCTGCCTTGGAGCCAGCCAATCACAAACTGAAATCATGAGCCAAGATAAACTTCTCCTCCTTTAAACTATGGGTGTTTAATTATTTTGTCCCAGTAATAAAGAAGTGGCTGAGACAGGTGCACACTGGACAGGCTTTATTCAAATGTCCAGAGCCATCTGACAAATACCTCATCCACCCAGGGCAAACATGGAATGCCTGCTACAATTCTTTTTTTTTTTTTTTCCTTGTGGAACCGGGGATTGAACTCAGACCCTTGCGCTTGCCAGGGAAGCACTTATTCTACTGAGCCATCTCCCCAGCTGCCTGCTACAATTCTAGAGACTGTGTTAAGCTCTGGATATAAGGATGAATTATATATTCACCCTGGGAGAATTTTATACTTTAAGATCAACACTAGACATGTAAACAAATACCAACAAGGCTATAACTAAGGGATGAGGAAGATAACAAGGAGAGAGAAAAATTCTCGTCTGAGTGGTGAGAAGTAAGGATAGACTTCAGGGCACGCCTCTACAAAGTATGGGATATATGGGTAGGCTATTACAGGCTGATTGCCAGGCAGATGAGAGACTTCAAAAGCCTAAAGGAACCTTTGCACACGCGCTGAGGCATAAAAGAGCCTGGTGTGCTCACATAACACTGATCATATCCATAAACTGGGATGATGGAAGAAAGCAGGGGTAGATACCACAGACCAGATCTGTCTGCTGGGCTTCGGTTGCCTACAGGAAGTGGAGTCATTGGAGATAGTTAAGCAAGCAGATGCTCTCAACAAACAGAACATAAAGTCTGAAACACTAAAAAGAATGCTGGTTTTGAGCTGACTTGGCAAGTAGGCATTTATACCTCCAGTTTACCGTGTGAATGTCCATTATGTCTGTTGGCCAACTAGTGCTCACTAACAACAGATAATACCTTTGTCCAGATATAATGTCTCTACCAACTAGGTTTTTTAAATATTGTTTTTATTATTATTTTTTTTTTATTTTTATTTTATTTTATTTTATTTTTTATTTATTTTTTTTTTTGTGGCCAGTTCAGCCCACCCTGGAGGTGGGGCTGGCATGGCTTGTGGTGCCAAGGATCAAACTGCAGTCCCCGAGTTTGCCTAAGCTATCTGAGCTATCTCGCCAGCTCTGTTTGGTTGTTTTTAAACTGTTTTGTTGTATCAAACCCAGGGGCACTCTACCACTGAGCTACATCCCTAGTACCTTTTGTTTTGAGTCAGGGTCTCACTGGGTCCTTGACCAGGCAGAACTTAAACTTCTAATCTTCCTGCCTCAATCTCCCAAACTCTGGGATTACAGCATGCTCCACCATATCCAATTCACCTTAGTTATTTTAGCAGATTTGTCTGTATGCTCTAAAAGCACTTAAGAATGGGATCACACCCCTGGAAATAATCACCTACTGTTGCTTTGCAATACTAACATTAGAAATTGTAGGGGCTTGGGATGAGGGTCCGTGATAGAGTACTTGGCCAGCATGTATGAGGTTCTGAGGTTGATCCCTAGCATCACAAACACAAAGGGATGGGGCCAGGGAGATGGCTCAGTAGAATAAGCGCTTACCTGGCAAGCACAAGGGCCTGAGTTCAATCCCCGGTTCTGGGAAAAAAAAAAAAAAAAAAAAGAAAGGGAAGAAGAAAAATGCCATGTTGGGTACTCAATATCAGATGCATTTACATAGACATTCTCCTGGTGCACTGGGAAAAAAACCCTTGGACACTTTAGTGAATCTCTAAGCAAAGCCAGAAGAGCTCTTGCTTATATAGCATACCTGAGAACTTGCCCTCATTAACACTACATTTGTTGCATCATCTTTTAGATAAGCTTGTAAACCTCTCTGTGCTTCAATTTATTCATTTGTGAAAATATTTAGTTGGACAACAAAAAAAATCTATGCCCAGTAGGTTAGAGCTGAGAGAAGCAAGCAAAGGATGGTAGTCACAGGAATGCTAGCTGACTAACCATACAGAGTCCTCTCCAAGGCTGGTGGCTTGGTGAATGACCCTAGCTTAGACCCACTTTTTTTGGCCTTTGGCTCTAGAAACAGGATTTCATAAAACCCAAAGTCATACAGACATGCTGTGATCATTCTGTTCTATGTATCCACATCACTGTCCACTTATTACTGACAGTTAAAATCAGCATATCCACATAGGTTTTATTTCCAGACATTTCCACTATCAAGAATCCACAGCTGGGGGCCGGAGAGATGGCTCAGTGGAATAAGCGCTTCTCTGGCAAGTGCAAGGGCCTGAGTTCAATCCCTGGTTCCGCAAACAAACAAAAAGAATCCCACAGCTAGATGTAGTGGTAGTCCCTCTTGTTTGGGAAGCCGAGGCAAGAGGACAGCACAAGTCCAGGGGTTCAAGACCAGCCTAAGCAACATAGTGAGACCCTGTCTTAAAAAAGAAAGAAAAAGGGACCAGCAAGATAGCTCAGTAGGATCTGGGGAGATAGCTCGGTGGAATAAGCACTTGCCTGGCAAGCTCAAGGACCTGAGTTCAATCCCTGGTTCCACCAAAAGATAGCTTAGTGGACTAAGCGCCTGCCTAAGCAAGCACAGGGACCGGGGTTTGATCCCCGGCACCACATGCTACACTGGCCCCAACCCTGGGATCACTGAGCCGGCCACCAAGTCTGGGTTTGGTGGTGCATGCCTGTAATCCCACCTCTGGGGAGGCTGAAAACAGGAGGATCACTACTGAGTTGGGTAGTGAGACCCTGTACCAATACACAAAAATTATTATTTTTTTTAATGTATTTTTTATTTTTGGTGGAACCGGGGATTGAACTCAGGCCCTTGTGCTTGCCAGAGAAGCACTTATTCTACTGAGCCATCTCCCCGGCCCCTAATTAATTAATTTTAAAAAATAAAACAAAAAACCCCAGAAGCTGACACAGGGATCAGAAGGTTACTCTAAGGATGGACTAAAGAGAAATGAGCTGGGCAGGGTAGCGCATGTCTAACTCCAGCACTCAGGAGATTGAGGCAGGAGGACTATTCCAGTTCCAGGTCAGCCTGAACTTCATAGTCAGAGCCTGTCACAAACAAATAAAATAAGAGCAGTCATGAAGAGATTTTATACTGGGCAGTGAGCGGTGAATCACCAAACTGGCCCTACCTACAACAAAAACTCTTAGCTAGTGACCAAACCAGATTCACATCTTTAGATACTTCACCAATTTTACTTCCTTGGCTTTTTACTTTGTTTCAGTGCGGGCCCCTTACTACTGCCTTTTTGGTAGCCAGTAAGTGGCTAACATTCATGAATGCTCACTCTGTGCAAAGCCCTGTTCTCAGTGTTACACATGACTTCACTCATTAATCTCTTGCCATAGCAAGTAGGAGGTAGAGAATAAGTATGTCCATTTTATAGATGAGGGCATGAAACACAGAAAGGTGAGCAATGGACCCTAAGGGCACAGTTAATAAATAGCAGAAGGCCAGATATGAACTTAAGCAATTTAGTTCTAAAGTCTTCAATATCTGATACTGCTCTCATTATATTAGCTTAACTCACAAGCTCCAAGTTTTGTGAGCCAACCAAGCTGTCCCCTTCCTTATTATAGATTCAGCTATAGTATCAATAAAAGATACTAAGTAGAACTCCATTTTTTCACCTCTGCACTTAATGGCATGATTAGCTAAATCGTTTAAAGATAAAATATTTAAAAACAAAAAAACTTACCACTGGGATTGAGATTTTTCATATTTCAGAGTAACTTGCAATTAAGTCTGGGCCAGAGTAGCTAGACTCATTCTTCCTTCGTTGCCAGAGGCACCCAGGTACCCAAGACTTGTTCCTGTCTGGAAGTACCTGCAGAGAAGCGCAGCTTAAGATCTGCTGCTCGGTCAGCCTCTCCGGCTTATCCTCACTGTGGAATGGTTCTTCTGAGGGCAAAAGATAAAGCCTTATCTTCTCACCTCAACATTTCTAGGCAATTTTCTCAAACAACCCAGTACTTGAAACCAATTCCTCTCTGCCATTTACAGGAAATGCAGTCACAGTGGTTGCTAAGAGAAGGATGTGGGAAAGCGGAAGAGCAGGGAAAGGCCCCATTTTCATCATATCATTTGGCAACTCATTCAACAATTTTCCCTCCCATGTCAATGGTGTGTCAGTTGTGACACAAGGGCAAAAAGCCCTACGGTTCTGAGCAAACTATGTTTATCATGTCACGAAGGAGATGGCCACATTAACAAGTGTGACATTAAAACTGGTAGAGAAGGGGCTGGTGAGATGGCTCAGTGGTCTAAAGCACCTACTTAGAACAAGCTTCACAAAGCACAGGGACCACGGTTCAATCCCCCAGCACCACATGCAACCAGCCCCGCTCCCCTGGTGGGCTGAGCTGGCCACACACACACACACACACACACACACACACAAATAAATAAAATTAAAAAAAAATTTAAAAAAAATAAATAAAACTGGTAGAGAAGCTTCAAAGGAAAAATCCATGAAAGCAGAAAGCATAAATCATGGACCTATTCTTTAGGGATGGGAAATAATGACCAAACGATCTTTCTTTCTTTTTCTTTTTGAGACAGGGTTTTGCTGTGTAGTTCAGGCTGGGCTGGACTCACGATATAATCTAGACCTTGAATTTGCAACGATTCTCCTGCCTTAGCCTCCCGAGCACTGGGATTACAGGCTCAAGTAAAGATCTGAATAAAGAACAGTTAATTAGGCAAACAGAATGTGAGGTGGAATTCATATCAAGGGTACAGCATGAACACAGCCTGTCAGTAGGGATCAAATTGGTGACACCTTTTCTCAAAACAAAATGGCTAGAGAGGGCTGGGAGATAGCTCAGCAGTCTTAAGTGTCTGCCTGGAAAGTGCAAGGAATGGGTTTGATTTCTGGGACTGCACGCTTCATGAGCCCTAGGACCCCTGGTGCACTATGCCAAGTCTTTGAAATGGGGTGTGGGTGGCGCATGCCTATAATCCCAGTGCTGGGGAGGCTACAACAGGTGGATCACTATGAGTCTGAGCTGCATAGTAAGAGCCTGTACCACATAAATAAATAAATAAATTTTAAAAAATGGTTAGGGATGTTACTCAGTGGTACAACCCCCCGCCCCCCGGGTTCAAGTCCCATACTTGGGGTAGAAAAAGAAAAAGAAACAGCATCACAACAAAAAAATTAAATGAGAGGCCTAGGAGATAGCTCAGTGGCATAAGTGCCTGCCTCGCAAGTGCAAGGCCTTGAGTTTGACCCCTAGCACTGCAATAAAGAAAGAAAGAAAGAAAGATCACAAAAAAATCAAATGAACTTCTCTACTTGACAATAGAACATATTGGCTGGGATGGTGGAGTGACAGATACTAACAAACACAAACATCTAATAAATCGTAATAATAGTCTGAATATATGATCAATTTTAATCTTCACAACAACTTTTGGAGGTGGCAATCTATTCCCTTTTTTTTTTTTTTTTTTTTTTTTTTTTTGGTGGAACCAGGGATTGAACTCAGATCCTTGTGTTTGCCAGTCAAGCGCTTATCCTACTGAGACATCTCCCCGGCCCCTTCTATTCCTTTTTTTTTTACATTTTATTTTATCTTTTTTTTTTTTGGTGGAACTGGGGATTGAACTCAGACCTTTGCACTTGCCAAGGAAGCACTATTCTACTAAGCCATCTCCCCAGCCCCTCTATTCCCTTTTTATAGAACAGAAAAGTGTGGCAAAGAGCAGTAAGCAGCTGACTCAAGGTCAGGTAGCTGACAAGGAAGCTGGGATGCAGGCCCAAGCAGTCTGATGCCAAACTGCTTTTCCACTCTTACAGATTGAGGATATCTTAATTGAGGGGAGATTTGTTTGTTTATTTATTTATTTATTTATTTATTTATTTTGATGCTGAGGACCGAACCGAGGGCTTCCAGCTTGCCAGACAAGCGTTCTACCACTGAGCCAAATCCCCAGCCCCAGGATACCTTAACTGAAATGCTAGGGACTATAAGTGTTTTGGTATTTGGAATATTTGCATATGCATAATGAGGCACCTTGAGTGTGTGAACAATCTCTAAACATTAGAGATTGCATATACACCTTATACACAGAATCTGAAGATAATTTCTTTTGTATTATTTTTAGTATTTTGACTATGATCTGTTATATGAGGTCAGCTATGGAATTTCCATACTTGTAACATTAAGGTGGCCCTTACAAAGTTTCAGATGGAGTACTTTGGAGTTTGGATTAGGAATGCTCAACCTGTACCTCCTAGCAGTTTGTGGGGGTGGGATGGGGTGGTTGTCATATAAAATGAGGACTAAGGGCCTGTGATATAGCTCAGTGGCACAGTGCCTGCTGGGCAAGTGCGAGGTCCTGAGTTTAATTCCTAGTAACAACAACAACATCAAAATGACCAAACTGGGTGCGGTGGTACATGCCTGTAATCTCAGCACTCTGGTAGCCTGAGGCAAAAGTATTGCAAATTTCAGCGCAGTTTAGACAACTCAGCAAGGCCCTGTTTCAAAATAAAAAAATAAGGCCAGTGAAATAGCTCAGCAGACTAAGACTCTGCTTAGGCAAGTGCAGGGACTGGGTCCCATCCCTGGCACCACATGCTGTACAGGCCCCGTCCCCAGAGACCGAGCATGGTAGTGCTTGCCTGTAATCCCAGAGCTGGGGAGTCTGAAAACAGGAGGATCACTAAGAGTTCAAGCTGTGTAGTGAGACTCTCTACCACATACATAAAAATAAATGAATAAATAAAATAAATTTTAAAAAAGAGTTGGGGATACAGCTGACTGAAGGTCCTGAGTTCAATCCCTAGTACCACCAAAACACACACACACACACACACACACACACACACACACACACACTGAAGCACTGCCAGTGAAAAACCTGATAAGGCCACTGTGCAATATTATTACCTCCTTGACCCTCACAACCATACCATACGGTGGATTTCTTTTATCACATTTTATACATCAGTAACTAAGGTTTATTTTTTTAAAAAATCATTTATGTATTTATTTATTTGGTATAGGGTCTCACTACGCAGGTCAGACACTTAGTGATCCTCCTGTCTCAGCCTCCCCTGGGTGGGGATTATAGGCATGTACCACCATGCCGTTTTGATGGTTGGCACAGCACTCATGTGGTATAGGGGATCAAACCTGTGTCTTTGTGCTTGCCAGGTAGGCGCTTAGACCACTGAGCTATCTCCCCAGCCCAGTAACTAAGACTTATTATACTGGCTAAGAAACTTCTCTATAGGTAAAGCTTGCCTAGCTCAGGGAAGACTCAAATGAAATTTGACTCTAAGTCTAATGTTCCTTTTTGGAGAACCAGCAGAAAGTGGGAAAGAGGAGCCTACTGGCAACCAGAGAGATCTGAGTTCAAAGGTCAGCAGCATGTGCTGGAGTGTAACTTAATAACAGAGCATACACTTAGTGTGTATGACACTCTGGGTTTCATCCCCAGAACACAAACACACAAAAAGTCACCATGTGATGATTTCAGACAAATTACTCCATCTTTCTGGGTCTTCCTGTTTTAGTACGAAGTGCTGAGCTGTTTTGAGGACTGAATCAGATTAGCTAAGTGAAGCTGTTAAAAGAATCCTTCCTAAATTATCAATCCTCTATTTCAGGCCCTAGCCATCTGCAACTCTGTACCTCTGTCCAGAAAGCAGCTGCAGGGATCCTATGGGGTCACGGCTGTCATTCTGTCACTTCCCTGCTAAAAAAAAAAAAAAAAAAAAAAAAAAAAAAAAAAAAAGCCAAGCAGGATGAAGGTACACTGAAAGTCACTGCTGCTGCTAAAGCCTAGAGTTCCACTCTGTATTCAAGTCATAGTTTCTCATGGGGCAGAGAGAGGTCCAAGTGTTTGTTCTTTTCTCTGCAGGTATGCCTCAAGCCTCTGTCCAACAACAAGCTGGCTGGCTGTTTCCTTGGACATACGTACAAAGGTACTTTCCAAAAGACCGTAGCCAGAATCAAAGGCTTGGGCCAGTAAATGTGGCAGCAACACCAACAATACAACAGCAGAGGGCAGGGTTGCTCCACTGACTCCCACATAGAAGCCAGTGACCTAGAAAAAGTAACTGTTAAGATGTCTAGCATCCCATTTTTAGAACTCCCAAAACAATAGATTATAATACAGTTTTTTTCTCTTCAAATTCTTATTCCTTAAATTTTCCTAGGTCGTACATATGAGTCTCATGCAAAAATTTAAAAAATTGTTATCTTTGGCATAAATTGATTAAAAGCACTTTTGCTGAGTTCATGAACCAATATCCTTCAGTATTACCTGACGCGACCAGTGAGGGGGGCTGAGGGCTTTTACCTCATTATGAAAGCGCAAACTGAGCCTTAGCAAGGTTAAATGACATGTCTATATCTGGAAAAGCCAAGGCTTTTGTTTGTTTACCCAGAAACTGACACAGGGCCTTCCCACTAAGCTACATTCTCCAACCCCTCCACCCTTTTGAGTCAGGGTCTTGTTAAGTCACCTAAATTGGGCTCAAACTTGTGTTCCTCCTGCCTCAGGCTCAAAGAGTGCTGGGATACCAGGCATGTGTGACCATATTAAACTTGATGCAAAACTCATGTAAGCAAGGATTCATATCATGAGTTCAAACCCAGCCAAGCTATTTACTACAGCTATCACTAAACGACTGTCACTTTTCTATTGTTAAAGTAGGTGAGGCCGGTACCCCATTTAGTTGGTTGTTCTAAGGATTAAATGAGATAATGCATGTTAAAAATAGTGCCTAGCACAGAGTACTCAATGAATGGTATCTACCACTACAATTATTTTATGATGCCTATTTAGATGTGGATAAGTATGGGAAAATGATTATGCCTTCAGCATCACAAAAAGTACCCTGTTGTCAGCCATCTCATTACATCACAGTCTGTTTACTGTGCTATTTCTTCATCAGGCTTCCTGGGGTTACGACGTCAGCAGAACTAGTCTGTTGCCTGAAGTGACCAGTCTTCTATCATCAATCAGCCCTTTTCCAGAAAACAGGTATTACCAATCACTTTTCACAGAGAAAACTCAAATAGTTTGTATTTGTGGATCCTCAGAAAAGAAGCCCTCACAGTTCCCAGGAGCCTTAAAGAGCAGTTGATCTTCTTTAGATAAAGCTGTTAGGAACCAGGACAAGCAAGAGAGATCCAAGTTAGGGACAAAAAAACTAACAAATGCAGCTTTTCCTTCTCCTTGGCAATACTTCCAACGAGGGTAAAGAAACAATGATCAAAAAACCTGTCAAGATTTTTTGGCTTGCCAACTTGCCAAGAGGTTAAATCACCATTGACTGCTGCATGCATTAAGCTCAACTACAAACAACAAACAATATGCACTTTGGTTATTTTCTGGGCCTCCCTGAGAAGAGGGGGCCAGGTCTAGAGAGCTTTAGAGACAAAGGCTCCAGATCTAGAATCAATGTCACTGTTCAAGAAGAGGAAGGCCTGTCAGGAGGGTTGGGAAAGGAAGCAGAAGGGCTGGTCAGCCATGTGTCCAAGAGATCAGAATGACCTTGGCCAGTGCCCAACAGCACCAGCACAATTACCAACTGGCTACTTCTAGGAGGCTGGTCAGCCAGCCTTCAATGCAGTCTCAGGATCCAGCCATAAGTGGCTTCCTATTGCCTTAAACACTTGAAAAATCCAGAGGAAGGCAATCAGAGAGAGAATTACGGATGTAGCTGCAGACAGGAGGTTGGGGTAGTGTAAGGAGGTGTGGGGAGGAGCTTGGAACGAACTCCAGAATTTCTCCATTCAAAGTCCAGCCCCACCCTGGGACTAGGAAAACAAAGGTGTCGGGGAAGGGAAGAAGAAAAGTCATTTCCTTTATTGTAACTAGTCCAGCCTGCTAAAAGCAAGGCTGGAAAGGAGCCATAAAAATAGATTTCTTTATGGCACAGGAAGGTCCCACTTCCAGCACCCAGACACTATAAATTCTTCAGGAAATCAGACAAACCAGGGTGGAAGAGACCCTAAAAGATCTGTCAGGCTAATGTCCCATGATCCTCCTAACCCAGGTTACTTTAGGGGCCAAACACAGGTTTTCTTTAGAACAAACACCAGCTTTCCCTAGTCCTGCAGGTTGACTCCAACAGTTACTCTCTTGGGGCAAATTAGCAGTCTCCATTAGAGGGCATCAGGTCATCCAACTAGCATTTATCACAGGTAAACTCAGGAGTTGGAAGATACGAAGCTGTAATACAGGATCTGTCCTCAAGGTGGAGCTGTAACTAGGGGATTAAACTACAGGGTGTGATTAAACCACTGTAATCCCAGTCCCTGGGAGTTTGAGGAAGGAGGATTTGAGTTCCAGGCCAGTCTGGAATACACTGCAAGACCATCTCAAAAACTGAAACAACAATAACAAAAAGACTGAACCTAGATGCTCTTTCTCACGGGCATGATCTTTAGTTTAACTTGGTAGGGTAGCTCAAAGTGGCCTTTAATCCACATCAAATGACCAATGTGACCAAAGGCCATGTAATAGAGACATGAATGTATACATGTAGGTATATGTATCAACATATAGTGATAGCTGTTGATTATGAAAGGTTTTCTTTGCAGATCAGATAAACTGCCAGATAATTTACTTATTTTTTGTATTTTTGAGACAGGGTTTCACTATGCAGGTCAGCCTGACCTTGAACTCCTTTTGTAGCCCAGGCTGGCCTCAAACTTACAGTGATCCTCCTGGCTCAGCCTTCTTGGGATTACAGGCATGTGCCACATGCCTGGCTTTTTTTTTTTACAGACATTTTTATAGAAAATATTACATTTAATTCTTCTTAAGTATATGGAGCAAGTAATATTCATATCCCCATTTTATAGATGAGCTATCTGAAACTCAGGTAAGTTACCTAAGGCCAGTTAATAACTTGAACACCCAGGATTTAAAACCAGACAGTTTAAATTTTTTTTTTAAATTTTATTTGTGTGTGTGTGTGTGTGTGTGTGTGTGT
>NW_004524806.1:1932577-1954058 GCF_000260255.1 Octodon degus
CTGTTTTATACTCTTCAGCTACAAAGACAAGCACCCACCTTTGAAGATTCCAATCTATGGGGGGAAAAGAAGTATTACTCAGTGTTTACTTATTATGTACTAGATGTATGGTGTGTACCATTTCAATTTCAATAAGTCTATGAGACAGATTAGTATTACTATTATTTTATTTAGTTAGTTTTGAGACAGGTTATTAACATCCTTGTTTTTCAGGTGAGGAAACAGAGGCTCAGGAAACACGAGAAAATCTGACTTTAAAGTCTCTGCAATTTTCAAGAAACCAAGCTGCCTTTGAAAAATAACAGCTTTAAGAAAGTAACAAAGAAGTGGAAACCTAGGAAGGAATTCTATAATGAACAAGAGCTAGCAGTGCCAACTGCACTAAAAGTAACTCTTGAGTACTGTGTATCAGTACTGCAGCCATGGGAAAGTAATTTTTTGGGTCTTGGTCACCTTACCCATAAAGAGAGGGTGCTGGGAGAAATGGGGGAAAGGGCTCCTCCCCTATTCCTACCCCACTTCTCCAGTTGCACTTGAAGTTCTTCCACTGTTTTCTTTTTTTTTTTAAGTTTTTTGAGACATGGTTTCGCTGTGTAGTCTAGGCTGGTCTTGAACTCACTATGTAGCTCAGGGTGGTCTTGAACTCACCGCAATCCTCCTGTTTTGGCTTCCTGAGTGCGGGAATTACAGACATGAACCACCATGCCTGGTAGAGGTTCTTCTTCTAATCTGGTTTCAGGGGTGTTCTTTGGCACTCCCGCACACACTTACCTACTCCCCAACCAACCCTGAAATTCTGTAGTCAGCTTGCTTCTTTACTTGCTAGTACACGAAATGGTGCCTGGCCACTATATGCTGGTAAAGAAACGAGGCGACCCACTTACCGGAAGCAAGAGACGTGCCAAGCTTCACTGACAGTCCTGTACAACCTCTGGCTTGGAGCAATATGGTCCCCACAGCCCTGACACCAGGCATCTTCACCTGCACACAAAACCAAGGGGGTCAGAGGTCCAAAGTTGCAGGAGAAAAAAGCATGAGATACCAACCATGTGGCACTAGAATGAATTAACAGAATATCATATTGAAAAGGTCACACCAATACTTTGCTCGGCACCATTTCCTATTCAAGATCCTGGGTAAGCACTTGGCACCTGTGGCTTATCTTTTTATACAAAGAAAAGGCCTATTGTGCCTGCATCTATCCTACTTACTTGTTTGTTGGTTCATGTGTTCGTCTAGTCATTCACTCATTTGAAACATGATCTCACTAACTGCCCAAGTTAGTCTTGAACTTGGGATCTTCCTACCTCAGCTTCTCAAGTAGTTGGGATTATTGGCATGCAACACCACACCCAATTTTCTCATTTTATTTTTAAAAAAAAAACCCGGTCCCTTTTCCAAAAAAAAAAAAAAAAAAACTGTCTTTTTCTAGATCTTTTAGCCTCTGCTTACAATTCTAAGCAGAAGGAATAAAAACAGTCTCTTTCAATGTTAACCCTTATCCTGAAATCTCTCCTCTCTGGGTTAGACCTGTTACTGATTTTTTTTGTTTGTTTGTTTGTTTTTGGTTTTTGAGACAGGGTCTCACTATGTAATTTAGGCTGGCCTCAAACTTAGAGCAATCCTCCTGCCTCAGCCTCCTGAGTGCTGCCATTACTGATTTTGACTATTCCCTAGATTTCCCATCAATTAACCGAGGAGCTCATTCACTCAACTGACAATCAACTGACAATTGCTGGTCCTCCGAACACAAAGCTCTATGCTGGAGGCTGCTCAGTAATACTACCTGCATTCCTCAACAACAGCCAAGTCCTCTGAAGAAGAAAGTTTTACATATTGTAATTTTTCACTTGAACATCATTTTGGAAGTATAAGTACTATTTTTTAGTTCATTGAAAGTCACAGGTATAACAGGGAAAAAGCATTTAGCAAATGCTTTCTATATGCTAAAAATTATGCAAGTTGCTTTGACAGACCCCCGTCTCATTTTATTTTCAAAAAATCCTATGTAGGGGGTCAGAGATAGAGCTTAGCAGCGTTGAACGCCTGCCTGGCAAGCACAAGGTCCTGAGTTTGACCCCTGGTACTGAAAAAAAAAAAAGCCTATGTATCCAGTCACGCCTATAATCCCAGAACTCAAGAGTCTGAGGCAGTTCAAGGGCAGCTTGGGCTACATAGTGAGGTCATGGTCAGCCTGAACTACCTTGTAAGACCTTTTCTTAAAAAAAAAAAAAAAAGAAAAAGAAAATCCTGTGCACAAATATTATCATACTCATTTAAAGGGCTTAAAGGAGAACTGATGCTTAAAGCCAGCAAAGAGGGATGACAGTCCAAGTGGCTAATAAGAACATTCAAATTCAGGCTTAATTCCTTCAAAAGCCCCTGTTTTATCCACAGCACCATATTAACTCCTGTTTTCTTCAACAAGGGGCAGGAAAAGTCCCTAGAAAAAGTGGAAATTTGAGTTGAGCCTTGAAATATGGGGAAGATCTTTTACTAAAGGCTGAGAAAAGATGTGTATAGGGTTTGAAAGATCACAAAGGGTTGGTCCATGTTTCTCCAAAAGGGAAGCTTCCCTAAGCAAAACACAATACTTTTGATGTGGTTCAGATGCTAACTTGGTGAAATAAGAGCAGGCACCTCAGATCAAGCTGTAGTACCTGATGCAGACCTAGAAAGAGGGACAAGGTTGTTACAAGACTCCCTTGTGTACTCTGTGTAAGCAGCTTTGTTCTCTCTGGTTAATTCCAGACTGCCACAGGCATAGTGACAGTCACTGAACCCTGCTTCAGAGCACAGGGTCCATGAATAGACAAAGCACAGCTCCAGGCACTTCAAGATTGCTCAGCATCATTTGTGGGCAGCCAGTGTACAGACAATTGTCCTCCTCATATCCGAGGACAGTGAAAGCTAGCAGAATTGAAAAGCCACCCCTCCCCACTAGTTCCTAAATGATGGGACATTTTAAAACATTTTTATCAGTACATGTTTGCAGGACATAATGATTACATTCATCACGGGGAGTTGGTACATGCACATAACCCATCTTAATTCTTTTTACTTCTCCTTCCTTTCATCTCCTGGTCCTCTTCCAAAGATGGGATATTTATATACTGTTATGGTTTGTGTATAGTTGTCCCCCCCAAAGCCTCATGCAATCTTGGGGCAGCTTCTGGAGTTTGTGATTGATTACTGTGGATGTGGATGCTGCACTTGCCCCAGGGCAGGTAATTTGCATTACAATGTAAGGAGGGAAGAGAAGCTAGCTGCTTGAGCTGCTGCTACCTCTACCTTGTGCTTGTTCTTTGCCGAAGCCAAGAAAGGTTACTCTCTGCCATGTGCCGCTCTGCCTTGGAGCCAGGTGAGTATGGACTGAAACCTCCAGTAACTGTGAGCTTAATAAATCTTTCCTTCCTTCAATTTGGGTGTCAGGTATTTGTCCCAGCAATGAGAGAAGAGTAACTAAGACATATACCCATCAATCATTTTTCCTGGATCTAAAATTCCCACTCTCAGAGGGGCCTTTTTACTTTTTCAGTAACACAATGCTAGCAGAAAGTATACCATCATTCTCAAAAATTCTAAGGTAACCAGAAGCTAATGCAAGCCTCTAATCCCAGCATTCTGGAAAACTGAGGCAAAAGGATTATAAGGTCAAGCTCAGCCTGGGCCAACTTGGCAAGATCTTATCTCCTAATTAAAAAAAAAAAAAGGTAGGGGTAGATTGGGGATATCATCACAAAGGCCCTTGGCCTCAACCTCTATTACCTCAAAAAATGAAACAACAGCAACAAGCCTCCAAGATAGAAAAGTCAGAGGCTCATTCAAACCGGGACCAGATCAGGTAGACACTGGACAAAACAATAAATGAGTGAGTTTTGTGCACATACTTTTGTGATCCTGGGGATCAAACGGTGCCTCATGTATGGCAAATAAAGGTTCTAATGCTATGCTACAACCCCAGTTCCAGTAAGAAAAAAAATTGTTTAAGAAAAAAATTGTTTTCTGAGAGAAGGGTCTTGCTATGTAGTTTAGGTTAGATCTGAATTACATAATCCAGTCTGGTCTTAAACTTGTGGGGATCCTCTTGCCTCAGCCTCCCAAGTGCTATTATTACAGACCTGTGCTACCACTCCTGGCTCCCACTGAGATTTTTAATCAACAGAACTCAAAACTCCTAAACTTATTTCTGCAACATTTTTGGAAACTTACATGGAAAGTCTTTTAGTGTCAGTTATGAACCCTACTCTCAGAAAAATTCATTATTTTAGAGCCACACCTTGTTTCTTGTTTTTAGTTTTTAACCTAAAATGAAAAGTGTCTAACCTGACCACCCACTTGACAATTCAACATCTTGGCTCTGAATGGCTTCTAGTTAGTCCCAAAACTCACAGGAGAAGGACTTTCCACTAAGAGATACTTGAGATAACTTGTCTCATCCTCCATAGCCTGCCCAGTTTCCTCTGGTCTTGAGAAACCTCAAAACTATTCAATTCACACTTATTTAGTCATCTGCTCTGTGGCTACATAAAGTCAAGACCCTCTACTCCTCCTCCCATAGCTACCTGGTTCCACCTTCCAAATGTCTCTCTAGCCTTCCCTGTTCTTCATCCTACTTCAGTTCTTTGGTTTCCTTTCCTGTCTACTGCACAATCTTAACTGGTTTGCTCAGGCTCCAAACTATCTCAGCTCTAAGTCAGACTCTCCAAGGTCTACAGGACAAATGACAGACTGTTAAGCATGACACTCCTGTTCTGGATTCCATCCTATCCCACCTCTTGCATACTTTCAATTATCTCCACTACCCTCTTTCTGTATTGGCTCATTATTATTTAAATAAACTCATATTTTTCCTATCAAAAACAACTCTGGACTCTTCTCTAGCTACTACCCCTGCTTATTCCCTTCCTAGCTGCACCTACAAATTCTCTACACATCACTGTCTTCACTTCCTTATTTCTCATTTACTGTACAACTCAATGCCATCTGGCTTCCACCCCCACCATTTCTCCAAAATGGTCTAACCAAGGTCAACAGTGACTCTGTTGCTAAATTCAATGGACATGCTTTAGTCATTCTTTCAGCAAATATTTATTGCATGCCAACTATGCGTCCAACACAGTGTTAGGGAAAAAGCAGCAAACAAGAGATTAGACACAGCAAATATTAAACAATAACTTAATTTATTTATAACTGGGACAAGTAGCATGAAGGAGATTTCATAACTAGGAAAACAGGGATGGGGCAAGTAATTCTCAAGCTGAGCTCTAAAGGATAAACAGAAATTAAAGAGGCAAAAGAAAAAAAGAAAAAAAAAAGTGAGGCTGGGGAGATGGCTCAGTAGAATAAGTGCTTGCCTGGCAAGCGCAAGGGCCTGAGTTCAATCCCCAGTTCCGCCAAAAAAAAAAAAAAGTGAAGAGAACACAGGGTGGGGGGTGTGCAAAGCCCATGAGGCAGGAAAAAAAAGCCTCAAAGTTGGCAATTATTACCTTAAAAAACTATGGGGATCAAGACTGGCCGCTGGCCTACTATAAAAACATTATAAAGAGATGTTCTAATTACATTTGATTTGTTCTCTACGCCCGCCACACATATTCATGTGACTATAACCTGACATTCATATTTTAAGCTGCTTGGTATGTTTAGGAAACTGCCCATCTTTTCCCTTAATCAAGACTCCTTTCTTGATGTTTTCCCAAAGGCAGGCAATGTTTGTTTCATTTGTCTCCACCAATTTTACATCAATTGTTCTTTAATAGGTTTACTCTGCATGTTTCTGATTCCCTCAGTCACTCACTCTCAGTCTTTCTTTACTCCCAGCTCCACAGGGCAAAGGCTGCACCTTGGTCATCTCCCTATCTCTAGGGGTCTAGGAGAGGGGTTTGATGCAGAACAGACACTCCTTTGGAAGCAAATCTAACTGAAAGGTTGGGTCCAACTATCAGCCAGAAAAATAAATTCCAAAGATAAGCTCCGAAGGACAGTAAGGATGATTCCATGGGAGTGAAGTTTCTGGTTCCCAGGGTAACCTCCTATGACGAAGTCTCATATGGGTAAACCTGGCTTCAGTTTGTTATACATTTACTCTACTTTTCTGTTAAGTACTGGAGCAGGGTTATTAATGGAGAGTCCCTCGCCTCTATTCTCCTTAGCTTAGACCCTCTTCAAAAGAACATGTGTGGCCTCTTTAGCTCCCTTATAATTCTAAAATTCAGTGATTCTTACAACCTTTATTCAGGGAAAATTTAAAAGAAATAGTGTGAAGTCTGGTGGGGATCTTTATGAAACCCAAAGGAAAACCAATCCAGAGTTCAGTCTTTCCTAGGAAAGTTCTTTTTCAGGAAAAAGAGAAAGGCTATTCACTCTCTCCCGTATGTACCACTCACATCTGCAGCCTTACTAACAGTGGCTGACTGTCACAAAGCAAAAAGGTATCTTGATTAAGTAAATGTATACAGCAGTTTCAAACAATAAGGGGTTCTTATGAGGTGTTAAATGAATAGAAAGCTGTATCTTTAGCTATTAAAATCTGCTGCTTTAAGAGTAGCAACAAGTAACACAAGTGAGACGTACAGCAAATGACTCATCACAAAGGTTCTCACTTTTTTTTGTTGGATACAGGATCTCACTATGTAGCTCACATTGGCCTTGAACTCAGTGATCCACCTGTCTCAACCTCCCGAATGCTGGGGTTATAGACATGTACCACCATGCCCAGCTATAAAGGTTCTCACCTTTATGGTCTTTTGAATCTTGGTATAAAATACATTCATTTTATATGTGGTTCTCTCTCTCTCTCTCTCTCTCTCTCTCTCTCTCTCTCTCTCTCTCTCTCTCTCTCTCTGTCTCTCTCTCTGTCTCTGCTGCCTCTGTTTCTCCTAACTGGTGATATGAACCTTAAACAATCTGTGAACCTACTAGGGGAGGCACTAGGATGACAGGATACTAAGGATGGAGAATGTTTAAAATAATCTAAAACAATCATTTAATTCTTAAAAAAAAAAAAAAAAATGGGCTCAGAGAAGTGAGTTGCCTAACCACCAGAGCTAGTCAGAGCTGATCCAGCAGGGGCTCACACCCATGGCCCAAGACAAGTCCAGTTGTATTTTTATGACCTTGTATAGCCTCAGACAAACTGATACTTGCTCAAGTCCACAGTTATTCAGAGGGCCCAGCTCAGAACCAGGGTTCAACAGTCACTTTAAACTTGGTCTAAGCTGGGTTTCTGCAAACTAGTCCTTTTTGAACTTCAAAGTGGAAATTCCCAAGCACTGAGAGTTCATGAGATCCTAATGCCTTGTCTCAACCAACATGTACAGATCTTATTCTTTCATTTGAGAAAAATCTCTGAAGCTTCTCATATTCCACCAGACAATGAGAACCAGGAACCATACCAATTCGGTGCACCATAAAACAAGTATGGTAACCACTGGGCCCCCTGGGAACTGGCAGGTGAGGTATATAGTAAATCTCACTTGTTCCAGAACAAAGCAGGAAACAGAAGGGCAGGGCAGCAGCTGTGGGGAACTGCCAAAAGAAAAAGATCACAGTGTAATGAAGGGACTAACAACAAGACTAACAGTAATGATTAACATTCCTCTAGATACTTTCCCTTGTCTGCCCACTGGTTTTCTTCCTCACTAGTTTACCAAATATTACCACAGGGAGTGCCTCAGGAAAAAAGATTAGACAGTTTTAAAGGAGCTTCTGAACTCCTCTGGACCTTAAATTCTTTTGTAAAAGGGATCAAAGATTCCTTCCAGCTCTGAGAGTCTGTAATACCAAATCAAGGGCTTCTCATTTTTCAGGTTAAGCCAGAAACAGGCATCTCTGAAAGTTTCATTGTCACTGTTGTTCTCTTTTTTTCTTTAGCTTCTTAGGAAAAATTTGTGAAGGTCGAGTAAAAGAACTGAGTTTAAGAGCTGGGTTTGAAACCTGGCTGTACTCTCTGCCTCTATGGCCTCGGGCATGTTATGTACCCTCTCTTCCAATGTGGTGTTAAATGGTTATAATCCCAGCTACTCAGGAGGCTGAGGCAGAGGACTCCAATTTTGTGGTAAGCCTGGGTAAGTGTGCAAGACTCTGGCTCAAAATAAAAAAAATAAGAGCTCTTGCCTAGCATGTGTGAGGCACTGGGTTTGATTCCGTGCACCACAAGGAAAAAAAAAATATTTACCACTGTGAGCTCGTCTCCTAACCTTTAAAAAAGGACAATACCACCTACCTTACATGATTACTCAGCAGATTAAAATAAATAATAACACAATAGATGTGAAAATACCTCCCACAGTGCCTGGCACTCAGTTGGACCCATTAGTAAGTTATTTGAAATCTTCTTGTGTGTATATCTAGGAGGCTGGCCAGGGAAAAGGTTGAACTAAACAGATTAACTTCTAGAATCTCAAGGAAATGTTTTCAAAACAAATCCAGCCAACTTTTTCTATGTGCCCACATACAAGGTACAGGCTAGGTCAGAAACTATTCAAACTCCGGGTAAATACTCATGGGGCATGAAGGACAAGAATAGGTAGAGAAATCACAAGTCAGAGAAGGCCAAGCCAGGCCCTCCCTACAGGACAGGCTACCTACAGTAATAAGACACACTGCAGAGACATAAAACAGTTCCTGTAACTTTCAGGGTCTCATTTCTTTTTCTTTTCTTTCTTTCTTTCTTTTTTTTTTTTTTGGCGGAACCGGGGATTGAACTCAGGCCCTTGAGCTTGCCAGGCAAGTGCTTGTTCTACTGAGCCATCTCCCTGGCCCCCAGGCTCTCATTTCTAATCATAAACTTTGGAGTCAATGAGTAGACATTTTCTTATCTGGGAGAAGACTTGCAAAGAAACTATCAGAGAATCTGCTACTCGATTCTTATACTCTCATACAGCAATTAGACTTGTTGCTAATGACAAAAACTATTTTGTGTCTTTACCACGTGTTATCAATGTCCTCAGCATTATTCAAGCATAATACAGACTCCCCAAGATAAGGACTAACATTAGACTCCAAAGCCTGTGTTTTTAACCACCTTTTAGAGTTCCTTGCCTGATCCACCAAGTTACAGGCAGAAAGACCTCACAAAATAAAATCTAAGGGTGAAGGCTCAAAAGCAATTCTTTGTTTGTGGCACAGGATATTGAACCCAGGCCTTCACACTAAGCAACAGCCTCAGGTCTTTTTGATATTTTAGTTTGTTTTCTGAGAGAGGGTCTGTTGGCCTTGAATTCGTTATGCAGCCAAGGCTTGCCTTGAACTTGGGCAGTCTTTCTTCCTCAGCCTCCTGGGCTGCTGGGAATGAATACGCAGGTACCACCAGGCTGTTTTTCTTTTACTTTGAAATAAGGTCTCCCTAAATGGCTAAATTGACCAGGCTAGGCTGCAATGTAATCCTCCTGCCTTGGATTACCAAACTGTGGGATTATAGGCATGTACCATTATATCAGCCTCAAAAAACACTTTAATGAAGCAGGCAATGATTTCATTTTTTAGCTACTACTAGATATAAATTAAGTAAAAGCCTAATTTTCCCTACTATATAAAGGTCAAGAATAAGAATTGAGGGTAGATTTGTATGAGGATTCTATAGCTGTAGATCCTCTTATGGAAATGCCAACATGATGTGCAGTGATGGGCCCCAAACCTCCCTTAGCACGTCCCTAAACCCTAGTCAACTTCAAGCTGCACTGATTAGAAACCAGCCCTGGGCTGCGAATCAGTTCAGCTTCCATAAAATGGAGAAATCCCATCACGAATGTGCAAAGCCTAACACAAAACCTTGAACATGACAGGTTTAAGCTTTGAAACTGTGGTAGTCTTGGCTCCTGCTCTGGTCCCTCCATCCCACGCCCAAGTCACCCTGCCCTGCCCATGTCATGAGGCATCTCCTAATGGCCAGTGCTGCCTTCTCCATCCTCACCACTAACATCTCATCTCAGGGTCTACTGTACCTACCTTCAGACTGGTGCTGTGTATATATCATAGCATCCTGACTGTAAGCCTAAGTGTCTACTGAAGACTGCAAAATTTTCCAGTCCCCGAGCTTGCATTGCACCTCCCAGTCTTACTCATTCTCTCAGCCTTACCTTTATCTTCCTGTTCCCAATCATTGCTTCTACCATACATTGCAATTCACCACCCCTCATCAAAACCCTGAAACTTGCCTACCTTTGCATCCTACTTACAGTTTCTTCAGTACTAAGTTATCATCTCTTCCACCTCTTTTAAAAACCTACCTAATATTTCTCAAATCTTACCTGCTTTTAGAAATATTCCTGAGGACTGGTGGTACAGTGACATAGCATGTGCTTAGTATGTACGAGGCCCTGGGTTCAATCCCCAGCACCAAAAATGCAAAATAAAACAAACTACAACAATATCAAAGTATTCCCAACTGAAACTGGTAGTTACCCTGAACAACTTGCTAGTCTTCAAACATTTCCTCGTTACTCATTGCTCTTATTCCTTATTCTGATTATTTTATTTTCCATCTCTATATACCAGAATATATACTCCATGAGTAAAGGAATTTGTTCTATTTTGTTTCCTGCAGTAACCCTCAAGACTGAAAGTACTTAGCACATAGTAGGTCCTCAAAAGATATTTGTGGAATATATGAACAGAATTCTCCCTCACTCTTGAAATTCTATAATATTTTCACATAGATGCCTAACATCTTATATTGAATGGCCCCGTTTTTGTTCTTAAATTATCCTAATTAGTGAATTTCACAAAAACATAAATGATATATTATTATTTCCACAAAAATTTACTAAGGACTTTCTACGTGCCAGATCGCACATATCTCAAATAATCTGGAATATTAAAAGATCACTGAAGCAGCTCAACATTAGTCCTGGCGCTACGCTAGTGAGCAACCTTGGATAAATCCATTTTTCTCCTGGAATTTCAGCTTTTTTAAATGTAAAACAGAGGCAGTGACAACATATTATCTCAAAAGCATCTCCTAGTTCTGGTAGCTGTTAAAATTTATAAGAGGTAAAACTTGGCTCAGTCCAGCCCCACAGACATCATAGGCACTCAGTACATATTTGATTTCTTTGTTGTTGATTCTCTTGTTACACAAGAGGAATCTGAGATGCCTTGGATCATAGTTTGAACAGAACAACAAGGAAAAGGTTTAAGTCCTTCTTCCTTCTCTTTTTTGCTGTTTGTGATACAGGGAGGATAAAGCACTAATCTTGAAATTGGAAAATATGAATTCTGATGACCACTTACTTAACTATAGAACCCTGAAAAAGTCCTTTCTGGAACTTAATCTCTTTATGTATAAGAAGCCATTTTTTAAAATTATTTTTTATTTATTTTTTATTTTTTTTATTTTTGCAGAACTGGGGATTGAACTGGCCCTTGCGCTTGCCAGGGAAGCGCTTATTCCACTGAGCCATCTCCCCGGCCCCAAGAAGCCATTTTAAAGGCTGAGGATATAGCTCAGTGGCACTGCACCTGAGACAGATCACTTGAGCCTAGGAGGTTGTGGCCAGCCTGGGCAACATAAGTCAGATCTCTCCTCTTAGAAATACATTTTTTGGGGCCGGGGAGTTGGCTCAGTAGAATAAGCACTTCTCTGGCAAGTGCAAGGGCCTGAATTCAATCCCTAGTTCCGCAAAAACAACAACAACAACAACAAAAAAACCTTTTTTTTTTTTTTTTTTAAATACATAGTTTCACTGTGTAGTTCAGGCTAGCCTTGAACTTGCAGCACTCCTCTTACCTGATCCTCCTGCCTCATTGGCCAAGTGCTAGGATTACAGGAGTACGCCACTATGTGTGGAGAATATACTTAAATAGCGCAGCACTTACTTGTCTTGCATTCACAAGGTCACAAGGTCCTAGGTTTCGCTGACCGCGCCCTCCGACAAACACACACACAAGCTGTACTATACTGTACCCAGCTCCTCCAAGGCGCCATGTGCTCTCCTACTTCAGGGCCTCCCATCACTCATGACCTAGCTGGGTTTGGTGGCACCTGGCTGTAATGCCAGCATGCAGATGAAGATAGCCGGGGGAAGTTCTAGGCCAGCCAGCCTTCATAATCAGTTCAAGACCAAACAAAAACCCAGGGTCTTTGAACTTAGTTACATCCCAAGCCCTCCACCTTTTAATTAAGTTTTGAGACACAGCCTCCCTAAATCATGAAGTTGCCCAGGCTAGGCTTGAACTTATGATACTCCTGCATGTGCTTCTCAGAATGTGGAGATTACAGGCATGCAACAGCATACCCAGATCTTCAGGGCCTTTTTACGCTGTTCCCACTGCTGGAATGTTTGTCGCCTTTTGCCAGTCTAATTTGTACCTATCATCATCAAGGTACAGCATAAACTTTCCTTTTAAAGTAAATTATTCCCCAGGTGGATATAGTGGCACCTCCCTGAAATCCCAGCATTTGGAAGGCAGGAGGATCACTGTGAGTTTAACCAGAACTGCAGTGAAACCCTGTCTCAAAAAGACAAAAGAACCAGATTTGCTAGTGCACACCTATAATCCCAGAACTCAGGAGTCTGAGGCAGGAGGACTGCTATGAGTTCTAAGTCAGCCTGATTACATAGTGAATTCAAGGCCAGCTTGAACTATACTACCTGTCAAAAAAAAATAAATAAAAATAAAAAAGTAATCTTTATCTTTATCCTTCTAAATCCTAGCATACTCTTTTGTTCTTTTGTTTAAGATTTTATTTGCTTATTGTTTTTTGTGATACTGGGGATTGAACACACAGATGTCACAGTGAACTCCCTTCTCCAGCTTTATTTATTTATTTTTTTAATTTTCCTTTTCTCTAAATTTTAAGACAGGCTCTCACTAAATCGCCACATTGCCAAAGCAGGGCTCAATTTGTACTTCTCCTGCCTCAGCCTCTCAGAGTGCTGGGATTCTAGCGGGCTCTTGGCATATTTTCATAGTACTTATCTCAATTTCATACCACTTAGATCAATTGTTACCTTAATTATTTACTATCTCTAGGAATGTAAGCGTTAAAAGACTGTCTCCATTTTGTTCACCACTGCTCACCATCTTACTCCTCAGTCCTTGATTAAATTCATGGTACAACAAATCTTTGAATGAATGAAAATTCATAAATTAATGCATAGTCTCTTGGTTTTGTCAGAGAAAAATTTGATAAAAACAACTGCACTTTAGGTCTACGGTGTGGGGCCAGGCGACACCTTTAAAGTCTTTCATGAGGTTCTGAGGCTTAACATTCAAGACTAGCACTCTGCAGAGTGTCCAGAAAGTCAATGGAAATCATCTGAGTTGAAGAATTCCTGAAGCTTAAAACAATGCTAAAGCTAGAGACAGAAATGATTTCCACTCTAGTGTGTTCTCTCTCTCTCTCTCTCTCTCTCTCTCTCTCTCTCTCTCTCTCTCTCTCTCTCTCTCCAGAAAGCTAACTGCAGCAATGAGGACAAAATCCCATGCTACTCTGGTAAGGAAGTGACCCACCGGTGGCCTGCTCCTTGTATTCAGGATGGAGGAAGTGACTGTTCACAGACCAAAAGCCAGGAAGCAGAGGGCAGATGTCCAGCCTTTCTCAGCCACACAATTCTCTCTTGGCACCTCTAGAAAGCTTTTGGAAACTGACCTTAGTGGACCCTGAGACTAGGTCCCCACACAGGTGGCTCAGAAACAGGGGAAAAAGGCTCCTAGGGTTGGGGAACAGGTCTAGCAGGAAGCTGCAGGGAGATGCGTGAGCTGACTAGAAGGCAGGCCCACCTCACCCAACTCTGAAAACTCTGTCCTCAGAAAACTCCTCCCAAGAGTCTGGCCACATCCCTCTGGACCTTAGGGTCAGACTCAAGAAAGTACTCAACTCCCACGGGGAATCCTGAAAATCTAGGGTGCTTCCTTTCCTCATCTGAAGCAGAGACTTTTGAGCCACAAGAAAATGCTCTGATCTCTCTTTAGCTCTAGTCTGCGTCCTAAACTCAATTTCCTCCAAGGAGGTTCAGGACTCTAGAAACCCCTGGTACCTCCCAGGAACCAAGATACACCCGAGAAGACTTGGGTCTTGGCGGAGAAGTAGAACTCCCTTCATGGTCCACAGAAGACCAAAACCCCGGGATAACTGTGCATCTCACAATTGTTCAGAGCCCTAAAGGGAGCAGTACTCTAACCCGGCCCCAGCAAACTCCAGGGCCCTCAACTTCCTTGGACAGGGCTTTGATTGGGGGGCCTGACCCCGCCGCATCGCTCCAAAATTGCCGGCTCTCAGAAAAGCCACAACTCCTTTCCTCCGGGACCTCGCCTCGCAGAACGCCGCCCAAGCCGCCGAGGCTCAGAACCCGTCTTCCGGACGCCTCGCTCCGGATTCCGCGCCCTGGGAACTCCGAGTCCCCAAGCGGCGCTGCGCCCAGCCCACTTCGCAAGTTCCGAGGACCCTGGAGCCCCGAGGGCCCATCAGCCCGAAACCCTCCGGAGGGGGCAGGTTTCGCTCGGGCTCTTGGTCCCACACTTCGGAGAGAACGGCGGGACGAGGCGGCGCAGCCCCTGCCTTACCCGCTAGCGCGGCCATGGTCCCAGGCTGCGGAAATGAGGATCAGGGAAGCCGCCCAGCTCCCCGAGGCTCCTGCCCCCGAGGCGGGCGAGGGAAGCTTTTAGCCCCGGGCGCGAGCGGGATCCGCAGCCTACGGCATCCGGGGAGGGTCAAACCACACCTGGCTCCGGCACCCTAACCGTTGCCGTTGCCTTGGGGCCACCAGACTCCGCCCCACCGCGTCCGCGGCCACCTCCGGGTTCGCGCTCCACTATGTCGACTCTGGCGCCCCCTGCAGGGAGCAACGACTTTTTGGCGTCCTGGATTAATCAGGAGACTGCAGACCAGAGGTTTCAACACAATGCTCTCAAGTCTGCTCAAAAGCCGAGCATGGTGGACACTCTTGTAATTGCAGCATTCGAAAGGCTAAGACAGGAGAATTGCTACTGAGGCCAGCGTGGGTGAGTGAGTTCAAGGCCAGCCTGAATTACATAGTAAGGCACTGTCTCAAAAAAGAAAGAGAGGGAGTAGGGGGAAGAAAGAGAGAGGGGAGAGGGAGAAACAGAGAGGGGAGAGGGAAGAAGAGGAGAAGGAGGAGAGAGAGAGGAGGGGAGAGGACTGGGCTTCTGTGTAAAAAGGCTTTGGATTCAATTCCAGGAACACACACACACACACACACACACACACACACACAATGAATATGAGGAGCCATGTCTACTCCATAAATACTTTTGGGAAGCCTGGGGTGAATTTTTCTTTTGAAAGCTTCCAGGTCAGAAAAACCACTTCTCTCTGTGCCACTCAGAGTTAAGTTAACCTAGATAATCTTTAGGTCAAAAGTAGTATAGAAGTGGCTCAACCAGCAATTTAGGAGCAGATTCATAGGGAGGTGAAGTGGGTACCATCTTCTCTTGGTATTGGGGAAAAAGAGATTGATTCCAGCACACCCACACACACCAAAATTTCCCAATGCCCAAGTCCCTTATATAGGTAATATATATGTGTGTATGTCATAATGTTTACATATAACTCGTGTATGGTCCCCAATTCCTTTAAATCATCGTTGGACTACTTATAAAACCTAAGAAAAACACCAGCTGTGGTGGCACATGCCTATAATCCCAGCACTTAAGAAGCTGATGCAGGAGGATCACTGAGAGTTTCAGACCAGCCTAAACCACATAGTGAGTTGAAGTCCAGCCTGACATACATACCAAGGCCCTGTCTCAACACACAAAAAACAATAACAACAACAAAAACTAAGAAGATCAAAAATTCATGTCCAGCCTCAGTAACTTAGCAACTTAGCAAGACCTTTCTCTAAAATGAAAAATAATACTGGAGGGGCCGGGGAGATAGCTCAGTAGGATAAGCGCTTGCCTGGCAAGCACAAGGGCCTGAGTTCAATCCCCAGTTCTGCCAAAAAGAAAAAGAAAGAAAAATAACACTGGGCATGGTAGCACATGCCAAGCACATGCACATGGTACCAACTATGCAGCGTGCTAAGTCAAAAAAGTAATTACTTTTTAAAAAACAAAGTAAAAGGGCTGGGGAGATAGCTCAGTAGAATAATCGCTTGCCTGGCAAGTGCAAGGGCCTGAGTTCAATCCCTGGTTCCACAAAAAAAAAAAAAAAAAAAAAAAAAAAAAATCACCCATCAAAAAACAGAGTAAAGCCTATTTACAGAACAGGTAAAGGAAAAATTTTAAGGTTGCTATGGTTTGTATCTAGATGTCCCCTTCTCCAAAGCCCCATGACTCATAGATGAGAGTTTGAGGAGATGATTGGATCATGGGGGTGTGACATTGACCAGTGGATTAGTCCACTGATGAATTTATGGCTAAATGTGATTTAGGAGGTGGTCTGGTCAGAAGACATGGGTTGCTGGGTGTGGCCTAGAGGGGTATATTTCCCTCCTCCTGAGACAGAAGATTTGGGGGTGGCAACACTGGCGGGGGAAGTAAGTGTGAGCTATTAATCACAAAATCCAGGACATATGTACAGAGCAATTCGCAAAGCCCTGCAAGTGGACTCTACCCCAGAACTTGCACAGTTTTTCCATAGAATGGCTTAGACCTGACATTGGCCTGAGGCATGGGTGATGCAAAACAGTCCACACTGAGATTTTGCCACTGTGTTCTCTCTCTATAGTTAGCCCACCCTCATGCTGTAGGGTGTACTCCTTTTCCTACTGTTACTTGGCCCACTCACTCTGCAGAGCCTGTTTCTTTTCTTTCTTTCTTTCTTTCTTTTTTTTTTTTTTTTTCCCAGAACCGGGGATTGAACTCAGGCCCTTGCCCTTGCCAGGGAAGCACTTATTCTACTGAGCCATCTCCCTGGCCCCTAGCCATCTCCCCAGCCCCTCTGTTTCTTTTCTAATCATTAAAAAAATTGGAGCTTGTCTTGACCAATTCTTTGCTCAGGACAGAACCTAGAAATCACCTCCCAGAGACACCAGCACCCCAAACTCTGTAACACTTCCTCCTCTGATGGCTCCCTGCTCCCCACTGCTACACCATGAGCTGCTTCTCCTCTTCTATGCCCATTTGCTATGCCACCCTGCCTTGGAGCCAGCCAAAAACTTTTCAAACGGTGGGCCAAAATAAGCCTCTCATTTAAGAGATAAGCCTCCCATGGGTGTTGGGTATTGTGTCCTAGCAATGAAGAAAGTGACTAAAACAAAGTTGAATACACCTGAGTGGCAGAATATATCCTCACTTTGACAAATGTAGGTCTTTCCCCCTACTTTCTGGAAAAAATACATTTTTAGGGCATGAACTGTAAAATGGCACACGATACAAAGACAAAAACAAATAAGATTGTAAATCCTTTGTATTTCCAGCATTTGATTTTTTTTTTTTTTCCCAGTACTGGGGATTGAACTCAGGACCTTGTACTTGCCAGGAAAGTGCTTAGTTTACTGAGCTATCTCCCCAACCCAATTCCAGCATTTGAACAAGTTTTTTTTTTTTTTTTCCTTGAGATAGAGTTTGGAACTTTCTATAGCCTGTGCTGGCCTCAACATATTATTTTCCTCCTCTAGAAGTTGTAGATACCCATTTATAGTTTGATTATGTTTTTTGTTTTTTTTTTTTACAAATGTATTTGGTACTGGGTCTCTACACAGCTCAGACTTGTAGTGATCCTCCTGTTTTTAGCCTCCTCAGCCCTGGGGTTACAGGCATGCACCACCATGCCTAGTCTCAGTGGCCAGCTCAGCATGCCTGGGGGCTGGGGATTGAATCCTGGTCCCTGTGCTTGCCTAAGCAGGCACTTAGTCTGCTGAGCTATCTTGCCCACCCTGTCCTTTTTTGTGTGATACTAGGACTTGAACTCAGGACCTTGTGCTTGACAGGCAGATGCTGTGTTGATGAGTTATATCCCTAGCCCTGTCATCTTAATAAAGTTGCATCTACAACAATTGTTGTCTAATGTTTCTTTAGCTCTTGTATCTACATTTAAAATGCTACATATGGAATCATTTCTGACCTGCTCTCAATTTTGGCAAATAATATTTTCACTCATAGAGTGCTCTTTTTAGCCTTCTAATTTCACAGACTTTGACATTTTGAAGGGGTTGGAAGAGGTCTAAGTCCAGCAGATCTAGTGGTCTTTCAGTTAGCGTAAGTACATGAGGTGGCATTTTGGGGGCCAGAGGTCTAAAGGAATCAACTGAATGAGGTCAATACCTGCTGGTCTTGAAAAGGAAATATTTTCATTATTTTCCTGCTAGAGCAGTCCTCCCTGGAACTTGCATTATCACACCAATATCTGGAACTCCTTCCTGGAATCCTTGTTGGAGGTCAGTATTTGGTGGTGACTTTTTCATTTTTCTGGGACCCTCACTTGCTTCAGTGTGTTCCATTCATACTGAATTTGACTAATTTTTCTGTTTTCAATAGAAGTTAGAGACAACACTGCCCCACTAACCCTTCCTTAGTAGTGGTCTGCCGCTGCTCATTCTTTTACTCAGTTTTAAATAGTAAATACATGTCTACAATAGCTATTAAAATACTAACAAGTATATCAGTTTACTTTATACAATTCCCCTACAGATCTGTACTTTTTTGAAGGTATACATAATAGAACAACACATGCACTTTTCCCAGCAAGTACTGTTTGCTGTTTGGTGCCCTTTGCTTCTAGGCTTTGTATTAAATCCTTTAACTTGCTTCATTGTGCATGTGCTGGAGTTAGAACAAACTTTGTCTACCTTCCCAGGCACTCTGCAGCGTGGGTCACTGAACCCTGGCTCCCAGGATACTCAGATGAACCATCTCAGAGGTGATGGGCAGAGTGCATTGGGGAGCCCAGGCAAAGAGCCTGCACGCACCACCCCTACACAGTGGCTCGCAGCCAGCCTAGATGTCTTTTCAGTTCCTTTCCCTCGTCTCCTTCCCTACTATCTCCAACCTTTGATCTTTTTGCCATTTGAGGAAGATTTATCTTCCTACTACTTATTAACTTTTATTTTGCTCTTTTAAGATTTGGGTTTCTCCCAAATAAGAGAATCCATGTGAGGTATATGCTTATGTCTGGTTTATTTCACTTAACATTATGTTCTCAAGGTGCAACCTACAAATGTTTCATTTATCTTTCTTTATGACAGAGAAATACTCCATTGTATAAATATGCCACATTTTCTTTATCCATTCATCTGTTGATGGATATATAGACTACTTCTAAGATTTAGTTATTATGAAACTTACAGGAAGATGGCAGAGTGAACAGCAGTGGAAGAACCTCTCTGAGATTCTGTGCCCAGACACTGGATTATAGCAATGTGAGGAAGAAAAGGAGGGAAGTAGGGCCCAGGGACCCAGGAAGGATGTAAAGACAGAACTGAAGTCCATGGAGAGAGTAAAGAGAGACTTCAATGAAGAAGGTGGTGGCAATGGCACTTTCTCACTGTATGGAGAGGAGGCTCCAATCTGCAGGCACATAGTGACTACTAATGATCTGAGTCCAGCACAGAGAAAGGCACCAGTGGAAGGGAGCAGTGGATGCAGCAGAAGCGATGGACACAGAGGACTGCAGTGGCTGGTGAATTACTCGGGTTCAGACGACCCTGGGAGAGGGCAACTGGTGGTAGCCATCTTGGAGAGGGGCCAAGTGAGCTCAAAATTCAGAGCAGCTGCAGCCTGGCTCTCTCTAGTTGGTCCCAGTGTCAGGCTGAGGCAGAATCAAACTCAAGGTGGCAAGAGGCACACAGTGTTACAGGTTGAACAAAGTGCGTTCCAGCTTCGCAGCCAGAAACCTGCCTAAGCTTCAGTGGAACTAAAGGTACCACTGTAAATCATTACCAGATTTAATGGGATTATCCACTACCCCACTGTAAATCTATGGCTTGCTAGGATTAACCAACACTGATCTGGACTCTGTCTACCTTGTCTACATGGGACAACAGAGACATGCCTTAAAGTAGACATTTAAAAAATTCTTTTACTTTTTTTAAACTTTTTTTTTTTGTTTTTGTACTGGGAATCAAACTCACAACCTTGTACTTGCCAGACAGGTGCTGTGCCACTGAGCTATATCCTCAGTTTTTTCTTAGTTCTTCGTTTTTATGTGAGTATGAACATGGTTTCTAGTGTTGTTGGTTTTTTTTTTTCTAGTTTTTTTTTTTTGTGGTTGTTGTTCTGGTTTATTCTTTTTCTCTTTCCCTCCTGTCTTCTTCATGTTTCCGAGTGTGCATAATCTTCCTGTGTCCTCCAGCCTTGCTTCTAATCTCCTCCTCTTCTATTTTTTCTATTTTTTTTCCCAACTCCTTTAAAATTTTCTCCCCTCAGGGTAAGATGGCCATACTGAGGGCATATTTACTATATATAATTTCCTGGTTTGTTATAGATTTTTTTATATAACCACACATCTAGTTAATGTGGCTAAAGGTGCAAATTAATAGTCATGACAGTTTTCCTTTTTTAGGCAGAGTTTGATGCTATTGTTATTGCTGATTGTATTACTTTAACCAAGGTGACATAATTGTTTTAATTGGTTGTTCTTCCTGGTATGCCAAAACTAAGATAGTCAAGGTTCATAAAAAATACTATACGGCAGTGCTGAAGAACCAGGAGTTAGGCTAAATTGGCAGCAATTTCTCATCCCCAATGAACTGAAGAGGTAGGGTTTTTTTTTAATTTATTATTTTATTTGGTACTGGGAATCAAATTCAGGACCTAGTGCTTACAGGGCACATGTTTGTGCCACTGAGCTATATCCCTAACCTTGAAGAAGGATTTTTGCAACAGACTCAAAATCCAAAAGCCAGCTATACCTGAAAGACATCTCTGAGTAGTTATTTCCCAAGGCTTCTAAATACTAGCAAAAATCTACTTAACAAAACAAAACAAAACAAAAAGACAGATACTTGCCATAAGCAAATTATAAGCATTAACTCTGGAATTATATTTATTTTATTTAATTTATTAATTTATTTTTCAGAATCAAGGATTGAACTCAGGCCCTTATGCATGCCAGGCAAGCACTTATTCTACTGAGCTATCTCCCTGGCCCTAGAATTATATATTTTTAGCAGAACCAGGGATTGAACTCACGCTCTTGTGCTTGCCAGGGAAGCGCTTGTTCTACTGAGCCATCTCCCTGGCCTAGAATTATATATTTTTAAAAAAGAAGAAAATGAGAAGACTCTTAAGAGGCAACCCCAGACTTTCAGCTCAAAGGCAAACCCAGTGGGCAATGAGGTGGAACAATTTGGAAGCCACCCACCTGAACTCTGTGAAGTGGTAAAAGTAGAAGTAACAAAGCAGATGAATGAGGCTTTACAAAAAATCAAATCAGAAATAATTTCTCAGATAACTGCAGAGATGGTAACCATCATGAAAGAAATAGTGACTTTAGGGCTGGGGAGACAGCTCAGTAGAATAAGTGCTTGCCTGGCAAGCATAAGGGCCTGAGTTCAATCCCTGGTTCAGAAGAAAGAAAGAAAGAAAGAAAGAAAGAAAGAAAGAAAGAAAGAAAGAAAGAAAGAAAGAAAGA
>NW_004524806.1:1955562-1956209 GCF_000260255.1 Octodon degus
GAAGAGATAAAAAATAATAATACTAATGAAAAGAAAAGTAATGCCAGAAAACTCCCCCAGCAGGGAAAAAGAATTTGACATCCAGGGCAGGGCATAGTGGTTCATAGCTGTAGTCCTTGTACTCAGGAGGCTGGGGCGTGACTGCTGTGAGTTTGAGGCCAGCTTGGGTTACACAGTAAGTTGAAGCCCAACCTGAACTACACAGTGAGACCTTGTGTCAAAAACATCAAAAAGAAAAAAAGAATATGACATATGAGGCATACAGAACTCTAATTAGCCATGAAAAAAAAATTACTACATCAAAGAGTGCTTAGAGGGAAGTATTTCAAGCCTTAGAAATAAACTCCAACCCAGATTTATGTACTCTGAAAAACTTATTTTTCAAAATTGATGGAGAAATAAGATACTTCTATGATAAAGAACACCTGAAGAAATTCGTGGCCACAGAACCAGAACTCAAATCTTCTGAAGGATATTCTAGAGATAACAAGAATTACAACTCCATAAACCCAAACAGAATGAATCTACCAGCCAAGGCAAACAGAAGAGGAAAAAAGGGAGCCAACAACAAGAAAATAACATGACAAGGATAAATCAATACATATCAGTTATAATCACTGTTAATGGTCTCAATTCACCAATCAAAA
>NW_004524806.1:1957194-1959752 GCF_000260255.1 Octodon degus
GCCACACACACACACACACACACACACACAAATAAAAAAAAATAAATTAAAAAAAAAAAGAACGTTATGAACACATTGAAATTAAGTAACACCTTCCTGAATAACCAATGGGTCACAGATGAAATTAAAGAAGGAATTAGATGTCAGTTTCTACAATTAAACAATGTCAAACCAACATACTGAAACTTATAGGATGCAATGATATCAGTCCTATGAGGAAAATTTATAGTTGTGAATTCCCGTATCATAAAAACAGACTGAGTTCAAATAAACAACCTAATGTTAAAACTCAAGCTTCCAGAAAAGGAACAGCAAGTCCAAAGTTCATAATAGGAAGAAAATTATAAAGATCAGAGCAGAAATTAAAACAATCAATGGAAAAGTAACAATATTAAAAAATCAATAAATTGAAGTGTTGATTCTTTGAAAGATTAAAACTGATGAACCATTTGTCAATTTTATTTTAAAAAGACTCAAATCCATGCAATTAGCAATGAAAATGGTGAAATTACAACAGAACCTGCAGAAATCTAGATCACTATACCTATTTTGAGAACCTATATTCTCAAAAGGTGAAACAGATAAACAATTACTATATACATGTGAATTAGTACAGCTGAATCAAGGCAATACAAAAATTCTAAATAAACCAGTATCAGTCAACAAATTTGAAGATGTAACTAAAAACCTAACAAAAAAGAACAGCCCAGGCCCTGATGGATTCACTAGCAAATTCTACAATTAGATAAGACCTCTACTTTACAGACTCTTTAATGAAACTGAAAGGGATTCAATACTACCAAATTCATTCCTGGAATCAAGCAAAGGATAAGCCAATCACCCTAATGAATAGACATACAAAAACCCTTAGATTTTAGTCTTGCTAAATTGCCCAGGCTAGACTCCAATCTTGAATCCTCTTGCCTCAACCTTCCAGACTATTAGGATTACAGGAGTGTAACATTACACTCATTTTATCATTAATTTTGAAAGGTAAACAGTATCTTAGTTATTTTTTTTTAATGTATTTAGTACAGGGTCTACAGAGTCTCACTATGTAGATCAGAATGGTAGTGATTCTCCTGTTTTCAGCCTTCCAAGTGCTGGAATTACAGGCACATGCCACCACGCCCAGTCTCAATCACTGTCTGAGCACACCCCAAGGGCACACCGGCATGATACACCAGGAATCGAACCCTGGCTGCTGTGCTTTGCCTGAACAGGTGCTTTAGTTTGCTGAGCTATCTGGCTGGCCCTGTATCTTAAGTGTTTACAAATCTTTTAAGATGCATATTGGAATTCCTAACAGATAGCATATGACTAGGATTTATTTCAGCATCCAGGTTAAGCTTGAGGGAGTAGTCCGAGTGGTGCAGAAGCAACAGGACCAGGCCTAAATTGATGGTTTTAAGGGTTGAGTGACTGGTACATGAAAGCTTCTATTCTTATTTTTTTTGAAATTTTATTTTGTGTGTGTGTGGTCAGCTCAGCCCACAAGGCTGGCACAGCATGTGGTGCCGGGGATTGAACCATGGCCCCTGCACATTTGCCTAAGCTTGCCTTAGATCACTGAGCTATCTTGCAGGCCCTGAAAGCTTCTATTTTACTCTTGTGTATTTTTATTTTCCACCAAAAGCAACCAAAAAATCCTTTTTTATTAGTCTTATACAAGTTCCTAAAGTTTCCTTTCTCTGTATTTCCCTGTATCTTGGCACTCTGAATTCACTTACACGGAAGTCAGTCTAAGAAGAATTAGGGGTTGGGGAGACGGCTCAGTGGAATAAGCGCTCCCCTGGCAAGTGCTAGGGCCTGAGTTCAATCTCCGGTTCTGCAAAAAAAAAAAAAAAAAGAAAGAAAGAGGATAACCTGTAGCTTTCATGTATTTAAGACCCTGAGGCTGGGTCACATTCATAACCACATTAACATTTTCCATCTCACATTACACCTTGTTACTGTGGAACAGGGTACACGTCCTACCTCCAGGGAGAGGACTAGCTGAGGGCCTACCTGCTTTGTCATTGTGTATGGAGATCTGACACTGATCTGTGATTGCACTAAAGGCCCTACAGGCACAAGCTGCACTCCATCATGGCATTATGTTGCTTGCAAGCTTAGGAATTCATGTACTTGTTAGGACTAGGGCTGCCTGTCAGACAGGTTACAACTTGGGTAGGGCTGTGTATGAAGCCAGCTTCCAGCCCACACTTCTCATCTTTAATTATCAATGACTGTTTGAAGACTTTCATCCTCAGTTACTATGAACATTACCAAGGCCACACAAGTGTCCTAGGGGCCAGACCACCAGTGTGACCACTCCCAACCTGTCTGCTCCCATGATACAGACATGAACTCCAAACTCACAGTAATGGAAAACCATTTATTTAATTCTAAATCAAAACACTTTCACAACAGTGAAAATTAGTGACTGGTCAAGAGGTGTGCTGCTGTACATATTGCCATTTTCTGACTGTGGTGTGGACCTGGGCCTAGTCCACAAGGATGGCAGAAGGGTAGAGGCAGAGAAAACACAAAAGAAAGGTAAGCAGCTTTGGCAGAAG
>NW_004524806.1:1962003-1965426 GCF_000260255.1 Octodon degus
TATTAAACTTCATTTCTAAATGTGTACACTAAAAATACTTCCAAAACTCAAATGACATGAGGCAAAACTAAAATATGTGGAACAATGTAACAACAAGGAAAAGGTCTCAAATTTATCCTGAAAGAGTTTGGCCAGCATTATCCAGAGATCAGTTGATTAGTAGGAAACAGTAAAATAAAAGCTGTTGTTGGTTATGTATTGTCTCTGTGCTGTTTTGTATATATTATTAATTGGTAGATATTCTAATTTTGAGTATGTAGTTGTATGTATGTGATCTGGTGAGGTGCCCAGGCTCCTGAGACAGTGACAGAGATGAACAGGGTCCTCTCTTATCTCTCCTTATACTGTCCCCAGAGAGCCCCATAGACATCTCATAGCAAGGAAGTGGCAGAACAAAGTCTCCACTAGTCTGAATTGAGAAAAGTTACCATGTATAGCTTCCTGTCCTAAGTTTGAGGGATAGAGGATAAAGAGAATCTACATCCAGGATACATTGTACCAAACCCTACAAAGGAAAACTGTGATTGTTAGAAAGGAGAAAAAAAAGAAAGACCCAGAGTCTAGCCTGGCTGTGGGACCAAATGGGGGCCAGGCTAGAAGGAAGCAAGCCACCAGATAGGATCCTGTTAACTGCAGGGATCTATCCATTTTTTTTTTTTTTTTTTTCTTGTGGAACCAGGGATTGAACTCAGGCCCTTGTGCTTGCCAGGGAAGCGCTTATTCCACTGAGCCATCTCCCTGACCCCAGGATCTATCCTTAAGTGGAGTGCATCCTGCCTTTTGTTGTTCTCTCTGAGAAAACAACATGTGAACACAGGAGAAATTTTTCAGGTAGATGATGTGAGAGGGTGCTCCCAGTATCTCTTGGTGCTACACTGCAGTCCCTACTGATGAATTCATGCAGTCAATAAAGTCTTTATCACTGCCTATGACATACCAAGGGCCAGAACAAATGACATGACCTCTGATCAGGTCAACCATCTCTATAGCACAAGCTTCTGACCAGACTCACACCCTGGTCACTTCTATAACCCACACCAAGCCCAGTGCACATAAGGATCCAATGAGTGCAAGCAGAGTTCAACTGACCAGGGCACCTCCATAGGTCTGTAATAGACTTTGGCACCGGGTAAGAGTATGGTAGAAGTCCAGCGCACATAGCTTGTTGCCCTGCTCTACTTTGAATGTAGCTTGCATTATCAAGCAGCTGGAGAGAGAGATATGCTGCCACAAGTGGCAGAGAATGGAGAGGCCCCGACCCTGTGTGACACTTTACCCCTCTCTATCCCAAAATGGTCAAACTGAGGGGTATTAAAGGTGCACAACTAGGCTTTTCCTCAGCCAGTATCATTTACAGTTTTTTTTTTTTTAATGGACACAGAACACATCTCTGATAAACTGCTAAACATCCTCTAATCTGTAAAACAGAGCCAAACGTATGTGTCCACAGGGTGGCTGTGATGAGTTCTTCAGTGTGGAATGGAAAACATCCAGCACGTGCCTAACACTTATAAGCGCTCAATTATCACTGGCAGGAGTACCAGTAATCTGATAGGAGTTTAAGACATTTCAGCTGGGCGTGGTGGTGCATACCTATAATCCTCACACTTTGGAGGCTGAGACAGGAATTCAAGGCCAGCCTGGACTATATAGTGAGTTTAAGGCCAGCCTGAACTGCATAGTGAGACCCTGTCTCAAAAAAATACAAACAAACAAAAGACATTTTGAAAAGGTTGATTATCCATGTAATAACAATTATCTGTAACTTATATACTGCTGAATTCTAGAAATTTTTAAGCAAGATTATTCAAGTATCTTTCTGATTTCTCAAGGAAATAGGACTTACCTGGAGGAGGCCGCCCATCATTTATGTTAAATGCTGTGGCAAATATGCCAAAGGGAAATGCCCCAATTCCAAAAGACATCTGGAAGCCACCATCTCCAAATCCAAATCCTTGAAATCCCTGTGTGAAGGAAATGTAAATTAGAGGAAAAGTAAGCAAATTTTTCCCACACTTCGACACTTTCTCTGTGTGTGTACTCTACCACTGAGCTACACCCTCTGCCTTTTTGGTTTCCTCAGTAGCACACACTGGGCTCAATTTTGTCATCCTCCTGCCTCAGGCCTCTAAGTATGTAACAGGAGTGCCACCACACTGTTTAATATGTTACATCTTACAAGTCATACTGTGTATGGTACCTGCCTTGCCTTCTGTCCTTTCCCACCTGTTTCCAAGATCTAGAATTCAGCTTTTCCTCCCACCTACACCACACAGGAGAGGACTTCTGATGGACCCTCCATCTTTCAAGCCTTACTTTCAAGTCATGGAGCTGTGCATAGCAGGGGGGAAAGACTACCTCTGACCAACAGTGAAATACTGCTAATGTAAGTCAGGGTTTTAAGGCTTGAGGTTTTACTCTTACATTAGCCAGTAAAATTTCCTAGATGGTTTATAACAAACTACTAGCTCCAGAACCCCAGGTGCGCCGTGCCAGCCATGGAACCAGGTGTGGTGGTGCATGCCTGTAAACCCAGCCCTGGGGAGACAGAGACAGAAGGATCACTACGAGTCTGCGCTGCATAGTGAGACCTTGTATCAAACAAACAAAAAATAATTTTTTGAAAATCCCTGATTTAATTATCCCATTGCTAGGAATTCTCAGGAAGTAACATAATTCAAATAAGGGGCCAGTGAGATAGCTCAGTGGGACTAAGCGCCTGCTTAGGCAAGCACAGGGACTGGGTGGGGTTTGATCCTCGGCACCACATGCATGCCATGTCAACCCCGTCCCTTGGCACACTGAGCACTGAATGTGGGCAGACATGTTGGCTCACGCCTGTAATCCCAATGCTGGGGAGACTTAAAACAGGAGGATCACTACGAGTCCGAGCTGCACAGTGAGACCATGTACAAAATACATTTTTTAAAAAATCAAATAAGAAAAGAATGTATGCAAAGACTGTCACTATAGTATTATTTAAAGAGCAAAATAGGAAAAAAAAAAAAAGAAAGAAAGAAAAAGAAAACAACTAAAAGTCCTTCAGATGGGTATAGTGGGTCACTCTTGTAACCCCAGTAATCAGGAGGTTGAGGCAGGAGAATAGCTTCAAGGCCAACCTTACTATATAGTTTCTTCTTCTTCTTTTTTTTTTTTCCCAGAACAGGGGATTGAACTCAGACCCTTGCACTTGCCAAGGAAGCGCTTATTCCACTGAGCCATCTCCCCGACCCCTACTGTATACTTTCAATTAATGTGCCTCAGATAAACCTCCCTGGCTATGATACTGTTACTATGTAAAGCTCAGCTTGGACTATACAGTGAGCTTAAGACCAGCCTAAACTGCATAGGGAGATCCTGTTTCAAAAATAAAGTCCTTCGGTGAGGAAAATATAAATTGTAACATATCTCAATCAATGAAAT
>NW_004524806.1:1966016-1978413 GCF_000260255.1 Octodon degus
AGAGAGAGAGAGAGAGAGAGAGAGAGAGAGAGAGAGAGATAGGGCCTTGCTATGTAGTCCTGGCTTGTCTTGAATTTATGTGCGGTTCTTTTTTTGGTGGGATGAGTTTTGCAGAGAGATAGGGTTTCACTATGTAATTCAGGCTGTCTTTGAACTCATGGCAATCCTACCTTAGCCTAAAGTGCTAGAAATACAGGTGATCATGTGGTATTATGAATTAAACCCCAGGGCCTTTGTACTGAGCTATATCCCCAGCCTTTTTTTCTTTTTTTTTAAATTTTGAGATAGCTACTTAAGTGGCTAAGTTAATCCAGGTTGTGCTCAAATTTGTGATAACCCTAAGGTTCCTAGAATGCTGAGTCACAGTTGTGCACTACCATGCCAGGCTAACAACTGTTTGGCTTGTTTTGAGACAATCTCATTATAGTAGTTTAGGCTGGCCTATAATTTGCAATCTTTCTTCCTCAGCTTCCCAAGCATTAGGATAATGTCTAATTTAAATATGCAAAGTTTTGAGACAATAATTGGGAGAATTAGTTCTAATAAAATAATTGTGAATCTGCTCAAAACTTTTAAGTTTACCAAAGTATTTTTAAAACACAAAAGACCCCCACCTGTGATCCCCATTCTTGGGAGGCAGGAGCAGGAAGATTACCTGAATTCCAGGCCAGCCTGGAATATACATAGAGACCCTGTCTCAAAAAACAAAACAAATACGAAGGATTGGGTGTGGTGGTATATACTTATAATTCTAGCACTCTGGAATGTGAGGCAGATCACTGAAATTCAAGGCTAGCCTGAACTGCAATGAACCCTTATCTAAAAAAAAAAAAAAGCAAAGGAAATGGCTAAAGGTCTAACAAAGAAGTAAATAAATGATGCTTCCAAAATTTTTTTCGTACCAGGAATTGAACTCAAGACTTTTGTGCCACTGACCTATATACTCAGCTCTAGAAGTAAATAAATCATGTTATGTCCACACAAATGAACATTGAACAGCCATTAAATAAAATATTACTGACAAAAGTTGTTCAATAGTCTCAAACTATGTTGAAATTCTCTACTTTCAGAGTATAAACCCCAAGAGGCAAAAAATTTTACTTTGTTCACTGATAAATCGTAGACTGCCTAAAATAATGCTCAGTACATAGAAGAGGCTTACTATTTGTAGAATAAGTGAAATATTAAGAGTTATAAAATAGGTGGCACGGGCTGGGGAGATGGTTCAGTAGAATAAGTGCTTCCCTGGCAAGTTCAAGGGCCTGAGTTCAATCCCCGGCTCTGCAAAAAAATAAATACATAAAATAAAATAGGTGGCACATATTAAAGAAAAATTATGTAAATATATGTCAATGTATAAATAAATCAATAAAATCAGTATGCATATAAGACATAAAAAGATAAGTATGAGCCAAACAATTCTTTTTATTTTGTAAAGTAAAAAGAAAAAAAGAAAAGAAAAAACCCCAGAAAAACGGAAGAGAAAATAGATCAAAGTGCTTCCAGTGGTAATCTCTGATCAGTGTGCATGTAAGTGATTTCATTTTTCCACATTTTCTTTTCTGTACTTTGCAAATATTTATTTCTATAATCAAGGAAAAAAAATGGCTACAAGTTCCCTATGATGAATGTGATCACTAAGTATATCTAAAATGTCCCTATGATGAATGTGATCACTAAGTATATCTAAAATGTACCAATAAACTTATTTTTAAAAAGGAGAAAAATGATAGGCTCAACAGGGAAACTTCTAATGCCATAGACTCATTTCTACAAGCTTCTCCTAGAATGTTTCTCACCCCTCTATTCTCCGGCTCTGGTCTTTGGCCTTGAGGACGGGGAGGGGTCTTCTCTCTGAAAAGAAATGGTGTGGTTAGTCCATGGCAAAATGTCTTGAGTTGCTCCTGTGCAAATTGGGTACTCTTTACTAAGAGGGTCAGGGCTCCCTTTCCTGCCCAGCATATAGTTATGCTAAATTAAGCCAAATACTAACTCATTCCACCTGCAATTGCTTTCCCTCACTGTACAGAGAACCAGGGAGAAAAATCAGCTTGTTATGAAATATTTATTAGGTTGTATGACAGCCTACTTCTCACAGAATACTGGCCCAGACTGGTTATTAATTATGGCCAGTTGCTTTCCCTATGCCTGGATGATACTGGGCTTACTGGACATCAGAAATCTCAAATCTAAACTGAAATGGAGGATGGACTGCCAGCTGAGGGGGTTGAAATCAGGGTGTCTCTTTGATCTGTCCCTATTAACTTTAGCTTTCCCTCTCATTACTCTTGGGCAAGCACTCCAAGCTGTTCTTTTTACCTCTGGGTCTCATCCCCTCTGATCACTCATCTCACAAATGCTGGACTGAAGGATTATTACATATCGGACACTAGGCAGGATGCTACCAATAATAAGACTGGTGACAGATCTTACTCTTGAGGTAACGATAGTTTCAAGAAGGCATATGAAACAGTCACAAGGCAGTGTGAAAAATGCTTAACAAAGTGTGGTGGTGACTTTAGGGCTGCTCATGAAAGACAGATTTAAATTAGGAGGAGATAGGCAGTAGATGGCGGTTTCAGAAAGACAAAGGAGGGTAGAAGAGGCAGAGCAGAGACCATATACAAAGGCAGATAAAGATAGAAAGGCAAGTCCATTTAATAAAATGACTTTTTTTTTTTTTTGCAGTGATTTCCATTTATTTAAAATGACTTTTTTAAAAAAACAAAGTCTCACTATGTAGTTCAGGCTAGCTTTGAACTATGTAGCCCAGACTGGCCTTAAGCTTGTAGTGATCCTCCTGCCTCAGGCTCCCAAATGCTGCAATTACAGGTGTGGACTGTCATGCCCAGCAAAAAAGTCCACACTATCTCAGGCATAGAGCATGCTGGGATGGAGTGGGAGAAGGGAAGAGATATTTCTGGAGAAGATTAGGGTGCCAGACTATGAACAGCTCTCAGTATATGTCCTTGTAAAATACTAGATCTACCAACATCTTCACTTCTAGAAATTCCAAAACCACCCAGTCCACAAAGCTACCCAGTCTGCTTGTTGCCTGTTCACTCATACTTTATGTATCCCTGTTGCAGCAGCCTCACTCTTTGGACACTTTCCTGCTATGAAGCCTGCTCCCCAGGATGTAAAAAGTGCTCTTTCACAGCACTTTGCACACGTGTGATTTTTAATGTCTTGCATACTGCTGGTTCCCTAGGACCAGCACATAGCCTATCTGCTGGAAGATGACACACAATGGGTAGGTGCAGTTACAGTCCAGCAAGTGGCAACCTGAGATCTCTCCTCTGCCTACCTGACCCTTCCCAGTTGAGTCCATTTGGATAAGACTGCCTCAGAACTGAGTAATCAACAAGCACCAAGTAAAAGGTAGGATCAGGGAGTGATGAAAGGAAGTGAATCGGTATCTGAGGGGAGAGGTACGTATGATATGCATCCCAAGTCCTCACCTGGGGTCCTGCTGCCCGGTGCTGCCCCTGCCGTACAGTGGAATCACCTTGTCTCTGCTGATGCCGGCTTTGCAAACTGGACACACCTGTCTGTTAGGTCTGGTCTCCAACCACTACAAGCAGGAAAGAAAAATACAGAAATGGCCAACGATCCACCAGAGTAATAGTCAGTTAGAAGCAGAAAAAAGATATGGGACAGAGACCTCCAAGTGGGAAACACCAGCACAAGCAAAGGAATACCTCAAGAAACCTGATTCCAATTCCCACTCTTAACATTCAATAAATATTTACCAGTGGTGAAATCAAAATTGGTCTCAAATACTATAAATTTCATTGTTTTTATTTTCTTATACAATTGTGTAGCAATTTCTGGGTTTGGTTTTTGTGTGTGTGGTGCTAGAGATCAAACCGAGAGCCCTGAAAGCTGGGCTCCAACACCAAACCACATCCCCCACCTAATACTATCACACTTAAACTGGCTGTGTATGTGTGTTAAAGAGAAAACCCAGGGTCTGCATGTACTGTACCACTGGGCTATATCCCCAACCCCTCAACACTTACTTTAGAACATAAATTGTACCTTTAGACCCAATGTCATGAGGTTTATTATATAACTGGGACTCTAGGGCTCCAGGGATATAGAGCCAATAGCATTTAATGATTTATACCCTACTTTATACTATCACCAAAATCTACATTATATGTTTTTCCTAAGAAGCGCACAACCAACACGTTCTACCAGGTTCCACTAGGGTCAGACTTCTCATCTCCCCCTTCTTTCTCCCATCCAGATGCTGAGGCTCTACGTATATGGAACTTGTCTTCCTCTCACATTCCTAAACCATATGATCACTTATAAGTGTGGTACTTTACTGAAGACAACCATAGAAGTAGCCAAGCAGCAGTGACATAATTTATACAGAACTGTGAATGCCAAGTCCAGTCCTATCTCATCACATAGGTGTTTAGGTCTTGTGAATGTAACTGTCTTTCATAATAAGCTAAAGCTGGGAAAATAAGACTTTCCTTCCTCAGAAAAGCTCTATTCCCATCATCATTTTCAAAATGTTTAAGAATAGGAGTACTGTTGAGAGGAGGAATTTCTCAAAAATAAAGAAGACCTAGTATTTCATCAAATCTGATCTGACCTAAGATGAAGAATTGAGACCCAGTGAGATGGTGATCTGCCAAGGCCACTGTGGTTAACAGTGGCAGTTAGGACCATCTTGGATACTAATGATCCCTTATTTCATTAAGTGTCTGTTAGTAGGGAGGTAGGTATATAAAAGGGGTTAGGGTAAGGAAGCAAATGAGTCCAGAAACAGGAGAGATTGCAGCTTCTGACAGCAATCTCCCGAGACTAAGGCTGTCTTGTGCAACCATAGCTGATGAAAGACAGAGTAAAATGGAATGCATCTTACCTGATGTAAACACGGCCAACTGCCAGAGTCCCCAGGGCAACCAGTCATCAAGGAGAAGGGGAAAAGAAGAAAAAGGTTTTCATTAGTAAAAATACTTGATGAATAGGGTGGAAGTGCTAGAATAGAAAAACTAGGGAAAATCAGGGTATCATATTCCCATTGAGGGATTATTGGGATCAGAAATGAGACATCACAGGAAAACCAAGACAGTGGAGAAAAGAACCCAGTCTCCACCTCTAGGATCCTACTGCACATGCAGACCCCTAAGGTCAGACCATCCAGATGGCCTTCAGTCCATTACAGCCTCTGAAAAATTCCAAAAACTTATCTCCTGTAGAAAATTTCACAGGCATTCTCGTGAAGTACATGTAAGCATACATGTACATGCTTACTACATTACTGCCCAATTTCAGCGGGTTCATAGCCTCCTCAGGCTCAAAAGGGATGTGTGGACTCCTAAGTAGCCTAGATCCAGTTGGACAGTCTTCAAGCTCTCCTCTGCCTTGATAGTTCTGCTAGCAGGAAGTAGGTTAAAAGTTCAGGCCTACTCTAAAAACATTGCTAAGTAATGGTAAGGATGAGGAAGCTACTTGACAGAAAGGGCAACTACAGCTTAGGGAGTTGCTGCCCATTTTCAAAGGAGGAAATCAAAGCTTGGAAACAGGCAGCAACTTGCCCTAGAATTAAAGACAATCTCCAGATTTCTAGATTACTGCTGTTTTAACATCCAGCACTACACACAAAAAATGGCACTTATTGGAATGAAGGGAAAGATCTGATTTTTATTATCTTTTCTCCTTCATTATCTAATTCACTCAAATATCTACTGCACAACTACTATTCACTAGGATGGCAGAAAAATACAAATATGCTTTTGGTCCCTCACACATATACATTCTTTAGCTGAGTAAACCATGGTCTCAAGATAGCTCCTTTCTCAATTCTCAAATCAGTTTAGTTTCACAAACCATATATTCAATTTTTCTGAACAAAACAGATGCCTCACATCATACTCCAACACTAACCTTTCAATACCATTCTAACCTGAGTGGAGCATGGCAGCTTCCCTCAAAGGCTCCGAGTAAGAAGTGGAAATGAGGGCTGGGAGATGGCTCAGTGGAATAAGCGCTTCCCTGGCAAGCGCAAGGGCCTGAGTTCAATCCCCGGTTCCAGAAAAAGAAAAAGAAGTGGAAATGAATGACCCTCAGAGGGAAATTTAGGATAATGACAATGATGGATTCTTCCCATTTATTAAACACCTACTGTGTGACAGGATGTGGCTGAATACCTTTTCATTTATTAATATCACTGGATGGTCACATTAACCTACCAAGGGGTATAATTATCTCCACTTTATAGATGAGAAAACTAAAGTACTTTATAGAGAAGATAGCAGATTTGCCCAAAGACACACCGTCTAGTCTGGACGCATCTGTACCATTTTAAAATTCATGTTCCTTCCAACGGTTCTCTACCTCTTAATTCTTAACTCTGTCATTCATTAACATTTGTTTTTATGATATTCTGAAGTATTTCCAATTTGATACAGCTGATTACAACAGTTTCACAAAGAAGATTAGGGCAGGACATCTGAGAACAACAAGAATAACAACATAATCTCTGCATAATTCTATTAATTACTAATAAGTTAATCTTTTATACTGGTATCAGGTTAAACTCCTCTAAACATTGCTTCAACGATCTTCATTTCATACTATTTTCCTATGTGAAATATTCATTGGCTCTATGTCTTCTCAGTCAAATCTGGGTTTGATAATCTGGCCCAAACCTCTATAACCAGTCTTCTTTCCAAACATGTCCAGCCTCCTATCTAGGTGGCTTGAGAGGTATACAGTGGCCTCAGGGTCTCAGCCCAAAATGCTCACACCTGTCTCTAGAAATCACCTGCCTTGGGATGTCATAGACTCCATTTTTCTTGCCATACATATGGCAAAAAAGGTTCCCTTCTCAAGGTTCCCTTTCTTTTTGGAGGCCTGGCCGTAGCTCAGTTCTTTAAGTGGCTGCTTCCACAAAGCTGTCAGCCTCAGGTTGCTGTAGTTCAATCCCCATAGCACTCCAGCCAGCCAAACCACTCCAGAGGGCATTCAGAGAAAAAAAAAAAGAACCCCTCAAGGTTCCCTTTCTTTTTCAAGGTTTAGCCCAAACATTTCAAGAGAAAAAAAGCAAAACTCAACAACACTCTCCTATATTCTCAGAGCCAATAGGGACCTCTGTGGTCATCAAGGCTGAAGTGGACAAAAATCCTGCCCCTTCATTTTGATACACACACACAATAGTGATAATTATGGTCAGCTAATGCACAGTATGTGCTGTATGTTGTCTCTTCTAAGTCTTTATTATATTTTGGGTCATTACAAACAATACAGTAAAACGAGGCGGAGTGTGTACAAGCACTTTGTCTAAGGTCAGCTAGTAGGGAAGTAGCAGAGTCAAAATTGTGGGAAGGAAAAAAAAAAAATTGTGGGGAGGAAATATGGTTCCACAAGTCACTGGCATAGCTAGTATGGTATACTGCCACTTCCTCTAGGTTCAGCATGTCATGTGGCAGGTACTAGTATCATTAAATGGTATTATCACTGGACAAATGGGGAGAAGCAGCCCAGTGTGGAGACAGTATTTGCCCAAAGTCACCCACTTATTAGCAGCACAGTTAGGGTGGGAACCTAGGTCTTCTGCCCCTCTGACCTTAGCATATCAGGACCTAAAGGGGGAGAGAGGCCTTCTGAGCTGCCAGGGCCATAGGCTTTCCAAACTTCACAGCATTAACTCTGGGATGACAGCAGGGATACTGACCAGAAGAGGTGGCCACACAGGCTGATGACGGCATCCTTGGCTGTATCCAGGCATATGTTGCACTCGAAGGTGCTGTCCTGGCCTCCGCTCTCACCACTGCCATTGCTGCTCCCACTGGGTCCCCCTGCACTAGAGTTCTCAGGGGATACAGAGGCCGAGGGCCCCTTGCTTGCCATCCTTGGCTATCAGCAAATCTCTCGGTGAAGACTCTCTCCAAGGAAATCCTGAAAGGCAGAAAGCCCTAGATTGCCCACTTCTGTGGCCACTTCCCCTAGCTTTCATGCCAACACCCTCATCTTTTCGCAGTAACAGAAGCTGATACTAACTAAATTACTGAGCACACTTTCCAGACATATGCTGAAAACAGCTGTGAGATGGTACCTATGAACTTGTCATGAATGTGGCTCAAAATATACTTCACAAATACACTACAAAACTCCTTACCAGCCTCCAGACGGGTCTCCATGGGAGCTGTCATTATCTTTATTCTGTGATGTCCAACCATATGATAAATATATGTCAATTAAATTTAACTTTCAGGCTTCCCTCTATCTTTGGACAGTCCTTAAATTGGCCAAGATGGGGCCAGGAAGATGGCTCAGTAGAATAAGCACTTGCCTGGCAAGCACAAGGGCCTGAGTTCAATTCCCGGTTCCGCCAAAACAAACAAACAAACAAAAAAATTGGCCAAGATGGAAATATGCTCACATTTGTGATTGATATATTCCAGAATATATTCCTATAACTATGAAAGGTTATGAGGATAGAGATGATGGTTTTCCACGATTGCAATCTGGAAAACTATCTTGTCTGAATTTATCAACATTTTAGCCTTAATACATTAAAAGGGAAACCTACATGTGAAAAACCAGTATTATTATAAGTGGAAGAAAGGTATAAATATAATAAAGAAGATGTTATTCATCTTTATACCAAGTCACCTGGCACACTCATGTTATGCTCTGGGCAACAATGACCTGGTTCATCTCTCTTCAGCAAAATGCAGCCTGAGATACCTTGGCTAGTGTGGAACTGAGACTAGCACTCATGATTATCCTGTTTGTATTTAAACCACTGTACTACCACAGACCAAGCAAGCCACCAAGGCCTTTGAGCTCTAAACTACCTTTTAAGCTTTGAACTAAAATTTTAAGTTCCCTGGTCTCAGCTCCAACTTGTGATCTCTCTGCCTTAGCCTGCCACGATGTTGGCATTACAGGTGTGCATCACCATGCCCAGCCAGGACTAATCGCTGTTGAGTACACTTCCAAGTCAAAGAATCTAGCTGGGAGTAGAAAAACAAGGACAAGATCAGAACAAAGGGATACCCACAAATCTTGAGTGCACATTAAGAATCAGTCAGGAGGCTGATTTGGCCACCCCATCTCAGAAATTCCAGGTAGGTGGTGCTGACTGGCTATCACAGTCAGAGAACTGGAGTCTTAGTGCTGGCTTTCTTCAAGCCTCCAACTTGCTAGTAGGAGTCTAATGCATTTCTGCTGGCCTTATTTTTCTCACCTGTAAAAACAGGCATTGGACTATGTGGTACCCTGCAAGCTGCCACTTTCTACTATTGATAACTGGGTCACTCCAATTCATCTCACCCTCTGCCTCCAAAACAAGCAGCCTTTTTGTAAGTGTGACTCACCACTGCAGCACCAGAAGACCACCTTGATTTCAGCTTTCAAAAGACAAAGAGATAAGGATCAAATATGCTGCAGTTTTCTCAGACCAAGAAGCCTCCACTGAGTCTTCACACAGCAGACTCAGAGCTCTGCACTCATGAGAAACTCTAAGGTAGCAGCTCAGAGACTTCAGCAGGGAGAAGAGCCAACTCATTGCCACTTTTTCACGCAGTTACATCATTTTACGTGATGTCCCAAAAGGGTATGTGGCTGCCAACAGAACCGGTGCCTTGGTGGCTTCAGCTCTAAGAGGCCTGATCAGGAGCTTCCTCCTTGTCTCCATATATCTCTTCACCTAAGGATAAACTTGCTTTGCTAGACACTCTAGCTGAAGAATCCTAAGTACTTGACCCATACACACTCTCCCCACCTCCATTTTATGGTGTTGGGGTTTGAATTTAGGGCCTCACACAAGGTAGGCAAGCACTCTACTGCTGAGCTATACCCCTAGAATATATGTTAGTATATGTGCTGCCGAAGCAAGCACTACAATATGTTAGGAGGTACAGCTAATATATATATATTTTTTCTATGTATATATCATACATATAATATTATTTCTTTATTGTGTGTTGTTTTTTTTTTTTTTTTTCTGTACCAGGGATTGAACTTAGAACCTTGCATTTGCGAGGCAAGCGCTTATTCTCCTGAGCTATCTTCCCAGCCCTGTATTGTGTTTTTGAGACAGGGTCTCATTATGAAGTTTATTTTTTTGCAGTACCAGGGATTGAACTCTAGGGTCGGCTTTAGTTCAAGCAGTTAGTTACTTCCTCATGCTGGACTTTTCATCCGTCTACTGAGCTATCTCCCTGGCCCTTAAACTTTTTTTTTTCACTATGAAGTTTAGGCTGGCCTTGAATTCACTAAGTAGCCCAGGCTGGCTTTGAACTTGTGGTCTGTCTGCCTCAGTCTGCCAAGTGCTGGGATTATATGTGTGCTACCATGCCTGCCTTGTACGACATATACATATATATATTTTTTTAATTTATTTTTTTAAATGTACTTGGTTGTTACAGGGTCTCACTATGCAGCTCAGACTCATAATGATCCTCCTGTTTTTAGCCATCCCAGCACTGGGATTATAGGTGTATGCCACTATGCCTGGACTCGGTGGCCAGCTAAGTGTGCCTGGGGGCAGGGCTGGTGCAGCATGTGGTGCTGGGATCAAACTACGGTCCCTGAGCTTGACTAAGTTTGTCTAAGCAGGTGTTTTAGTCTGCTGATCTATCTCAACAGCCCCCAAAATATTTTATTTTTTGAAATTATTAACTATGTAAAAGATGAGGGACTGGGGCCGGGGAGATGGCTCAGTAGAATAAGTGCTTGCCTGGCAAGCACAAGGGCCTAAGTTCAATCCCCGGTTCCGCCAAAAAAAAAAAAAATGATGGACTACCATAAAGCCAAGCTCATCAATCAAATTAACAGCCTCTTAAGGTCTGATCCAATAGGAAATAAGCATCGTCAATGAAGCTTTTTTGCCTTAAACACTCTAACCAATCTACAAAAATTACTGATTTACAGAAAATAAGGATGGATGTATTAATTCCAGAGGATATAATCAACTAACTCCAACTATAGGATAAATCAAGTTTTCAAACAAACAAATAACATTAGTAGGGCTCACAGTTAAAGGGCTAAGATGTGAGCTATATTAACCACCTCTAGTGTATGGATCTTCCTAGAACCAGATTCAAATAAGACAAATGTAAAATGACAGCTATGAAATCACTGACAAAAAAATTGATTTTGCTTTTGTAGTAGTTGATATATAAGAAACTGCTGAGAAAATAAAATCAACCTAGTTTACAACAAAAGTAGTTACATTTAGCTGAGTGTGGTGATATATGGCTATAATCCCAGTACTCTGGCATGAGGCAGGAGGATCACAAGAATTCAGCCATGGCAACTAAACAACTTAAGGGAGACTTTTTTTTTTTTTGGTGGTACTGGGGATTGAACTCAGGACCTTGTGCTTTCCAGGCAAGCACTTATTCTACTGAGCTATCTCCCCAGTCCAAGGGAGACTCTTAAAATAAAGTATTGGAGAATATATATCTGTATCTATATCTACATCTTTGAATTCTGACAAAAGAATAACTACTTTAAAAAAATTTTCCTCAAGTCAGGTGTGTGTAGGCCCATATCTATAGTATTCAAGAGGCTAAAGTAGGAGGATTATGAATTCAAGGCCACCCTGGACTACACAGTGAAAACCCACCTAAAAAATTATATATATATAATTTATTTATTTTTGCTAGCATTGTCTCAGTTCTCACCTCAACCCAAAAAGCTTTACATTCAAATTTTGACTCCACTACTGATTGGCCATATGGTCTGGTAGATTCCCTGCTCACTTTAATTTCTTATCTAAAAAGTGAGGACACAAGGCTACTAAGATGGCTTTGAGATAACAAAGTGACTTGGAGGGCAAAGCACAGTGGGAGGGGGCTGCTGGTGCTAAGGAGGCCCACACATAAACCACTTACCTTGGTCACCACCATCTGTACTCCCAGGATCCCTGAGCAGTCCATACTCTGATATATGAATATAAACAACAAACTGGGGTCAAGGCAGGAGTCTGAGCAGGAATGGTCAGGAGACAATCACATGTCAAGCTTAGTGTTTACAAGGTGTGGCAACTTTGTGGCAAGCCAGGCAGAGACATCTTGTATGTCTAAACTTCCATCACATCACTCTCATTCTAATTCTTGTTAGACTGACTATGTGATCCCTTCCTTGGGCTCTAGAACCTCATCCTAGTTGGCACTCAAATATTTGTTGAGTTAATGATACAGGCATGCATGACTTGTTTTTGTTTTTTTTTAAAGTTTATTTCTTTAGGGGCTGGAGAGATGGCTCAGTGGTCTAAAGCACCTACTTGAAACAAGCTTGGCAAAGCACAGGGACCGCGGTTCAATCCTCCAGCTCCACATGCCAGCCAGCCCCGCCCCCTGGTGGGCTGAGCTGGCCACACACACACACACAATAAATAAATGTAATAAATAAAAATGAATAA
>NW_004524806.1:1978513-1981223 GCF_000260255.1 Octodon degus
AAAATGAATAAATATTAAAAAAAAAAGTTTATTTCTTTATTTAGTGTGTGTGTGTGTGTGTGTGTGTGTGTGTATGTGTGGCCAGCTCAGCCCACCAGGGGGCGGGGCTGGCTGGCATGTGGTGCTGGGGGATTGAACCACAGTCCCTGTGCTTTGCTAAGCTTGTTCTAAGTAGGTGCTTTAGACCACTGAGCCATCTCACCAGCCCCGCACAACTTGTCTTGGTCAATTGCCAGAACAGCTGCTCATAAACCTGTGCAAAATATATTCTGGGCTCCAGAGCCACACAGATATCCTTGAAGGATCTTCACCTTACCTCTTCTCTATGTGCACTGGACCTCACATGAGGGTAGCATGACAGAGATGAGTAGCCTCCACTGCCACTGTCTACAGAACATCTGTGGAACAAAAGAATGTGGCAATAGCTTCATGGTCCTGTAGGGCTAGGACAGGTGTCCAGAAAATAGAGGGCCTGACTGGATCAGAAACTGGAGGGCCAACAAGATAGCTCAGCGGACTAAGCACCTGCTTACGCAAGCAAAGGGACTAGGGTTTGATCGCACCACATGCTGTGCTGGCCCCACCACCCTGGGCACGCTGAGCCACCAATGAGTTTGGGCATGGTAGTGTGTGCCTGTAACCCCATGCATAGTGAGACCCTGTACCAAATACATAAATTAAAAAAAGAAAGAAAGAAACTAGACAAGAGTAAAAGGAAAATAGGCCCTTAGTATACCTGAGTTGCTGTCCTACTAAAAGCAGACTATAGTCTTTGTCATGATCACATAGTAACCATGTTGTACCTAGTTCTGTGTCCTTTGCTGTGTGTGTGTGTATGTGTGCGCACTGTGCGTGTGTGTATGTGTGTGTACTGCCCAAACTGGCCTTGAATTGTGGGTTCAAGTGATCCTCCTACCTTGGCCTCCTGAGTTCTGAAATGTGCATTTTGTTAGTGTCTGTCTATCATGATTTTCTGATGAGCAGTTTCAGAAACACAGCTCTAGAATACAGCAAACTGTAGCAAAAGCTAAGAAAAGCTAAGAGCAATAATATCAGCACGACACAGTGTTTGAGAGGAACAGTAACCTTACAGCCTATTCTTCTGAATGTGTAATCCTTGGCCACAACCTGCAGGGATTTCAAAGAGGTCAGATAAACTGGGGTGGGAGGGCTGCTGAGATAGCTCAGCAATCTAAAGCACATTCTTAGGCAAGTGCAGGGACCATGGTTCAATTCCCAGCACCACATGCCACACCAGCCCTGCCCAAAGGGCTGGCCGAGCCAGCAATAAATAAATAAATAAATAAATAAAAATTGGGGTAGGAGATGAGTCTGCTGAGATAGTTCATCTGAGACACAGATGTCCATTTAAGAAACAAGTTCCAAATTGGGCATGGTGGCACAAACCTGTAATCCCAGCACTCAGGAGGCTGAGGCAAGAATTCAAGGCCATCCTGGGCTACACAGCAAGACCTTGTCTCAAAATAAACAAAACAAAGCCCCTCAAAAAGAAACAAGCTCACATCTACTTTTAAAAACCATTCAATTTATAATGCCAGCATGACTCATTTAGGACTAAGGCAGGTTTTCAATACTTAATGATCTGTTAGGAGTACACAGCCTGATTATGACTGACCCAGCATCCTTACTATTACCTTTCCAAAGCTGCCCTTTGTTCCACCTGCTCTGGCCCACCTTACAGGAACTGAGCAAGTGAGCGAATATCCCTATAGGGGAGCCATCAAGAAACTGAATCTCATGAGGAAATCTCTTTGCAGTAGTCTTGTGTTCAGTTCTTGGGTTCTTAACAACTGTAGAAATTCACAATTTGCCTCCTCTGTTCCATTTAACTCTAAGAATTCCTCAGGTATACAGAGGCACATAGAAATATTAATCTTCGTCATACAGATGACTAATTTGGATGATAAACAGCTCACATGATGCCAGCAGAGGTCTTGTTTCTTTGAGCACATGTCTGTACATACAGAAGCTTTCTGCCAGGAAACTTGGCATGACTGAATCTGTCTGTGCTGCTCATTAGGCTGCTGCTGAAGTGTAGGCAGAGATGAGACACAAATTCCAAGAATGTTCACTCACAGAAGGTTAGAATGGGGAGAAACAAGTAAGCTGATTGGAACTTGGAACACACAGAAAGCAGCTCTAAAATTTTAGAGAATACTGTTTAGGTCCCTATGTTAGCACTCAGAGATCTGCCCTCAAATACAGGACTAACAACTTGAATGACTTCAAAGGTCTAAAAAGTCAGAGAAGGCTGTGGGCTGGCTTCCTAGCAAATGCACTAGTTCTTTTCTCTAGTACCCTATAAGCTCTTATTTACTCAACCACTCTTTATCACTTTCAAGATGTACAAACAACACCATTTACGAGGTATTAACACAGAGAAAAGGTCTCAGTCTAAGGGACGTACAGACAAGTAAACCAACAAAACAATCTAACAAACTGGGTACTAACAAAGGTGTATAAACTACACAAGAGAAGGGGATGCTAGGGAGGATGTGGACACACATCTTACAGCAATGTAAGACCTGGGCTATGTAGTGAGTCACTGTGCCATATGCAATGTAGCTGGAGCCTAGGGAACATGTAAGCATGGCAAGACATAAGGGGCAGGGGAGATGGCTCAGTGGACTAAGCGCTTCCCTGGCAAGCGCAAGGCCCTGAGTTCAATCCCCGGTTCCACCAAAAAAAA
>NW_004524806.1:1984433-1985996 GCF_000260255.1 Octodon degus
CAAATCAGAGGCAAAGCTTCTCAGGTCCAAGCCAATGAATGCGCTTAACAAATGGTATCTTGGTGATCTGCTCTTGTGTATCTCCTCATACACAGTCCCACACCTAAGTCAGCACAGGGACAGGCACCTCTGGTGCACTTCATAAAGGTGTATGAACTGTCAGATCTGATGTTCAAGAACACTTAGAACTGTACAATACAATACAGATTGATCTAGTTAAGTAGTTATGAAAAATGAGTGTCCTACAAGAAAAAACATTATTCACTGATTATGTGTTTCAGATCTAGGAATATTACATAACTGTTGAGTCAGTACTAAAAAAAAGTACTATTACCCCAACTTCTTAAATGAACAGGAAAACAAAAAGAAAAAGGAAGTCAGCCAATTTAAGCACCCTAGAGGACAGCAAATTAGAGGTCAACCCATGCAACTTAGTGAGACTCTGTTTTAAAACAAAAAAAAAAAAAGGGTTGGAGGTATAGCTCAGTGTAAAGGCCCTGGTTCAATCCCAAGTAGCATCCCCCACAAAAATCAGGCATCTGCAACCAAAATAGTTCAGGATTTCCCAAACTGACATCCACATCTGCTACAGATAACGTTACTCACAACAGAGGAATAATTAATGCTTTTTTGTTTTGGTTTTTTGAGACAGGGTGTTGCTATATAATTTAGGCTGGACTTGAACTTGCTTCTATATTCCTGCTTGCTTCTGTATTCTGCTTCCACCTCCTGAGTGCTAGCACAGTGCCCAATAGGAAGGAGATATTCAATAACTGTACGTAAATGAATGACAGAAATTTGTCTTTATCCACTCAAACAAATGTAGCCAGTGAAAATACTGTATTAAAAGCTCTTCAGATTGGATCCATATGGCTGTGGAATTTCTAGTATAACAGTGAAAAGAGAAATTTGGTGGCTGGTGAGATAGTTCAGGGGCCTAAAGTGCCTATTTAGGCAAGCTTAGGCAAGTGCGCAGGGATTGCAGTTTGATCCCTGGCACCACATGCCATGTCAGCCCTTCCCCCAGGGTGGGCTGAGCTGGCCACAAAAAACAAAACACAAAACAAAAAAAGAGTAATTTGGAACCCAAGGAGGTAGTCTGAGGCTCAGCTTTGGCGCTCACTAAGCCAGTTGTCATGGTTTCTACATGCATGTTGTCCCAAAGCTCTCATGCATCTGAGCCTGGTGGCACACACTTGTAATCCCAGCACTCAGGAGGCACAGGCAAGAGTACCCTGACTTAAAAAAAAAAAAGCCTCATGCACTCAATTAAAAAAAAAAAAAAAAAGCCTCATGCACTCAAAGGTGGGCTTTGGGAAGGTGACTAGATCACAGAAGTGTGATATTTACCAGTTGTTAGATCCCTCGTGAATTTATAGCTGTGATGCTGAAGATGAAACCTGGATGGAGTTGGTGGGCGTCTGGGAGAATGGCCACCAACTATCTATCTCCCTCCCTCCTTCTTGATCTTGAAAACCTTGATCTTGCAACCAGGTCATGAGTTCCTTCTCCTCTGCTAGGCCACCTTGTTTTGGAGCCAACTCACTATTCTTTTTTTTTTAA
>NW_004524806.1:1987369-1988688 GCF_000260255.1 Octodon degus
AACTCGTGCAGGACCTTTTGCCAGGGTATCTGGAAGTAATTTGTACTGAGCTGGCAGCTGCAGTAACTACAGTTTCAACTTCAACTCCACGATGTTTCCCTTGGCCAAAAATGTATTAGGTCGTTTTCCAGTGCGAAGTATTCAACAAATGGTTACATGGCAGAGCCACCAGAAATGTACACCTGATTTCCATGACAAATATGGTAATGCTATATTAGTTGGTGGAGTCACATTCTGTATTGCTGCATGGACCTATACAGCAACACAAATTGGAATAGAATGGAACCTTTCCCCTGTTGGCAGAGTCACCCCCAAAGAATGGAGAGATCAGTAATCATGTCAGCTGATATGATACAGCTATATTATTTTTAAATGAAATCATAATTGATGCCAAGTAAAAGCGCTGTGTATTCATTAAAATATGGCCTATTGAAAAAATAAAGTACAATTGAAACCTTCCCCCAAAAAAAAACTTTCTAAGATTTTAGTATTTGGCAAAACAATGAACTCACTTTTTTTCAGTAGGAGTCCTAGAGAGGGCTGTGGTTGGAAATAAAACTAAAATGATACCATTTTTATTTTTAAACTTTGAGACAGGGTCTCACTCTGCAGTTCACGCTGTTTTTGAACTCACTATGTAGCCCAAACTGGTCTCGAACTCACAGTGATCCTCCTACCTCAGCCTCCTGAGTGCTGGGATTATAGGCATGTGTCACCTTAAACTTTTTTTGAGATAGGGTGCTACAATGTAGTTCATGCTGACCTTTAACTATGTAGCCAGGCTGGCCCTCAACTTGTGACAATCCTCTTGCCTCAACCTGCCAAGTACTGGGATTACAAGTATGTGCAACAATGCATGGGAAATGACAATAGTCTAATAATCTATAATATCAACTTTTATGAGTCAGGTTTGTGTCCTGAGCCACCTCCATTTAATTATGTTTATTATATGTGCTGCTGCAGTAAGCACTTAATTGTGCTAGTATTGTTTGGCAAACATTTATAATGCCAGATGATGATGATAGATAGTTCTAGTTCCTGCCAGCAAGGTATTTGTACAAATAAAAAACCAAATTCTCCTACTTCTCCTCCTCCTCCTCATTATTATTTATTTATTTTTTTTGCTCCAAATGCCTTCAGGGCAGGTTTGGCTGGCTTGAGTTGTGGGGATTGAACCACAGCAATCTGAGCCTGACTGCTTTGTTGAAGCAGCCACTTAAAGAACTGAGCTAAGGGGCAGGCCCCCCATTATTATTATTATTTAAGATAGGACCTTGCTATGTAGTTCAGACTGGTCTTGAATTCACTAGGTAGCTCAG
>NW_004524806.1:1989298-1992826 GCF_000260255.1 Octodon degus
GCTTGACTGGCAAACGCAAGGATCTGAGTTCAATCCCTGGTTCCGCCAAAAAAATAAAAAATAAAAAATAAACATAAGAAGTATATAATTCTTTATACCTATTTTTAAAATACATTCTAATTAAAAAAAAATTTATTAGGGCCGGCGAGATAGCTCAGCGGTCTAAAGCTCATGCTTAGGCAGGCACAGGGGACCATGGTTTGATCCCCAGTACCAAAAGCAGGGCCAGCCCTGCAGCATTTAAGAAACGTGCACAGAAACTGCTGGGAAAAACGGACAGTGGTTTCATCCATTGTGGCAATACTCTGTGTCACATATCATTTCTGGTAGGGCAATTTCTGTCACATAAAAACATTATGGTGTATCTTTACCCAGTTTATTCACTGGATCTGGCACCAACCAAATCCGGCTCTTTCCCAAAATCAAATGACCATGAAAGGAAAATATTTTGAACTGATGGGGCACACTAAGGCAGCCACAATAGTAGAACTAAAAGAACTCATGAAAAAGGAATTTCAGAACTGTTTCAAGAACTGGCAAGAAGAAGGGGATAGAAGTGATGGGGAGTCTTATGAAGAGGACTAATGATATTATGTTTTTTACTGTAATATTTTTAAGAAATTTAAACATTCATTGTATTTTTTTTACTATAATTTGTACAAAATGGATTTCATGAAACTTAAAAATTCTATGTATCAAAAGACAGTAAAATCCCAACCCAAAGAATGGGAAAAAATATTTTCAGATCATAAATCTGACAAGGGAATAATATCCAGAATATACAGAAAACTCCTAAAGCTCAACAAAAATAACCCAATTAAAATATGGGTAACAAAAGTTAATGGAGTGGGGTCAGGGAGATAGCTTAGTAGAATAAGTGCTTGGCAAGTGTGGGGTCCTGAGTTCAATCCCTGGTACCACAAAAAAAAAAAAAAAGTAAATGGACTGCAGGAATGGTGGTGCATGCCTGTAATTCCACCTCTTGGGAAGCTGAGGCAGGAGGACTGTTGAGTTCAAGGTCAGCCTGAGCTACACAGTATGTTTAAGGTCAGCCTAGTCTACATAGTGAGATACTGGCTCACTAAAAAACAAATAGGAACAAGAAAGAAACTGAACACAGGGGCCAAGGAGATGGCTCAATAGAATAAGCGCTTCCCTGGCAAGCACTAGAGCCTGAGTTCAATCCCCGGTTCCGCAAAACAACAACAACAACAAAAAACTGAATACGTATTTCTTCAAAGAAAATTTACAAAGGGTCAATAAATATGAAAAGGTGCTCCATGTCACTAACCACCAGAGAAATGAAAATTGCAACTACAATGAGACATGACCTCTTCTCATTAGGATGGCTACTTTATAAAAGAAAGGAAAACAGGAGTTGGCAAAGAAGCAGAGAAATTAAATATCTGTGTACTCCCTTCTTTGGAAAATGGTATGGAAACTCAAAAAGCTAAAATAGTTGGGTACGGTGTCAGATTCTTATAATCCCTATTATTCAGAACACTGAGACGGGAGCTGGGGAGATGGCTCAGTAGAATAAGCGCTTCCCTGGCAAGCGCATGGGCCTGAGTTCAATCCCCGGTTCCAAAAAAAAAAAAAAAAAAGAATACTGAGACAGATCATGAGTTGGAAGCAAACCAATATAAATAAATGAGACCTCCTCTTAAAAACAAACAACATGGGCTGGGGTTATAGCTCAGCAGCATAAGCAAGTGCCTGGCAAGTGCAAGGCCCTGAGTTCGATCCCTGGTACCAAAAAAACAAAAAACCAACTAACCAACGAAACTGAGAAAAAAAGAAAAGAATTACCATAGACCTGGGGATGCACCTCAGTAGCATAGCATTTAGTAGAATCAAGAGCAAAGCATGTATAAGGCCCTGGATTCCATTCCCAGCACAGACAGACAGACAAATAGTTATGGTGGTACACACCTGTAATGCCAGCACTCAAACTGAGGAAGGAGGATCACCATGTTTGGGGCCAACCTAAGCTACACAATCAGTCAAGATCAGTGTAAGCTAAATAATGAGACATTGTCTTAAAAAACAAATAATAAAACATAGAATCCAAGTAATCATTGCCAGATAATTGGATAATCAAATGTGACAGAGCAACATAATGGAATACTGCCCAGCCTCAAAAAGGGAATTCTGATATGACACAGTATGTATGAACCACAAGGTCACACATATGCCAAGGGGAATAAACCAGTCACAAAAAGACAAATATTGCATGACTCTTTGTTATGGTTTGTGTATAGTTGTCCCCCCAAAGCCTCATGCAGTCTTGGGGGAGCTTCAGGAGTTTGTGATTGATTATTGTGGGTGTGGATGCTGCACTTGCCCTGGGGCAGGTAATTTGCATCACAACGTAAGGAGGGGGGAGAGAAGCTAGCTAGCTGCCTGAGCTACTGCCACTCCTTTAGCTCTCTACTCTTTGCTGCTGCCATGACTGGTTGCTCTCTGCCATGTGCCCTCTGCCTTGGAGCCAGATGAGTATGGACTGAAACCTCCAGTAACTGTGAGCTACATAAACCTTTCCTTCCTTCAATTTGGGTGTCGGGTATTTGTCCCAGGATTGAGAGAAGAGTAACTAAGACATTTTATATGAGGTACTTAAGAGTTATCAAAACCACAGAGCATGTGATGGTTGCCAGTGATTGTGGGGAGAAGAGTCACTAAATAATAACTCTGTTATAATAATAATAACAGTTATTATTTAGTGAGTACTGAGTTTCAGTTTGGCAAAATGAAGATTTTGAAGATAATAGTTGTTTCCAGAACAAGATGAATATACTGAATACCACTGAACTATACCCTTAAAAATGGGCAAAATGGTAAATTTTACATGTATTTTAACACAATAAAAATTGGGAGAGAATCCCTGTATTTTACAAAAGGGTCATTAAAAAAAAAAAAAGCAACGTCTCGAGATTCATTTAACAGAGCAACTGCAGAGAGATTATCAACACAGCTGCTCGGGTTAAAAAAAAAAAGGGTCATATGTTATGTGACATTTCCTAATATGAAATATTTAGAATAAGCAAATTCACGGAGATAGGGGAGTCAGCCACAGTGGTGCACGTTTATAATCCCACCACACAGGGACTGTGGCAGAAAGATCACTGCAAACTCAAGGACAACTTGGACTACATAATAGGTTTAAGGCCAGCCTAAACTATATAGCCAGAACCTGTCTCAAAACCACAAACAAACCAGAACATAGAGATATGGGATTAGAGGCTATTCTTAGGGAGGAAAAAATGGGTAGTTATTGCTCAATGGAGTACAGAGTTTCTATTTGTTGTGATGAAATTTTGAGAAACAGTGGTGATGGTTACATAACATTGTGAATGTATTTATGGCCAATGAATTGTACATTCAAGACTCAAGTAAGATAACATTTATGGTAAGCATATTTTACCATTACAAAAAAGTTTTGTTGGGGCCGGAATAAGTGCTTCCCTGGCAAGCACAAGGGCCTGAGTTCAATCCCTGGTTCCGCAAAAAAAAAAAAAAAAAAAAAAA
>NW_004524806.1:1993537-1998997 GCF_000260255.1 Octodon degus
AAAAAAAAAAAAAAAAAAAAAAAAAAAATCAAAATACTTTCACCCTACTAAGAACATGCTGAGTGGATGTTACATACATTATGTCTGTCTAATAAAGCTCAAGTGTTTTGAGAGAGGATCTCATTCTGTAGCCCAGGCTGGCCTTGAACTTGTAGCAATCCTTTAGCCTTAGCCTCCTGAGTGCTGGGATTACAGGCGTATACGACATTGTTTCATACTGATTTACTGAGTAAGTGAATGGCTACGGAAATGGAAATTTAGTCAAACTTTAGAAATAATGCTTACTGGGAGCCGGAGATGGCTCAGTGGAATAAGCGCTTCCCTGGCAAGTGCAAGGGCCTGAGTTCAATCCCCGGTTCCACCAAAAAAAAAAAAAAAGAAAGAAAAAGAAATAATGCTTACTGAAGAGGTTGTGAAGAACAAGGAGACATTAGCTAGATGTGGGAACATTTATAAGCCCAGCACTCAGGAGGCTGGGGCTTGCCTGGGCTACATAACAAGACCCTGTCTCCAAACAAACAAACAAACAAGAAAACAAGGAGACTTCAACATTAATTGCTAGTATGGCTGGGCACCATGGGCCATGTCTATAATCCCAGTACTCTGAGAGGCTGAAGGAAAAGAACCACAAGTTTGAGCCTAGTCCAGGCAACGTAGCCACTTACTATCTTGTCTGAAAATAAGAAATTTAGAAAAGGGGGTGTATAGCTCCAATCAAGTCCCTGAGTTCAATTCCAAGACAACAAAAATAAAGTAACATATCTAACTATACAGGAAAGCACAGAAAGAAAGTCACATAGTGTAGCATGAAGTAAAAGAGTGACATCAGGTAGCATGAAGTACCACAAAATAACATGTTATAATAAAATGTTAATTGCCAGTGGCACACACCTGTATTCCAGCTCCTTGGGAGACTTAAGGCAAGAGGATCTTTTGAGTCCAAATAGCCCAGGACACACAGTAAGAAAATGCTAATCGCAAAAAGCAAGACATGGGGCTGGGGGATAGCTCAGCAGAATAAGTTTGCCTGGCAAGTGCAAGGACCTAAGCTCAATCCTCGGTTCCACCAAAAAAAAAAAAAAAAAAAAAGCAAGACACAGATGAATGGTACCCAGTGGAAAGAAACAAGAAGATAAAGCAACTATCTAGCTACCTAAAATAAGCATATATTACTTCACAATTTAAATTACTAGGATTTTTGTTTTATTTAAAGTACATGTCCAACTGATTTGGTTATAGCCAAATGCTTTGAATCAGAAGATGCATGAGTACAATAGTAGTTCTATAGCCACAAGTAATTACCCAAGACTATCACCAGTCCTAGACAGAGATGGGTCCCCTACCAAGTCTTGAACAATGCTATACATTTTTTTCTTTCTTTTTTTAAATGTATTTAGTAGTGGGTCTCACTATGCAGCTTGGACTCATAGAGATTTTCCTGTTTTCAGCCTCCCCAGTGCTCGGATTACAGATGTGTGCTACCACACCCAGTCTCAGTGGCCATTTCAGCAAGCTGAGGAGGCAGGGCCAGCGTGGTATGTGGTGTTGGGGACTGAAGCCCAGTCCATGCACTTGCCTAAGCAATCTTGCTGAGCTATCTCGCTAGCCCCGTAGTAACTCTTTCATTTCGCCACGGCCCCCCAATTCTGCATGGTCAGCAATAGTTGGTGTTATGCTAAACTCTGCAAAATCAGCAGTCTTAAATTCACAATTGACTCTGTGTTTCAGCATGTCCAAATCAAACTAGTTTTAGCTTACAGATTTCTGGCATTACCACAGATTCTGCTGTTTAGCTCACCTTGATTTCAATAATTGCAGGGACTTCAGGGAATCTGCAAACTCTTCGAACATTTACACTCTGAACACATATTTCTTCAGATATCTGAATGCCAATAAACACAAGAAAAGCAGGGTATGGTGGGCACATTATAATTCCAGCACTCTGGGAGGCTGAGGCAAGAAAATCGTAAATTCAAGTGTAGACCAGACAATTTAATGAGACCCTGTCTTATATCCTTTATTTTTTTTTTCCTTTATTTTAGGGAAGAGTCTACAGGGTGTTCAGGGTCTCACTACTAGATTGGACTGGTAGTGATTCTCCTGTTTACAGCCTCCCAAGTACTGAGATTACAGGTGTGTGCCACCATGCCGTCTTTTTTTTTTTTTTTTTCGGAACCGGGGATTGAACTCAGGGCCTTGTGCTTGCCAGGCAAGCGCTTATTCTACTGAGCCATCTCCCCGGCCCCAACCATGCCCAGTCTTACTCCCTGTCTCAGCGTGCCCTGGGGGCAGGGTTGGTGCGGCAGCCTGTCTTATACATTTTAAAAATAAATAAATAAATAAAAAGGCTGGAGGACATAGCCCTGTGGAGAAGAACTTTTAAAAATGTTCAATAGAGAAATGCAAGTCAAAGCTATAAGACAGCTCTTTACAACAACTAAGATGAAAAAAATCTTAAATAAGCGGGAGATAACTCATTGGTCTAAGTGCCTGCCTTGCAAGCGCAAGGACCCAAGTTTGATCCCCAGTACTATAAGCTGTTGTGCTGGCCCCCAAACTAGGCATGGTGCACGCCTGTAATCCCAACACTAGGAAGGCTAAGACAGGAGGAAAACTAAAAGTCCAAGCTGCATAGTGAGACCCTATATCAAAATAAGTAAATAAAAATTTTTTTTAGAAAATGAGTGTTAGTGAAAATGTAGAAAAACTGGAACCCTTTTATAATGTAAATGGAAATGTAAACTGGTATAGCCACTATAGAAAACAAGTTGAAAGTTGCTCAAAAAGTTCAACATAGGTTGCCATGTGGTCCAGAAGTTCCATTCCTGGTTATACATCTAAGATTAAAAAAAAAAAAAAAAAAGTTCAAACAAAATTTTGGACAGGCATGTTCATAGCACTATAATTCATAATTACTAAAAGGTGATCTGGACATGGCAGTGTATGCCTATGATCCTAGCACTGAGGAGGCTGAGGAAAGAGGATTGTTTGGGCTATACAGTGAGTTTAAAGCCAGCCTGAACTATATAGCAAAACCCTGTCCCAACAAACAAACAAAAATGGTGAAAACAATCTAATGAATAAAATGATGGATAAACAAAATGTGGTATTTCTTTAGAATAGTACTGAGTAAAAAGTGATTGAAATACTGATAATATGATACAATATGAATCTTGAAAATATGTTTAATGACAGATGCCAGACACAAAAAGACATATAATTTCATTTATATTAAATGTTCAGAATATGCAATCCAGAGACAAGGAGATTAGCAGATGCCAGGAAATAGAAAAGGAGAAGAAAAGAGTAACCTGGGGCTGGCGAGATGGCTCAGTGGTCTAAAGCACCTACATGGAACAAGCTTGGCAAAGCACAGGGACCACGGTTAGATCCCCCAGCACCACATGCCAGCCAGCCCCGCCCCCTGGAGGGCTGAGCTGGCTACACACACACAATAAATAAATAAATGTTAAAAAAAAATTAAAAAACAAAAAAAGAAAGAAAAGAGTAACCTCCACCATGTGCAGGATTTTGGGGAGAGGGTAATAAACACGTTCTGGAGCTGGCAATGGTGGTGCATGTCTGTAATTCCAACATTTGGGGGGCTGAGGCGGGAAGACTTATGAATCTGGGCCCAGCCTGAACTATATAGTGTTCAAGGCTAAGAAGAACTACATAGAAAGCCCTATCTAAAAAATAAAAAGAAAAGATCTGGAATTATATAGCACTGATCACTGATCATCTTGTAAACATACTAAAACCCACCAAATTATACAATTTAAAGTGAATTTCACTGCATGTGAACTGTATTTTTAAAAAGATGAGTGCAGGGCTGTTGAGATGGCTCAGTGGTCTAAAGCACCTACTTAGAACAAGCTTAGCAAAGCACAGGGACCGCAGTTCAATCCCCCAGCACCACATGCCAGCCAGCCCCGCCCCCTGGTGGGCTGAGCTGGCCACACACACACACACACATAAATAAATAAAATTAAATAAAAAATAAAATAAAATAAAATAAAAAGATGAGTGCAGTGGCACACTTGTAATCCCACCACTGAAGGAGTAAGGGGCAGGAAGACTGCAAGTGCAAGTCCTTCATGGGTAATTAAGCCAAACCCTGTCTTAAAGAGGCATGGGTATGAGAGGAATGTAATTTAGTGGCACAATGCCCCTGGACTTGATCCCTAGTACCAATTTTAGAAAATGTTTTGCTGGGGAGATAGCTCAGTGGTCTAAGTGCCTGCCTGGCAAGTATACAGACCCTGGTTCAATCCCCAGTACTGCATACTGTGCCAGCCTGGAACCCTAGGCATGCCAAGTCACCCTGAAACTGGGTGTGGTGGCGCATGCCTGTAATCCCACTTCAGGGGAGGATGATCACTACGAGGATCACTATGAGTCTGATCTGTGTAGCAAGACCCTGTACCAAATGAATAAATAAGTAAAAAGATTTTTAAAAAGAAAGAAAATGTTTGAGAGACATCTAATGTTATGGCTTATGTTGGGATGATCCCCTTAAGGCCTCATGTGCTCATAGATGGATGGCGCTTGTTCAGAGGTGGCTGGATCCAGAGTACATGCAGCAATGCTGGGATTAAGGGTGTATGATTACCAATCAATGGGCTGAATGGTTTGGCACTGCCCTAATCCTGGTAGTTTAGAGTATAAAAGGGGCCCAAAAAAAGTTGCCAAGGTCTCTTGCTTGCTTTGCTACCTTCTGTCTACTGTGAACACGTTTTCTTTTTAGCTGCTACTCTGCTTTGGAGCCAGCCAATTATGGACTAAAACTCTGACAAACTGTGAGCTAAATAAACCTTTTCTTCTTGAACTTTGTCAGGTATTTTTATCTCAGCAATGAGAGAAAAGAAACTAAGACAGAATTTGGTACCAGAAAAGTAGGATAGCTGCTGTGACTATATCTGATCATGTGGCTCAAGAGCCTTTGAAACTCGCTTGAGGGGCTGGGGAGATGTCTCAGCTGAATAAGCGCTTCCCTGGTAAGCGTGAGGGCCTGAGTTCAATCCCCAGTTCCACAAAAACAAACAAACAAACAAACAAACAAACTGACTTGAGAGAAGAGTTTGTAAAGCTTCGGAGATGCTGGCTAAAACAGCTGCCCTGGAAATCCTTAGTCTCTACCTGATGGGAGATTCTGGTCAGAGCTCAGAAGACTGGAATACTGACAGAAATGCTCCTGGTAAAGACCAGGCTCAGAAAGTTAAACTCAAGGCTTTAATAGGTAAGTGTATGCAACTACAGACCATACTCATAAGTGAAATAAATCAGACTGATGTGTATAAACATTGTATTGTCTCCTTAGTGTAAGAAAGTGAAAGAGTAAACAAAATCCTAAAAGTATAACAGATATTGTAAAAGGGAAGGGAACTGCTTAAAAAGAAAGAATTGGGATGCCCACAATTCTATCTGGTCCTCTGATGATTAGATAATTTTAATATAAAT
>NW_004524806.1:1999802-2006078 GCF_000260255.1 Octodon degus
TGGCTCAGTAGAATAAGTGCTTGCCTGGCAAGCACAAGGGCCCAAGTTCAACCCCCAGTTCCGAAAAAAAAAAAAAAAAATTATGTCCCAGAAAGGAGAAAGCTGGCACAATCAGCTTCAAGGGGCCGTCCATTCTGTATCCTAAAGAGTTCATTGGCTTCTCCTGTCACCCAAACTTGTCAGAGGCATTTGCATGTTGTTCTTAGAAAATAAGCTATAACCAATGGGATGGCTCTCTTGTTTAATAATTCATACAATAAACATTTCAGACATCCTTATCAGATTGGAGTCATTTCAAAGTCCTTTGAAAAGACCCATGGTTCTTAGCAGAACCAGGAAGAGATTACATAAACTCCGGTACACTGGACTTACATGTGGGAGATGTATGTATGCATGTAGGAGGGTAGAGGAGACATAAGAAACATATTTACTCTGCTAGTAGAGTCAGTTCTATAAAGATTAATATAACCACTTAAAATAAGAGACTTTCAAGTTAGAAAGGGCTGTCATCTAATACCTGTATAATTTCTTCCACAGACAGGTAATACATTCCATCACAGGTCATCGTTGATGATTCTTCCATTAAATTCTTCTTGTACTAAGTAAAAATCCTGAGTTCCACCTATTAGTCCTAATTCTGCCCGTGAGCCCCAAAGATGATGTGGAAGCTCCCTTTTCTGTGTTTTTTAAAAGACAGTTATTTTCCTTTCAGTGTTCTTTCCTAGGTTACATCCCAGCTCTACCAAAGTTCCAGAAACAGATTCGGCTGTCTCAAAGCGAAGAAAGACAAGCACTTAAAGCCAAAAGGGCTTCAAACATCAGTACGTGTAGGACTCCAGAAGCGGACGTTCAAAAGACGTTTCCTAGGTTCGAAACTCAGATTCTAAACCAGTTGTTTGAGTCCCAACACTGTATAGCCAGCATCTCAGGGGACCCCAAAGTAGATGGTAGGACCATATAGGGGGGAGATACACTGCCCCTTTTTACAAACGAATAAACTAACCTAAGCACAGGAAAGAGATTTGGCCTACATTATCTGGCAGTCGGCGGCGAGATCTCAACTTCCTATCTCTTCTTACTCTCATCCCAAATCAGTTCACTTCTCTCGGTCTCTCTACTCAGGGTAAGTTCATTAAATACAGTCGCACACGAGAAAGGCGGACTCGTACGGGGAAAAGAAAAGGAGTCACGGTGAGCCCTTGTCTAGAAAGGAACCCCTTCTTCCCTTTCTCAAGATCTCAGTTTCTCCGGATGTGTACTCATGGAAAAGAAGACCACACGGCTCTGGCCTTTCTTCTGGGTCTGAGAGCACTCGGTACCGCCAGGCTGTTCTTTCTGGCCCTGGCCCGCTTGGCTCAGGTGTGGAAGCCCGTGAACCCGAGCAAGGCGAAACCGGGTCTCCCGCCCCTTCCCCCAGCTCCTACGGCCTCTGCCACCACCCCAGCCTGCCACGTACCTGTCTCCGCGCAGGGAACGCTCCTAGGGCCGCTTCAGCCTACCAGTTTCTCGGTCTACCTGCCAACCCTACGCCTCGCCAGTCTGTGAGCCCAGACCTCTGACCCCTCCTACGCGGACTCTGGTCACGCGGTACCGCCCCTCTCAAAGACTTCCGGCCATAACCGGAAAAGGTTGGTCCGTGGCTCGGTTATCCCGCCCAGGTCCGGGCTCTAAGGTTCCGCCTACAGGCAGGAAAGAGGGGACCCTTTCTGTTTGGAGCTTGGGGAAGAGCCTGAGCTTTGGACTATTTTAAGAAAAAAGGGGGGGGAGAGAAAAATGACTTTGGAAATATATTAGATAAGCCCTAGAACATCTTGTCTCACCAGAGTGTAAAAATGATAGCAATAAGAACAATAGAACGTGTAAAAGGAAGCAGGAGCTATCTTGAAGATTCCACTGGCCAAATCTGGCGCCTTCAGCATGAAAATACGTGATTGTAATAGTGTACAACTAATTGAATAAAATATTATTCACAAATTTTTACTAACATAAATGAAAAAGTGAAAAAATAAATATGCAGAAAGCAAACTCTTCATTTTAATAAATGGTACATCATGTTCCACAGCAAAAACAATGGAGTTGTACAATCATCAGTGATAAAACTAGAGCAGTAGGATGTTTTTACAGAATGTCTCCCACAAATTACTTATTGATTATAAAGGGAAGTTACTAATGTTACAGAGGTGTAACCTAGCAGAACAAATGAATCAAAGTGATTAAAGGTAAAATAGACAAAGGGCCGGGGAAATGGCTCAGTGGAATAAGCGTTTCCCTGGCAAGCACAAGGGTCTGAGTTCAATCCCCGGTTCCGCAATAACTAACTAAATAAATAAAATAGACAAAGTCATGACATGGTTGGAGACCACTGATAGGAACAGAGAACAAGCTCTTGGGACCTTAAAACCTTGCTTTGTGTCTTCTTCTAACATAGGAACTTAAACATGGCTTTTGCTAAACAAGTGGCTTTTCACTTGGGCCTACAAATGCCCAGTAAGTAACTACAAGTAGAACAAAACTTGATCTTTATTGTGTAAAATCTGAGTCAAATCCCTTTCAGCTCTACGTATAGCATGTTAGTCATTTAGGGAGTGTCTATCTAAAAATTGGGAAAATAAGTTTTATTAGCCCTAAATTTACCTACCTTGTTACCCTTTAAGATTGACAACACCAGGAAAAGAGAGTTACAGGAATGTTCTCTACTCCCAGAATCTCCATTGTCCTAAATCAACGGCTTCCTTTAAGTCCAGCAGAGCCCCTCACAAAACTGAAATTGCTCCTTAATTCATGAAGAGTCATCTGGAACAAAGCAACCAGGACTGAGATAATGAGCAACTGGATTCCACCCCATAAAACTGGGTCCCAGTCCTTTGTTGGGTGCCAATTTGATCCTCTTTTTCAGAGTGTGTGTCCTCTAGTTATTATTCAATCTGGGGTCCTTCCCTTATCTTCTCTTACCTTCCAATTAAAGCTTTGCATGTAAAATCATACTGTTGCTTTAGTTTTAATTTTCTTCATCACTAAGGCAAGGACACATGCTAGCTGGTGATATCAATAATGGGTCAGGTAGAGGTCATGTACCTCTTAGTAAGTTGCACTGAGAGGGATTCATCTTTTCTGTGGTTTTTCTGTTAAAAGTGCATGGCCTTGGGGTTGAGAGTCAGCCCTAAAGTACTTGCCTAGCAATCAGGCCTTGGCTTTCATCTTCCACAGGAAGAAAAAAAAGTGCATGGCCCAAATCTCAATCTCATGAGGAAACATTAGGTAAACTCATATTGAAGGACACTATAATATAGCTATTAGGTTATAAGAAGCTAAGAACTATTCGAGCATGAAAGTATACGGCAAAAATGTGGTGTATGATTCTGAATTGGATCCCGCACTGAGATGATGTAGCAAAGTAGTTGTAAAGGACAATACAGAGACAAGTAACAAAATTTGTATAAGAATTGTGGATATTAAGGGCCTACAATTATACAAGGGATTGGACCTGAATAGACAGTAACTATATCATAATAGATGAAATAAACTTACACAAGAAAGTCTGTCAGCTATGGACAAGAAGTAACAAGGGGATATTTCCAGTACCACAAACCTGGATTTGAGATCAGGCACTGAGGGAAAGAAAAGCAGTCCCTGACAGCCAGGACCTAGCCTGGCATCCATACCATAGGTAGACCCTGGCATTCTCCTGCTAAAATATAAAAATTTCACAAAACATCAACATTGAACATGGTCAATTTGCGACCAGAGTAGATAAATATGAATCCATCCAGATAATACATGAATATTACCCAAACTACACCAGCAAAAAAAAGAAATTCTCTACCCTGACTCATATAGAAATTACAGTTTTAGGATCAGTATTCTCTCCCCCTTCTAGAAAAGTTTATCCGCATATCCATTTATAGACAGCATCTAATTTAGATCAGAGCATCTGTGGGGAGCCATTAACTGGTATCCATTTTATAATAGTGTCAGCCATTTTCTTAAGTTTCTATTCCACTGCTGAGTTAAGTTTCTGGTCCTGCCCGCCTTGCCCATTCCCCATGATATGCCCCAGGGGTGGGACCTTCCTCTGTTGCCTAGATATCTGCTGACCCCCGAAGAGCCAAGACTTCCTTATTCCTACAATTCCTATATATATCCAGCACCTCCCCTGAATAAATGAGACTTGATCAGAATCCTGTCTTGTCTCCATTCTTTGTGTCTCCTGTCCCTTTTCATCCCCACTCCCCCTCTAGCATCCTCGTTGACTAACCTGGGGGTCAGGACAAGCATCTACTTCCTTAACCCCTCCTCCAAATCACCTACCACAAGCATTGAGATGTCCCATTGTTCTTCGAGGTTTGCATCCTGCCACAATGAGTGATCAATCAACTACTTAACCACAAATGTGTTTTGATTTATTTCTGCTTCAAAAAATTTTGAGGGAGCCAGGAATGGTGGTACCTGTCTGTGATCCCAGCACTCAAAGTCTGAGGCAAAACGGTTTCTTTGAGTTTAAGGTCAGATTGGGCTACATAGTGAGTTCAAGGCCAGCCTGAATTGTGTAGCAAAACCCTCAAAAAAAAAAAGAAAGAAAGAAAGAAAGAAAAAAGTGAGGATACTGAGAATAGGTTCAGCACAGAGTAAGCTTTGCATTTTCATAAATTTTTGTTAGTACCTCCTTTGAAAAAAATCATAGACAATCATCATAATGAAAGACATTGGGGCCAGGGAGATGGCTCAGTAAAATAAGTGCTTCCCTAGCAAGTGCAAGGGCCTGAGTTCAGCCCCTGGCTCTGCCAAAAGAAAAAAAAGAAAAAGAAAAATATTGAAGAGTCTGAAAAGGCATTGAAACCATAAGCTTCAATAAGTAAACATTCAAGCTCAGTGTGGCAGTACACATCTATAAATCCCAGCAATCTGGGCCACTGAAGCAAGAGGATTGAAAATTCAAGTCCAGCCTGTGCAATTTAGTGACTAAGACACTGTGTAGGGGACTTGGCAAGGGGAATGATTAAAAACATGAAGTAGCTTTCAGGGCAAAACCATGTAGGTTCTGAGAGGAGTGAATGGTTAAATTTTGAAACAATATGGGGCAGGGCAAGAGCATGTAGGACTGTACATAGTGTTCTGAGCACAGCACAGTTGGAAAACAGCAAGAAGTCTAGTGAAACATGTTGGGTCTGGCCATTGTCCTTGTCCTTGTCCTCATAAACTTCTTGGCTTTGAGAGAGATCTTTAAAACCCAAGCTTTCCCCCTCCTCCTCTTGCACTAACATTCTAAAGAAAAGTCACAGAATTCTTAATTCAAGGCTGTCCCTGAGACTGCCTCACACCACTGGGGTGAAGACAGTTCCTCTGGGCCTCTCAATGGTCACACCAAGTCGGATCCCTGCATAAACTTTTCAGCCTCCATGCCGCTGGGGTCACACTGCAACAACCCTGTCTGAAAGATAAAAAGCCCAGGGGATATAGATCTTCGCGAAGACTCTGGGTTTAATGTATACATATTCTTCACCCCAGATAAATGAAGAACTAAAAGACCAGAGAAATTAAGGTACACAATCAGGGCATGGCAAAGAGGCTGAGTAATTGGGCCCGACCTGTCAAACACAGAGATCTGTTAAGCGCAGAGATTCAGGGCACATGCAGAACAAGCTACTGAGTCCCGCACCTGATTCCCATCAGGGAATGGTGCCTTCAACTTTTCTGGCACAAGTTCAAGTTGAGTACTCCACTTGATACCAATCTTGTGGTGTGAGATCAAGTAGGATTTGCAAAGGACAACTTAGATACGATGTTGGAGCAGGGGATATAAAAGCTGGTGGCCTTTAGGCTGGTGAGTGCTATAAGCCTTTTCACCAGCCTACCCCTACACTGTGTATGTTGTATTTCTTTTGCTAATTTATCTGGCCCATGCTCACTCTGCAGAGTACTGATTTTGCACTTCTTCTTGTGTCCTAAATAACCTTTCTCATTCATCGATTGTTTTGTCTTTTTTTGTGTGCTGGGAATCAAACTCAGGACTCTGAACTTGCTAGGCAGGAGCAGTGTCGCTGAACTATCTCCTCAGCTATTGTTCTAGGTCTTTAAACAGGACACTAAGAGCCTGGAAAGGACCAACTGGTCACTAAAATATGTACCTGGTAACAGATTTGGTGAGCCAGCCTGCAGGTAACAAATGGAGCCAGAAAGAGGTAAAACTTTTGGGCACAGTTTTGTTTCTCTCTAAAGTTTATGAACTGAAGCAGAGAAGGACTAGTTGAGTTGATTTTTTTTTTTTTTTTTTTTTTT
>NW_004524806.1:2006368-2008068 GCF_000260255.1 Octodon degus
CACAATAAATAAATAAATAAATAAATTAAAAAAATAAAAATAAAAATAAAAAATAAAAAAAGAGAGTGCCCAGGGGCCGGAGAGACGGCTCAGTAGAATAAGTGTGCAAGTGCAAGGGCCTGAGTTCAATCCCCGGTTCCCCCCCCCAAAGAAAAAGAGAGATAGTGAGAGTGCCCAGGTAGAGCAAGACCCTTGGAGGAAGGGAGCCATGCTTCTACTTCCTTCCACATTCCATTCCTGGAATGGATGTAGTTGGGCCCCAGATGGTAGCCAAAGCACCTTCCACTCTGCCAGTCCTAGAGCTTTAGCAGCAGCACACTGGGTCAACTTAATCCCATTTAAAACTTGTCATTTTATACTGCTCTCCCTCCATTTTGCCTTTGGGGGAGCTGTTGACTTTCAAATAATTCACTTATTAGGGAAATTTAACACTTTTAACCCAGACGAAGTTTGTTAAATACCTTTAATCAATATTTCATTTACTTGCTAACATTTCTATGAGACCTTGAATTTAGAAACATCTGGGATGCTTTAGCTGGGTGGGGTGTGGTGGTGCCCACCTGTAATCCCAGCATTTGGGAGGCAGAAGACGGGAGTCATCACCAGGAGTTTGAGGCCAGCCTGGGTAGACTACGTAGTGAGTTCAAGCCCAGTTAAATTTAACAATGAAACCCTGTCATAAAAAACAAAACAAAAACCCAAAACCAAAACCAAAACCAAAAACCAACAACAACAAAATAATCTGTCTCAGTTAAATGTTGACTGCTTATTGACCAAAAAAAGTTACACAGTGCTCACAAACCTAAAATCAGGGGCCGGGGAGATAGCTCAGTAGAATAAGTGCTTTCCTGGCAAGCACAAGGGCCTGAGTTCAATCCCCAGTACCACACAAAACAAAACAAAACTCCCTACCTAGTCAGGTGTGGTGGCACCTGCTTGTGATCTCAGCCCTGAGGAGGCTGAAGCAGGAGGATTACTGTGAGTTTGAGGCCAGGCTGGGCTACAGAGTGAATTTAGGGCCAGCTTGAACTGCATAGCAAAATCCTGTCTCAAAAAACCCAAAAGAAAATATAAAAGAAAAAGCAGAAAAGAAAGAGAGAAAATGGGGCCAGGGAGATGGCCCAGTAGGATAAGCACTTGACTGGCAAACTCAAGGATCTGAGTTCAATCCCAGGTTCCGCAAAAAAAAAAAAAAAAAAGAAAAGAGAAAAAGCCTCCACATCTATGACCACATGAAGTTTTAGGGAATATCTAGATACAAGCCATAATAGCAAGGAAAGTTACTTGAAAGTTAAGTGACATTAGAGAAAGTATTTAATTCAGATACAGTGATACCTCAGTTTATTTTAAAATTCTGGAAAAGATGGCCGTATTCATGTTTATGGAGGAAAGATGACTCCAATCGTGTTTGTCATCTGATGCAAAGTTTACAAACTAAAACAATAGTGATCACAAACCTAGGTATTTCCAAGAAATTTAATTTGTTTACCTACTCTACTTTATATATAAAAGTTCATTGAAATTCCACCTTACTTGGATGTTCAAGAAGAAGGGGATGGTGAATGAAAGCAAGAGACATGAAAAGGAATATTGTGGGAGGGTCCTGCTTCAAGGTTGTATATGGTGAGATTTTTGGACTTATGTGCAAACATGAGAAGCATAGAATTCTTTATCCTATGTTAAAATATAATCTAATTTTT
>NW_004524806.1:2009553-2011307 GCF_000260255.1 Octodon degus
TATTTATTTATTTTTATTTATTACATTTTTTTATTGTGTGTGTGTGTGTGGCCAGCTCAGCCCACCAGGGGGCAGGTCTGGCTGGCATGTGGTGCTGGGGATCGAACCGCGGTCCCTGTGCTTTGCCAAGCTTGTTTCAAGTAGGTGCTTTAGACCACTGAGCCATCTCTCCAGCCCCCAGATTAAATTTTCTTACAGAAATATTTTAATAAAAGCTGGCAATTTCCCAGAGACAACACTCCATGCCCACCAATAAAAAAAGAACCATAACAAAATAGATTTGCCATAGAACTATGATTTAAAGAAAAAAAAACCCTGCAGACATTCAAGCACATCAGTAAAATTCAATATTAAAGTCACATTCTTTCTTTTGGACTATGATTAGGAATCTGATTAGATATCAAAATAAAACTTAATACAAATGCTCAGCTATTTAGGTCAAAGAACCTCTACAGAAGCAGCTGTTCTCAAAGGCATTCCAGTTTGAGGTTTAACTTTAGAATAAGGAAAAAAAAATTAGAATAAGGCACAACAAACATTGACAGAAGTCATACAAGGTGAAGAAAGAGGGAGTCTACAATTCCTCATGTATTCTGAACCTAATAAAGCAAGTTTAGATTTTAAAACTGTTTTTCTTTAAACAACTGCCAAGAGTGGAGTTGAAGATAAATAGAAAGCACAATAATATTGCTCTGGTTGTTATTTGGAAATGGGGGGGGGGGTTGCATCTTTTTAAACAAACACAAATGAAAAGCCCTAGTTCCAAAAACAAAACAAAACAAAACAAAAACATAACAGTTCAAGGAAGCCTAGAAATTATATTCTAGACACTCAAAACCTATCTTATAATCTAAATTTCAAGAGTAAAAACAGTAGGTTTTAGAACTGTTTTGTGCTTGAGCTTAAAAGACAATTTAACTTTTTTTTTTTTTTTCTTTCAGAACTGGGGATTGAACTCAAATCCTTGTGTTTGCCAGTCAAGCGTTTATCCTATTGAGCCATCTCTCCAGCCCCCAACATCTTTAATTTTTAACCATATCAGTGAGAATCAAATTTTCCATATGGCAGTTTTTCAACATCAGAAGGTAGTCATTGTCAGGCGTGGTAGTGCCTGCCTATAATCCCAGCACATGGGAGGCTGAGGCAGAAAGATGACTACAAATTCAAATCCAGCTTGGTTACATAGTGAGTTAAAGGCTAGCTTGAACTACATAATGAGAATTTGTCTAAAAGAAAAAAAAAAGTCTGTATATGCAAAATAAAAAAAGAGATTTAGTTTTTTTTTCTTCTGTAAAAATTTGCTACTTCTAAAATATCGTAAAGGATCAAAATGCTGAGAGAGACAGAAGACAGGCAGGAAGCACACACCATTAACTCAAAAAGAAGTAAAATTTTAGGGGTTGAGGAGATGGCTCAGTAGAATAAGCACTTCCCTGGCAAGCACAAGGGTCTGAGTTCAATCCCCAGTTCTACAAAAAAAAAAAAAAAAAAAAACAGTAAAATTTTACAAATGTAAGCAGTTTATAACAGACTGGAGACATAATTCAAGACACCTGGGGCTGGGGAGACAGCTCAGTAGAATAAGTGCTTGCCTGACAAGCGCAAGGGCCTGAATTCAATACCCAGTTCCACCAAAAAAAGAAAAGAAAGAAAAACACACCAAAGGATGGCTGAAGAAATTCACCATTCTATGGGAGCTGAGCTTATATGTGTTTGGTGAAGTCAGTGAAAAGCAATTCACTGCCTTTGAGCAA
>NW_004524806.1:2011852-2023309 GCF_000260255.1 Octodon degus
GGTACTTTAACAACCAGTGAGGAGGTACCCCAGTAACAGGAACAGCCCCAGTAGGGACAAGTGTCTTAGTGGTCACAGATACCCAAGAAAACATCTTCAAGTCTTCCTGTACTGTCCAAGCTATGCCTATAAGTGCTGGAGAAGAACCTTTCCTCTTGGATTGCTGATGCATGTTCTTGCTCTGGTTCTGGTTTTGGTTCTACACCGGGCTCTTGTACAACAACAGATTCCTCAGGGACAGCCAAATAGCTCAGTGGATTTAAGCACCTGCAAGCAGGCACAGGGGCCAGGGATTTGATTCCCAGGCCTGCTATATGGGTCCTGCCCCAGGGGCACGCTGAGATGGCCATTGGGACTGGGTGTGGTGGTGCACACCTGTAATCCCAGCACTAGGGAGGCTGTAAACAGGTGGATCACTACGAGTAGTGAGACCCTGAACACTCTGTAGATGCTTCCCTAAATATCTATATAAAAAACCCCAAAAAACTGGATTTAATAAATAAATAAATAAAATAATTTTAAAAAACCAAACTGGATTCCTCCAAATATTCTTCCAGGTCATTGCTGACAGTCTGATCACAGAAAGTTGCAGAGTCATCAGGTATAACCTCAGGTGTCTATTGTCTTTCTTCAGATGGCTCTATTTCTTCCTCAGATTCCTCCTGAGGCCCAATGACAAAGCCAGCAAAGACCTTCTCTTGGGGCTGGGGAGATAGCTCAGTAGAAAAAGCGCTTGCCTGGCAAGCACAAGGGCCTGAGTTCAATCTCTGGTTCCACTAAAAAAAAAACAAACCTCCTCTTGGTATGTGAAGATACCATTATAAACACAGACATTATTTGCAACAAAGCCCCCCAGAGCAAGGACAAATGTCTGCATGAACCTCCACAAAGCATGGTGGCTGTTAGAGAGCAGTCCCATTACCCGGATCACCACACCATCACTCAGGGCAGCATGCGCACCCACATGACAAACCTTGGTGTGGCAGTTGAAGTTTTGTGACATTACTTTCCTATGAATTTTCTTCTGTCCACAGGCTGCAACTGTAGGTTTTCCGTTTAAATCCAATTCCTACAGACATAAGACAAGTTCTTCCCATAAAATCTATGGTAGCATGTCTGCGGCCTGGTTCTGAAATGTGTCATACTGACTCACAAATTCTTGCCCAACCAGCAGGGGACAAGCCTTCTCCATCACCTTTGCTTTGGTCAGTTCAACCTCTCTGAGTGGACGCTAGAACTAGAGATAAACGGCTCAGGCACTGCGTGGCACACAGGGCGGGCTTATTCTGTCACTCCTCACGCTCTCGCTGCTCCCTTGTTATGCCCTCTGCTTCCTACGCCTGAGGACAGTGCTGCTCCTACCTCCCACCAGAGCCTCCTCCCCGCCCAGTCAAAGGCAGCCGCACAGCGCACCCCAGACACAGAGACGGCTCTGCAGCCGAGGTGGGGGGCCGTTTGCTACCGAGTGGCCCTCGCGCTCTGGTGGCTGTTGGTAGGCACGGAAGGGCATACGAGTGGGAGGCCGGGTCTGGGGGTAAGCGGCTGGCGCGGTGGCTCCTCCCTCTCGGACCACTGCCCCACCTCCTCCCGGGTAAAGGTGTCCTTTAAGAACTTGCTGGTGTTTGTAAATAGGATCACAAGTCCGCATCTTGTACGGCAATTAACCACTAAGAAGAATATATGCAGTGTATTATTTGTTGAAACTGTACTTCCGATTTGATTTGAAACTGTCTCATTGCTATCTGTTTATCAATAAAACTTTGGAAAAAAAAAAAAAAAACCTTGCAAGTACTCCAGATTTTCAAAACTAAATGAGAGGGCTGGTGAGATGGCTCAGTGGTCTAAAGCACCTACTCAGAACAAGCTTAGTAAAGCACAGGGACGGCGGTTCAATCCCCCAGCACCACATGCCAGCCAGCCCCGCCCCCTGGTGGGCTGAGCTGGCCACACACACACACACACACACACACACACACAAAAAAAAATAAGGAATATAAAAAAAAAACTACATGAGAAAAAAATTGTACAACCATCTTGCTGTTCTAAAATATTCTTATGCTTTTAAAATATTTATTTTGGGGAATTTTTTGGGTACTGGGAATCTGACTCAGGACCTTTCATTTGCCAGGCTGGCCTGTGCCACTGAGCTATTTCCCCAGCCCCCTTTTATGCTTTATGAAGGCATGGTAAATTAAAATTTATGGATGTGTCTGTGAAAGTCGTATTCTAAGAATGTCTTGGGTTAGTTGTTATTTTATTGTTTACTAGCAGAAAAGAGTCAAACCATTTTATAATAAGGAACTTGAAAGACTTTGTAATTTATAGCCTGGAAAACATCTAGGGAACTAATGGTTGCTCAGTTTATGTTCTAATGAGCACTTGCTATGCATAATGATTCATGCTTTAGATATACATAATCATGCGGTTCAATCCCTTTCATTATGTCAGTAGCTATTCTCCATTTTCATTTTTTATTCACAAGTACTTTTTGATTCTGAGGCACTTGAAGTCTACAATCCAGGTGGATTTCCTAGAACTGTTATTTTAGTAATATTTGCTCTATTAGCAAATGCTAGTTTGCTGTGTCAATTAATAGACATCCTTTAAATTTATTCTCTTTTAAAAATATATATGGGGCTGGTGAGATGCTCAGTAGTCTAAAGCACCTACTTAGAACAAGCTTAGTAAAGCTCAGGGACCGCGGTTCAATCCCCCAGCACCACAGGCCAGCCAGCCCCGCCCCCTGGTGGGCTGAGCTGGCCACACACACAAATAAATAAATTAAATAAATAAAAAGTTAAAAAATATATATACATATATGGTTTTGAATTTAATTTATTCCTAGAGGCCAGCTATGATGGCACAAGCCTGTAGTCCAATGCTCAGGAGACTGAGGGAGGAGAGTCACCACAAGTTTGAGGCCAGCTTGGGTTACATAGTGAGATCTGTCTCAAAAAACAGAAGTTCCTCACATGAATCTGTTTGGGATTGTACCAGTCAGTGCATACCAGAGAAATAGATTTAGTGTAAGATATATACATATATAAGGATTTACAAGATAGGCTTACAATGTGTAAGAAATAGATTTAGTGTAAGATATATACATATATAAGGATTTTACAAGATAGGTTCCGTGAGTCAGGTGTGGAAGGGCTGTCTGTGAGCTGAGGGGCTGAAGAACCCAAAGGTCAGAGGCCTACAGCAAGTTGTCTCAGGAGGTCAAAGAGTCTTTCCTAAAGGCTGAAGAGTCTGTGTCAGATGTCAGGATATGACGTCTGAGGTGAAGGCGAAGACTGGAGCTTTTCCAAGGAAACCTTTTATTCCATCCAGGCTACAAGCCTGTTGGTTGGTGCCACTTACACTCTGGGATTGTCTTCTGTCATCAGTAACTCCCTCCAGCTACATCTAGACCTATGCTGATCGACTTGCTTGGGTATTTCTTACCTAAAGTGATACAGTCAGTTAAGTATCACAGGCTGATGTTGGTCTGCCTTCTGTTATCCCTGTAGGTTCAACTGAAGCATAGTTAGTGGCTTATAACAGTGCTCACTGTATAATGACAGTTGTTTAAACAACTCTTTCCTGTTATGCTTTCTTTTCTTTTTAATGTATTTAGTACCATGTCTACAGGGTCTCATTATGTAGATCGGACTCATAGTGATCCTCCTGTTTACAGCCTCCCAAGTGCTGGGATTACAGGCGCGCTACCATGCCTAGTCTCAACTGGCTCAGTGTGCCCTGGGGGCAGGGCTGGCACAGCAGTCCTAGGGATTGAACCCCTGATCCCTGCATCTGCCTAAGCAGGCACTTTAATCTGCTGAGCTATCTGGCTGGCTCTGCTTTCTTTTCATTTGACGTTAGGTGCTTTATTTTCTCTCTGAACGCCCTCTCAGAAACCATTTTTTAGGACCAGGGATCTGGCTCAATGGAATAAGTGCTTCCCTGGCAAGCACAAGGGCCTAAGTTTAACCCCTGGTTCCGAAAAAGAAAAAAGAAAAAGGAAAAAAAAAAAAGAAAGAAAGAAACCATTTTCTGTCTTACTGTAGCTTGTGTCATGTTCTCCTTGTAACTCTATCCACAACTCTTTGTTGCTATGCATTCTGCAAATTCTTCTGAATTTTAAATCTTATGTAAATATAGTCTGTTTAAAGTTCTTCTGTTGTAAAGCAGAGGCATGATGACAAGTGTAAGTATGAACAGAGGAGACAATGACAAGAAAAGAGAGGTCTGGACACTAGGGTCTTAAGATACCCAGGTGACTTCAGCTTTGGGGAGTTTGGGAGAAACACCAGAAAGCTTATTAAACTAGGATAACAATGTTTTTGAGAAGCTTTTGCAGTTTCCTTTGGCTACTATATTTGTCGATTTCTTGTAATTTCAAGGTAAAATTTGGCAATTTATTCTTGTAAGTCTTTTTTTTTAAGAATAAGAATATTTATTGGAGAATAGGAATGGGGAATAGGGTTAGATCTTGAGAGACAGAAAGAGTCCCAAATGGGTTGTGACTGAACCCATCTCTCAAAGGATTTTATAGAGTCAGAGATGCCATGAAACAAGAGCAAACTTTCACCTCCTTCCAAGTATCTTGTGGGAATTTCAAAATGATACAGGGGAAGTGCTAGATATCAAACACTCCATTTGTGTTCACAAAAGTCAAAGAATGAATTCTAATGAGCAAAGGAGGTTAAGAATAGGAGAATTTATTTATTTATTTATTTATTTATTTATTTATTTATTATTTTTTGGTGGAACTGAGGATTGAACTCAGGCCCTTGCGCTTGCCAGGGAAGCGCTTATTCCACTGAGCCATCTCCCCGGCCCCAAAATAGAATTTTGGTTCTCAATTAGATGGCTAAGTAACTTATAACCTTCCAGGACATTGTCCTGCTTTTTTTGTTTGTTTGTTTTTTGCCGAACTGAGGATTGAACTCAGCCCCTTGAGCTTGCCAGGGAAGCACTTATTCTACTGAGCCATCTCCCTGGCCCAAGAATAGGAGAATTTATTGGAGAATAGGAATGAAGAATAGGAATAGCTTCTGGGAGACAGGAAGGGTCCCAAATGGGTTGCCCTATTTTTATGTCCTATGAATGGATGTGGATTGTGCTTTGGAAGCATGAACAAATCATGTGGCCTCTCAGCTTGCTCATCCTTATAGGTAAGAGTCAAAGCCTCTGCTTTCAGGGAATATATGGGACTCAGGTTAGGGTCTCTCCTTGGTTCAAAATTTATGTAGTTACTTTAGATTTCTAGCTCTACTGCCTTACCAAAACGTCATCAGGATAAATGTAAGAGCTATTGTTTCCCACAAGGCCAGGGGTGTCCTAGGAGGGCTCTACCCTGATTACCCTTTCTCAAGTGGCTAAAGGCACTTCCCCATCTGGATCTCTTGAGTTTATTCTGAGGATCTGGAGAGCCCCAAGCAAGCCAGGAGCACATCAGACCAGCCGCACAGGTTCTTTAAGGAGTCCAGAGGTCATGGTGTGGAGAGTTCCCCAGGAAATGCCCAGCAGATCCTGGTGATCTCAACATTTCTCTGTACATTATAGGAGCCAGACTACCTATGAATTTATACCTGACTGAGGATGAAAGACAGAGACACAGAATTAGGTTAAAATGTGGAAGTCAGGGGTTTCTTGTCTCCCTTCAGCAAAGTGTCCTGGGTAACTGGCTCATCCTATCTTTTTTTTTTTTGTGGAACCGGGGATTGAACTCAGGCCCTTGCGCTCACCCTATCTTTACTTACTCAGACACAAGTACAGGCAATTAGAGTAACACAGGCTTCATCTGCCTCCCACCATCCACGGTACATGTCTGGGTAAACAATAGGATCTCAGCTGCATTAACTTTTGCCTGGACCAGGCAGTGTGTCAGCATGCTTGACATTGCCTTTCACCTTAGTGCTCACAGAGGAGGCTAATTAGGCCTCAATCTTTCTCTCTGCTCTCCCACAGTACATGAATGAGGACATGGTGAGAGAGGGATAAAGGATGGTAGTTTAAATTGCATATTATTTCACAGATCACTTCTGCAAAAAGTAGAGCAAATGGAGTTCAAGCTTATGCTCAGGCTTTTATAATTCTCTATCTGTGGAAAAAGCCCAGAAACTATGGTATTTAGGTCCCTGAGAAAAAAGAACTCGATGTTTTTGATGATTCTGCCTTCAAATGTCCGCCTGTCTTTCAGGGAAATATGGACTCATATTTCTCTTCCACCTATTTAATGAAACACTGGGTGGAGCCCCGGTTTCCTCTTTATAATCCTCCTGGAGTAAATACTCAAGAACTCCACGAGCAAAATATCCTGGTAAGTTAGCAGATGGCTTCTAGACCTATGTGACCCAATTGCTGGACATGGCCTTTTCCATTTAATAATCAGGACCTAAAGGAAGATCAAAAAAGAAGGGGTAGGGGCCGGGGAGATAGCTCAGTAGAATAAGCACTTGCCTGGCAAGTGCAAGGGCCTGAGTTCAATCCTCGGTGCCACCAAAAAAAAGAAGAAGAAGAAGAAGAAGGAGAAGAAGAAGAAGAAGAAGAAGAAGAAGAAGAAGAAGAAGAAGAAGAAAGAAAAAAGGCCATAGTAATAGCTGTTGTGATTGGTAGTGCTTTAAACACACCCAAGTTGTCTAAGGGACAACCAAAGAGTGCTGGCTTAAATGTAGGAAAACTGGTCACTGGGCATGAGACTGCACCAAGCAACGGCCTGGGTCATGCTTTATATGTCAGGTGGCCAATGTCCCTGACTCATGGCACTAGAGGATTGACTGCCTTTGCTTCCAGAGGGTATAGACCAGCCAAAACCCTCGCCCCTTACTGTGAAAAAGAGGACTGAAGGGACTTGTGGCAACCTAAAATCCCTCATCTATGAACATCTCTGTCTTCAGTAAAATCAAACCAAACCAGAACCAAACCTCGCCAAACAAATGCAGGTGTCCAGGCCACCTGGGTAAGCAAATTCAGTTACTCTGTTTTAACTTCCTTCTCTAAAAAGAAAATTCTAGATCTATACCCAGAACTGCTTACTCCTGCTCTGACAGGTCAATTCAAAGTTCAAATATTACAAATACTGTATTACCTTTTTGATACTACGTGCCCATGTAATAGTCTGAGAAAGAAGCCTCGCTAACTACAACTTGTAGAGGTAGTATTCGATCTTCCTAGGAAGGTAGCTGTCATTCGTTTCAGGAGATATCACAGGAGATGGAATTAAAGTCCTTTTGGGAAATCTAAAGGCTTATGATAGGGACTGGGGAGATGGCTCAGTAGAATAAGCACTTCCCTGACAAGCACAAGGGTCTGAGTCCAATCCCCAGTTACACATACACACACAAAAAAAAAAGAAAAGAAAGAAAGAAAGAAAAGAAAAGAAAAGGCTTATTATTATTATTTGTGGAACCAGGGGTTGAACTCAGGCACCTGTGCTCGCCAAGCAAGTGCTTATTCTACTGAGCCATCTCCCTGGCCCCTACTAAAGGCTTATTGGTTGTGGATTGATAGCTGGTGGTCAACTTGTAACACCCAGCTGAACTAAACCAGCATGATGCTAGGTATGAGAGGCCCACTTGAGGATTATTGCCAATAAAATAAGGATTATTACCAATAAAATAATACATGGAGGAAGAGAAGAAGAGGGGTGGAGAAAAAGAAAAAGAGGAAGAAGAAGAAGTGCTATTAACGGCCTGTTGGTTCTGGAGGAGTCTCTTATGCTGGCTTTCCTTATATGAACTCAACTGTTTTCACTGCCAAAGGAGTGGGGGACCACTGTGTTGCTGAGGATGGCTGTGGTGCTTTTTGGAGATGCTCTGGTTCTTACTTTGAACATTGCTTCCTGGCTCCAGTGCAGATCCCTCAACCCATTGGCACAGACCTTTTAAACTTTCCAGCTTTTTCTACTGACCTTTGGGCCTTCCCAGGGCGGATTGGTGAAACAGGCCTGCTTGAGACCTTATCATGGGCTCTAGGTCTCCAGCTGGACTTGTGGGTGGCATTGTTATGGGCTCTAGGACTTCATTTGGACTCATGAAGGACATTGCCATGGGATCCAGGTCCTCAGCTACATTCTTGGGGTCTTTAGTATGTGGACAGATTTCTTGCATTCTCTTTGTATGTGACTCTTTGGGTGACTATTATAAAATAATCCTATAAATTATCTATCCTGTATGATTTCCCTTGAAAACCTTGAACATAAACATAGGGAGATGCAAGAAGGGCAGCTTAGGTGGACATGGTGGCATACATCTGTAATCCCAGCATTCAGGAGGCTGAGGCAGGAGGATCATTGTGAATTCAAGACCAGCCTGGGCAACATAAGTGAATTCAAGACCAGTTTGTACTGTGTAGTGATACCCTGTATCAAAATACAAAACAAAACAAGCCAAAATAAAAAAAAAAACAAACAATAACAAAAAGGAGCTTAGCAGCCCTTCAAGACCCTAATCCTATTCCTAGTTCCTGAGAAACCAATCTGGTCTTTCCTCAAGGGATGTGGTAATAAGCTATGAAAATCTTGCATGTGGAAGGGTCACTTGAATTTTAACAGGACTGAGACTCTGCTCCTATGAACCTCTGAAAGACCTGTGGTTCCTCTTCAAAAAGCAAGAGTCTAGTCCTGTTTTGAGTTCTGGGAGAACATTTGTACGTCAGATTTGTTCTTAAGTCTGACAAAGTGTGTCTTCTATAGTTTTGACACAAATATACAGTGTATATTCCTCTGTCCTTCCTAGCAGTCCTCTGATTTCCTCTTGCTTCCAGACATCCTGGGTTCTGAGCACCGTACTATTGTAAATTATTGCACTGTACAGTAAGCACACGGCAGCACAACTAAAACAATGTCTAGCAGACACATGAGCTGTTTTCTCAATATGTCCACATGTATGAATGTTTGCAACATGAGGTCAATTTGTATCTGTGAATGTTCACAATTCAAATGTTGGTGGGTTGAGAACTTACTGCACAGATAAGCAGAGTCACTGATGATCCTCAATGTATCCCAGCTTAAGAAGACACTGTTAGCCTGTCTAGTAACCCTCTTTGCCTCTGTAGTCTCCTAACAGTTTCACCAAGTTCTCTTCCAATACACAGACAGCTCAGTAGTTCTCCATATATAGCTACTAAGTCCTTTCTTTGTCTTCTGACAGGTTTTCCTTAGCCTAGCCAGTGAGCCACATCACCCTAAAGTAGAGAGTAGTCCATTTCCAGTAGGTAGGGCCTACAGCCCTGTCGGGGCCAGGGATTGAAAGGATGTCACAAGTGAAGTCCCCAGAAGAAAGATGCAGAGCAGACATCAGCAATAATAGCAAACAGCATCCTTGTTGTTTGGCTCGTACATATTAGCCATTATCAAGTTGACATTCTTGTGTACTGTCAATTTTTTTTTTAATGAGCAGAATATATTTATTCAGGGAAAGAAAGCTCCTGTCTGAGAGAGGGACAGGAGGGGAGCCCAAGCAGATTGTTCCCCAGAAGCTGTCTCTTCTAGGGACTTTTATAGTGTAAAACCATGTGGGGCTAAGATGAAGAGAATGGGTACTCGCTTAGGTGGATGTGGGGTGGGACAAAACTATGGTCAACCAGTGGGATTACAAGCACCATTGCTCAGGTAAAATTGATTAAGTCGGGGACCAAATGGGGAAGGAAGTCACGTAGCAAGGGGACATGAATGTAAAACAGGAGCCATCAGATAAGAATTCTTGTTAGCTCTCTCAGGGTAATGATCAATCCCGATGCTAATCTTTAGGGAGGTTAGCATTTGTTTGCTCTTTAGGTCTGGCTCACAGCAGGAGCATCCATCCCTCCCACAGTTGTAAGGTATCCTGTCTTTTGTGCTGTCTCCTTCGAGGGCCTGGCCCTGTCTGACTGCCTATAATATTTCTATCTAACTCAGGTTACCTGCAACATTAGGATTAGGTTAGGCCTGTCAGATGCAGCCCGGAGGAGACACCCCATGTACCTGAGAGCTGTGGGTGTCTAGGCTTGGCTGAGACCTCCCTGACCGTGCAGGTGGGGACTCCTAGCAGCCTCAACGATGCCCTGTGACCACCTGAGTTCTATTTCAAGAATGTGGTGAATGTCTCAGACAGGGTCTTCCACCTTCTCACAGTCTCCAGGATTCCGGGAAGTGCTGGGGGGAGAGGCAGGGGCGATGTCCAGTGGCCTCAACTCTGAGCTTTCTTCCGCCGCTCAGAGTGGGAGGCAGTCCAGGTTCATCCAGCAGCGCAGGAGACAAGTGTGCAGGAGTATCAGGCAAAGCCCGTGTACCGTGAGAGCACTCACTAGGATCCCCACCGGTACTGGGCAGATCCCGCTTGTAGATGTCCCCATTGGCGTGCTCCGTATTTCCACAGTTAGGAAGCTCAGGGCTTTGGTAGTAAAATTCACACAACATAAAAGTCACCACTGAAACCTTTAGAAAATGTACAGCCTACTTACTTCCAGATGTTTCATCAACCCAAAAGGACACCAGCACCCCTAACAATGCAACCTGAGCCTCAGCCTCTTGTGTACTGTCATAACCATGTAGTGCAGGTGTGGCTGCCTGTAGTAAGTCTTGGTTACTTAAGTGTATCCCCCTGTGCACCTGCTCTAGGCAGCAGGTTCACATCTGCATGTGTCCTCAGATGTTTGAAGATGTTAATGTCCTCAGATGTCCCAAGGTTTGAAGCAATCCTGGAGTGGCTCCCCACATCCCATACCTCAGAGGTCAAGGGAACATCACTTTAATGGTATGACTTTGTCCTTTCCCTCAGAGCTCCTGAGAGGAACACCCAGTTCCCCACCAGAGGACTGGTGGGCCAATCCCAAGTCTCCTGGCTACATAGGTTCTAATGCTTGGAGGATTAAGATTCCCTTTATCACCTTAGGACCCTGCTCTGTGTCAATACACACATGAAGCAGCTGTGTTATCGAGAGGTGATCCAGTGGACCATCACTGGTCTTAGAGCCACTGAACAACCTGTGTACTTGAGCCCCTGTGATACGGGTTCCCTGGTCAGATGCTAATGGTACCCTACATGCAGCCGGTCAGACATTATTCTTAGTGGCATCCCATACACAGCAGTCAACCATTGCAATGCCTTATCAAGGCATCTGTTCGAGAAGGGGCTTATTTCTGAAACATGACACACTACATGGTCAGTTGTTTGGACACATTCTGATAGGTCAGCATCCCACCAAAGTCAGTGTCTTATCTGCCAATCCTACCATACTCAAGCTGGCAACCAAAGCATCAACCTCCTAAAGATGGCCCAACTGTCCACACAAACACTTAAGGGGCCTTTTTATGCATCACAAGTAACCACGTTGCCCACAATTCTGGTCATTGGCTTGATCTACCTGTTCTGGTTTCAAACCAGAAAATTTCTGTACTGGTCTGGACAGCAACTGTCATCCTTTGCAGGGTTGTGTCATGGCTGGACTCATCAGTATACCAGCCATCAGCAAGAGATTCCTCTCTCTCTCTCT
>NW_004524806.1:2023409-2027013 GCF_000260255.1 Octodon degus
TCTCTCTCTCTCTCTCTCTCTCTCTCTCTCTCTCTCTCTCTCTTTCTGTCTCTCTGTCTCCTTTCTGTGCTGTCTCTGTTTCTGTTTCTCTGTCTCTCTGTCTCTTCTCTGTCTGTCTTTCCCTGTGTCTCTGTTTCTCTTTCTTCTCTATTTCTCTCTGTCTCCCCCTACCCCCATCATAACCTATCATCTGTCTTCCTGTATGGTTTCTGTGCTGTACAAGCCAGTGGTCCCAATACTATTGCCAGTTTGGCTGCCAATGGACTGCAAGTGTATCCCCCAATGCATGAAGGTGGGGGCCTGGGCCACTTTTTTCTTGGGACATGATGTATATATACAGACTTAGCCTTCAATTGGGTATCTAGTATGCATTCCATTGTATGTTTTCTTGTGATATTTTACAGGCACCTCTGTTTCCCAATCAGTGAACACCAGCTTTCAGTTCCTTTCCATAGCTGTGATCAAAATCCAATAGGGTGCTCCTGCTTCTCTTGTTTTTGCCATAAGCCCTAGCCAAACCCAAGCTCATCTATATAGACTGTTAGGATAACCGGCAGGGTAGGGTCAATAACGTTGAGGGCTTCCACCTGTGTGACTGTCCTCTCCTAGTCCTGAAAAACAGCTTCTGCATCTGTCCAGTCCCATGTTACTCCCTTCTGGGTCAATAGCTAAATGCAGTATAAATGTCCACCAAAAGCTCACATATTTCTGTAATTGACATAGCGTCATGGGTCTGGGGTACGTCTGGATTTTATCAATAATGGTATCAGAAAAAAAAAATAATGGTATCAGGAATTACTTTCATCTTATCCGACCAAAACACTCAAGAATTTGACAGATAAATCAGGTCCTAGACCTTGGTTTTATTGATGGACTACCCCCAGGCCAGCAAAGCTTCCTTCACACTGTATGCAGTGGCCTCCAAATCTGCAAGACAATCAGAGGTTAACATAATATCATCAATATAATGAAACAGTGACATGGAGCTTGGCATGGTCTGGGTGGCCAACTCTGGGGCCATCAGGCCATGACACAAAGTCAGGCTATGCAAATAGCTTCGTGGTAACAACTGGAAGATCCATTGTTTGCCATCTCAGGTGAAGGCAAATTTGTCCTGACTGCCAGCATCAAGGTGAGATGATCCATGAAATCTGCAGTACCAGTCACTTGCCATGTCCTGTCCAGCTTCCATCCAGGCCGTGTCAGAGAACTGAAAAGCATATCATACCTGCTCCTGTCAATTTCAAGATGGTCTGTCCTATTTTCTCACAGCCTCCTGGCAGTTCATACTGCTTCATGCACACAACGTGCATAGCTTGTGGGATGCATGGTTTATGTCCACCCCTAGTTTATATTCAGCAGCTAGGGAAGCAGTCATCATAAAAATGTGGAACTAAGCTCCCAATACCCAGTGTCACCTGGGCTCTCCTTGCTTGAGCCCCCGTGACTGGATCAGCTCTGGCAACCTCAAGAACAATGTCAGCTCTGCTGGGTTTCCTATCACGGGCAGATCCTGTCATCAGATGTCCTCTCTGTTCCACCACAGCAGCAAGCGGTTTGAGTACCAGCATGTTACAGCCACCCCTTGGCTGTGGCTGAAGCCTGACCTCAGAAGCCTGTGACCCTGGGAGACATAAGGTCTCAGGATTCTAGCCACCAGCTCCTCCTGTCCTGGTGATACACTGTGACAGCTGCTTTTCCCCCAGCAGGGCTGTTCTTTTTATCTTGTCTGTGGCTAAGCTGGCAGCTAGTAGATTTATCTTATTTGGAGCCAACTGACCTTCAGTGTTCCCATAGCCTGTCTATAGGAGTTGGGGGTTGTCTGCCTTTTGTTTCACTTGTTTCGCCAGTTCTCATAACTCCATGGCTACATAGGTAGCATTCATTGTGTGCCGGGTAGAGGTGAGCAGTCCTTCTGGCCCATAACCCTGAGCAAGGGACTCCTCTATCCCCACCTTTGGTAAAGAGGAGGCGTGTAATAACCAGGGGACTTTCTTGGAAATGGGACTTATAGTTCAGAGGGAGGCAATACTTCCTGTGTCCTGCAAAACAGCTTCTGAGGCATTTAGCCATTGTTTCAGGTTTTCCTTTGTCCATTGCACTGGGATGGGAACTCCTGACATGCTTTCAACCCAGCAGCTGGGCTGGCTACAATGGGGGTTGTTGGTCTTGGGGTGCTGGCCCGATGCTGGCAGCAGGTGGCAAGGGGGCTCATCCTGGTTCCTGCTCTCCTGTACGCCCCTGCCTACATCCCACTCACTCCTGCCTGCATCCTTCTGGCTGTTGTTGTCCTCATTGGTGGTGAGCAGAGGGCTCTGTGGAACTTTTCTCAATGCTCTCACCTGGGCAGGTTAGGTCAGGGCTGCTGCTGTCCAGTGGTGGGCTTGGGGCCCCACTCAGAGTCGGCTGCTCCCTCAGGCTTTTCCTTTTGATTTTGTTTGTGGCACTTGTTGGATTTCTCCCTGGCCCTGGCCTTCTAGCCCTTCTCATCAGGTGCTCTGAAGGTGACTACAGGTAATCAAGATGAGGCTGGGGGAAGCATGTTGGCAACCTTGGGCTCTCCCTCAGCGTCTGGCTCTGTTTCCACAGATTCTGTGAGGACACTCACTTCAATCTTGCTGACTATGTCACTTGTCAAGGATGGGGAGGCAGCTGAAGGGGTGTTGTCAAGGGCGAGATACCCAAAAGAAAGCATGAAGAGCAGACATCAGCAACAACAGCAAGCAGAATCCTTATTGTTCAGTTCATATATGTTAGCCATTATCAACTCTACATTCTTGTGTACTGTCATGACAATGTAGTGCATGTGTGGTTGTCTATGCTAAGTCATGGTTCCGTAACTGTATCCTCTTGTATGCCTGAGATAGACAGCAGGTTTACATCCTTATGCATCCTCAGATGCCCCGAGCTTTGAAGCAATCCTGAAGCAACACCCCCACAAGCCCCTTTCAGCAGTAGATTGTTCTATGAAGACAGAGACCTCCACTCCTTCAACAACCCATGAAGAATTATATGCAAGCCATATTCTTTTTTTTTTTTTTGTGGTACCAGGGATTGAACTCAGGACCTTGCACTTACCAGGCAAGCACTTATTCCACTGAGCTATCTCCCCAGTCCCCCATGAAGAATTATATAGACTTATGTCTCTAAGGGGACATGAGGTAGGAAATTAAAGCATGGCAAAAGGCTGGGCAATGAGGCCTGACCTGTCAAATATGGACACCTGAGTTTTTTCCCCCCCTTTGATTTTTTTTTGAGATGGAGTCTTCCTATATAGTTTAGACTGTCTTAAACTCTATGTATCATAGCCCAGGCTGGCCTCAAATTTACAGCAATTCTCCTGCCTCAGCCTCCTGAGTTCTGGGATTACAGGTGTGTGCCACTACCCCTGGCTTTCAAGACCTGTTAATCATAGAGATTCAGGACACAAATGTAGAACAAACTTCTTTTTTAAAAAAAAATTTTAGGGCTGGTGAGATGGCTCAGTGGTCTAAAGCACCTACTTAGAACAAGTTAAGCTAAGCAAAGCATGGGGACCGCGGTTCAATCCTCCAGCACCACATGCCAGCCAGCCCCGCCCTCTGGTGGGCTGAGCTGGCCACAC
>NW_004524806.1:2027178-2039738 GCF_000260255.1 Octodon degus
TGCTTTAGACCACTGAGCCATCTCACCAGCCCCAGAACAAACTTCTAAGGCCTGTAGTTGATACTAAAAGGAAAAGCTTTCTCAATTCTTCTGGCTCAAGATTAAGCTGAGCCTTAAAGCTAATACCAACCTTCTGGCATGAAATCAAGCAGATTTGAAGGAATGACTTAGACCACTTCTTTTCCTATTTTTTTTTTTTTTTTACCAGCACCGGGGATTGAATTCAGGACCTTGTGCTTGTCAGGCAGGCATTTATGCTCCTGAGTATATCCCCAGCCCACAATGCACTTTTCAAGTTTTTGGTTTTTTATTTTATTTATTTTTTTTTTAGCTAGATTCTCATTTTGTAGCTTAGGTTGCCTTTGAACTAACTATGTAGTCCAGGTTGGTCTCAAACGCGTGGTGATCCTTCTGCCTCAGCCTCCCAAGTGCTGAGATTACATATGTGCACTGTCATACCCAGCTTAGTTTTCTTCTTGAGTAATTCTTCTGTGCTTCTTTTTCTTCTTTTGCCTGAAATAAACACTAGACTTCCACATTTATTAATTATTTCACCCAATTCTTTGAACAGAACAGTAAGAGTCTGGAAAGGACCAATACTTGGTCATTACAATACCTGGCAACAAAGTTAAGCAACATGGCTGAGCCAGGGCCTGGGGAGATGGCTCAGTGGAATAAGCACTTGTCTGGCAAGCACAAGGGCCTGAGTTCAATCCCTGGTTCCCCCCCCCCAAAAAAAAAAGAAAAACCAAAAAACAAAAAACATGGCTGAGCCTACATTTTGTAAGATTCACTCTTCAAGTTGGACTCTTCACACAAAACCAGCTCTTGTTAAAATGCTACTTTGAGTCAGGTGTGGCAATTCTCCTCCTAGCACTTGGGAGGTTGAGGCAAAAGAATCATTAGTTCAAAGCCATCTTGAGCTACATACAGGATTTTGTCTCAAGAAAACAAACAAAGAGAAGGAGACAGATGGGGGAGGAGGAAGAGAAGGGGAGGAGGCAGGAAGGAATGCTGGTTTCCCTCACAGCCAGTACAGAATAGGATTGAAGTGAGGGAAGGGGCTGGAAAGGAAGGGGCTGGGCCAGCAGAGGGCAGGATCCCATGCAGAAGCAGTAAGACCCTATTGAGAGAGCAGAGGAAAGGATGGACACTGAGAGGACAAGACAAATAGAGGCCACTGAGAAGCCTCGGGGGAATTAAAGGCCTGAATCAAAGGGTTAGAGGTACAGGAAAGCTGAAGAGAGAAGAGTGAGGGAAGAGTTATAGGGTGAAAGAAGAACCGGAAGCCCAAGTGTTCCAACAAGGGACAAGACAACTAGCTGTGGCGGTGCACACATGTGATCACAGCACTCAGGAGGTTGAGATGGGAAGATCTCTGTTGAATTTGAGACCACCCTGGGGGCTACAAAAGTGAGCACAAGGCCAGTCCAAACTGCATTGTGAGACCTCCTCTCAAAACAGAAACAAAAACAAAAGAAAGAGGAACAAGGGGACTTGGGGGACCTACCGCCTCTTTGATCTTCTAGGGAGAGAGGACTCAGCCGCCAGGCACCGGGAATCCAGGGATCACTCAGTTCTGGGAAGTGGTATCACCTACTCTAGTTTCCTCACTTCTTTGGGGAAATGATTCCCTGGGCCTGGCGGGCCCCAACCTTCAAGTTAGGTTATTGTCTCCTCTTGGCTACAGGAGAGGTCATGTGACAGAAAGCGAATAAAACAGAGAAAACATTCCTAAATCCTCAATCCCTGCCTTTCCTTAGAGGAGGTAGGCAGATTAGCATTATGAAGGGATTAAAATAGGTAGTAGGTCTGGGGAAAATGGTTAAGTCCTTGCTAGGTTACCTCAGACACGTCTCCTAACCTTGGGCCTCAAGCCCCTCTCATTCTCTCTGTCTGGGTCCTAGGGTCAGGTTAAAGCCTGCTGGATCCTTGCCATGAAGCTCTTTGCCCCAGGTCAGCTCAAAGTCCATTTTTTCTGTCTCCCTGGGGAATCCTGGAGGACAAACTATAAGTGGGATTAACTAGATAAAATAGAAGACCTTCAGTGAAATCTGAATTTCATGTCAACGTCAAATAAGATTTTCAACATAAATGTGTCCCAATGTCAACTCATACATGCACTAGAAAATTACTCATTTATCTGAAACTCAAAACTAACTCGCCGGTCTCTCTCTTTCTTTTTTTTTTTCTCTCTCTCTCTTTCTTTCATTGTGGAAATCCTCACTACAGGCAATGTCTACTGCCTTCACAGCAGGAACAGAGAGCTGTCAGTGCTTTGTGAGAGTCCTCTCAGCCTTGGGGAACGAGCCCACACCTGAGCATCAGGCCACCAGGGGGCGGCCAAGGTCTACACAGTTCTATGGTGGATAACAACTTTTCCAGGGCCTGGGGGAAATGAAGTTTACAGGGTCAAAAACCCTCATTCTCTGAGTGTTTCCTGATTCTGTTCATCATCTGTAAATTGCCCCACCCTTTGTCCATTGTTTTTCAGACCAGAAATCCAGGAACCACTCTTTTTTTCCAAGACTAGATGTGATTTGTATACAAAAAGAGCCAAGTCATAAGTGTTCAACTATGCAAATTTTTTATGTAAGTACAAACCCCTATAAGCATCACACAGATCAATATATAGAGCTGGATTGGTGAAGATGGCATCATTTAGACTCATGTGGGCTTTGAGTGATTGAAATGTAGAATCTAAATAGAAACACAAAGTGTGAAGACAGAGTTGATTGATTGTGGGGACTGAATCAGGGACAATCTAGCACTGAGATACATGCCCAGCCCTTTTTTGTGCTGAAAGAAGGTCTCACTCAGTTACCCAGGTTGGATTTGAACTTGTGCTCTTTCCAAGTAGTGGAATTATAGGGACTTGCTACTGCACTAGGCCAAACACAGGCTCTTGGAGACAGTATGGAAATGGATGTAAGGTAACTTGTTAGTAATTTTAAAATATTAATAACTTGTTGAAATAATAGTTTACATTTTGGATTATGTTAAATTCACTATTAAAATGTACTTCACCTGTTTCTTGTGCTTTTTAATCTATAGTTAGAAAGTTTGAAGTTGCATTTGTAGCTCCCATTGAAGTTCTATTGTTCAGAGGTATGTTGACATAATATGATTTGTTCATCCTCAAAACAGGGCTTTGGCCAGGTGTCATAGCACACGCCTGTAATCCCAACACTTGGAAGGCTGAGCAGGAGGACTGCCGCAAGTTAGAGGACAACCTAGCTACATAGTGAATTCAAGAACAACCTGGGGCCAGCAAGATAGCTCAGCAGACTAAGCACCTGCTTAGGCAAGTGCAGGGACCAGGGTTCCATCCCCCACACCACATGTTGTGCCAGCCAGCCCCTGGGGGAGTGGTGGCACAGGCCTGTAATCTCAGCACTGAGGAGACTAAAAACAGGAGGATCACTATAAATCCAAGCTGTGTAGTGAGACCCTGTACCTAATACATAAGAAAGAAAGACCTGAACTACACAGTAAGACCCTGTCTCAAGAAAAAAAAGAAACCAAATAAAAACAAAAACCTAAAAAACAAAAGGGGTGTGAATCTTTTTTTTTTTTTTGCGGAACCAGGGGTTGAACTCAGGCCCTTGAGCTTGCCAGGCAAGCGCTTATCCTACTAAGCTATCTCCCCAGCCCCAGGGTGTGAATCTTGTACTCAATATCCTGTCCCATACGTCAAGGTCAGGCCCTTTGTGGTTCCATTGTACAGACAGAGTTTTCAGGATCCACACTGTCCTCTGTTCTCACTGGGTTATTTTCACAGCTCTTGTAATACTGTGAGAGTTGCCCTCCCCCTACTCAGTGAGCTCCTTTCCCTTCCTTTAACCCTCACCACACCTTTGGGAAGTAAGAACATGTTATAATTTGCATCCTAAATGTTTCCCAAAGAACATGTTGAAGTCTTCAGTATGAAGGCTCTGGCCTCCAGCCTGAGTACTATTAGGAAATGAGGAAGCCTTTAGGAAGTAGGGCCTAGGGCAGGAAATTAATTCCTTGGGAGTGTGTCCTTGAAAAGGATATTGTTGTCCTGGCCCTTTCTTCTATGTTTATTTGTTTGTTTATTTAATTTATGTAATTAGTGCAGGGTCTTACTATGCAACTGGGACTCATAGTGATCCTCCTGTTTCAGCCTTCCCAATGCTGGGATTACAGGTGTGTGCCACCATGCCCAGTCTAGGTGGCCAGCTCAGTGCATCGGGGGGCAGTGGGTGGATGGGTGGATAGGCACTGCCTACAGTACTGGGGATCCAAGCTGGGTCCTTGCACTTGCCAGGCAGCCACTTAGATCGCTGAGCTATCTCCCCAGCCTCTCTCTCTCTGGTTTTGCTTCCTGGATACCATGAGGTAAACAGACCTCCTCTACCACATGCCCACACAATGATGTCTTGTGCCACCACAGACCCAAAGCAGAGGGACCAGGTTATGATGGACTGAAACTTCTGATATCAGACCTTTCCTCTCTTTAAATTGTCTTGAGTATTCGTCACAGAGCTTGAAAGCTAACTAATACAGAGAGGTAGGAATGAGCATCCAATCAGTAGAATATATCAAGGGAATACAGTCAGAGAATGTGACTTGTGTAAGATTGCCCATGATGTGAAATGGAAAGGGAGGCTGCAGTCATGGAAGTGTCATCGGCAGCTGAGTCAGACAGAAATATTATAGGCAGACAGACAGGGCTAGGCCTCAAAGAGACTGTATGGAAGACAAGATACTTTGTAGCTGTGGGAGAGACAGGCACTCAGGCTGTGGGCCAGACTTCAAGACAAAAGATGAAACAAAGGGACCCACACTCTTCCCTAGGGATGGGCATCAGGGATTAATATTCTAAATAGGTCTCTATCACCTTGAAAAAGCCAGGAAAAGTCACTAGCACAACTCCCTACAGGAAGAGCCCCTGTTCTGTATTCATGTCTCCTTGCTACGTGATCAATTTTACATAATTGAATCAAGTTTGCCTAAGCCCTTGTGCTTCTAATCTTATTGGCTGACCATAGTTTTGTCCCACCGCATATGCAAGTTCCCATGTTTCCCACCTTACACCCTCCTTACCTCATGAGTTTACTCTATAAAAATCCCTAGAAAAGACAGATTCCTTGGCAACCCACTTGGGTCCCCTTCTGTCCCTTTCTCAGACAGAAGCTTTCTTTTCTCCTAATAAATACATTCTTTTTTAAAAAAAAATTTTATTTATTTGTTTGTTTGTTTGTTTATTTATTTAGTGTGTGTGCGGCCAGCTCAGCCCACCAGGGGGCAGGGCTGGCTGGCATGTGGTGCTGGGGGATTGAACCGTGGTCCCTGTGCTTTGCTCAGCTTAGTTTGTTCTAAGTAGGTGCTTTAGACCACTGAGCCATCTCACCAGCCCCAATAAATACATTCTGATCTTCTTTTCTTAATGTATGTAGTATGGGGCCTACAGGGTCTCACTACACAGATCGGACCCATGGTGATTCTCTTGTCTTCAGCCTCCCAAGTGCTGAGATTACAGACAAGCACCACCATGCCCAGTGTTAGTTGCTTTTGCAGCACTCTCCAGGGGTGGGGGTGGCACAGCATGTGGTGCCAGGGATCAAAACTGGCCCCTGTGCTCTTGCCTAAGCAGGTGCTTTAGTCTGCTGAGCTATCTGGCCAGCCCCAATATATTCTGATCTTAACCTCCATTGTTTCTAAAATTCATTCTTGGGCTGGAGAGATGGCTCAGTGGTCTAAAGCACCTACTTAGAACAAGCTTGGCAAACCATCAGGGACCGCGGTTCAATCCCCCAGCACCACATGCCAGCCAGCCCCGCCCCCTGGTGGGCTGAGCTGGCCACACACACACTTACCACTCTCTCTCTCTCTCTCTCTCTCTCTCTCTCTCTCTCTCTCTCTCTCTCTCTCATAAATAAAAATTAAAAAAAAAATTTAAAAAAAATAAAAAAAAATAAAATAAAATTCATTCTTCTGTTTTAAAGAATACAAACTCATCCAAGGTATCTTTCAGGTTAGGAGTTTCATTCCTCTATATCAAAAGAAGCCCACACTGTAGCGTGGGGATCTGAATATTAAGTCAGTCACACTGACATCCTGTCTGGATCCTGCACCTAAATCCTCTACTTAAATGAAGAGCCTGTTTGTCAAAAGCTACTGTGTCAGTCATTGAAGCACTTTATATACACTGACATTAATACACATGGCACAGGTACTATTTTTATTTCCATCTTACCAATGAGGTCCCAAAAGACAAAAGAATGTGCTCAAGAACACCCAGGAGGGGCCTGGGGAGATGGCATTTGAGCCTAGCATTGCACCATGAATCAATTCCAGCCATCTCTGAAAAAGCCCCATCTATAACCAGGTGAGGCGTTGGGGGACATCTAGACACAAACCATAACAGCCACCATACCTGGCCAATCTGTCTCTTATTTTAATGGAATGTTTCTATGTTAGTTGTCTATTGCTGTGTAAAGAAAACCTCAAATCTGTGTTTTAAAACAACAAATACAAGGCTGGTGGTTTCAGTTCAAGTGGTAAAGCATTTCCCTGGCATGTGTGAAGGTCTAGGCTCTATCCCTAGGCCCTCAAAAATGATTAAGGTTAGGAATTCCAAAATAGCTCAGTTGAGGCATCTGGATTGAAGGTTCATGAGGTTATAGTGATGTCATATTTTTCTTTCTTTCTTTTTTTTTTTTTTTTTTTTTTGGTGGAACCAGGGATCAAACTCAGGCCCTTGCGCTTGCCAGGGAAGTGCTTATTCCACTGAGCCATCTCCCCGACCCATATTTTTCTTTTCTTTTCTTTTTCTCTATTCAGTACAGGGTCTACAGGGTCTCACTATGTGGATCAGACTCAGTGATTCTCCTGTTTTCAGCCTCCCAAGCACTGGGATTACAGCCGTGTGCCACCATGCCCAATCTCAATTGCCTGTCTCAGCGTGCCCCGGGGGCAGGGCCAGCACGATACCCCGGGGATAGAACCCTGGCCACTGCACTCTGCCTAAACAGGTGCTTTAGTCCGCTGAGCTATCAGGCTGACCCTTGATGTCATATTTTTCCAGAGAAGAAATACAAATGACCAATACGTACCTGAAAGGTGCTCAATATTATTAGCCATTAAGAAAATATAAGTTAAGACTGTGAGACAGGGGCTGGAGAGATGGCTCAGTGGTCTAAAGCACCTACTTGAAACAAGCTTGGCAAAGCACAGGGACTGCGGTTCGATCCCCAGCACCACATGCCAGCCAGACCCGCCCCCTGGTGGGCTGAGCTGGCCACACACACACACAATAAATAAATGTAATAAATAAAAATAAATAAATATTAAAAAAGACTGTGAGACATCACTTCACAAGAAGATGGTTATAAAGGCAGATGACAACTTATATTGGCAAGGATATAGAGAAATGAGGACTCATGTTGTAAAATGGTGAAGCTGCTTGGAAATCAGTCTGGCAGTTCCTAAAAATGTTAATTATTGAGTTACTATATGATTCAGCAGTATCACTCCTAGGTATATACCCAAGAGAAACAATATGTATCCACACAAAAACTTGTACATGAACATTTATAGCTGGCCAGCAAGATAGCGCGATGGTCTAAAGCTCCTGTTTAGGCAAGCGCAGGGACCATGATTTGATCCCTGGCACCACATGGGATGCCAGCCCTGCTCCCAGTGTGGGCTGAGTCAGCAAAAAAAAAAAAAAAAGTAGAAAAAGAAAAAGAAAGAAAGTTCATAGCAGTGGGCCAGAGGATTGCTCAGTGACATAAGCACCTGCCCGGCAAACACAAGGTCTTGAGTTCAATCCCCAGTACCAAAAAAAGAAAAAGGAAAGAAAGAAAGAAAGAAAGAAAGAAAGAAAGAAAGAAAGAAAGAAAGAAAGAAAGAAAGAAAGAAAGAGGAAGGCTTATTGCAGCATTATTCATCATAGTAAAAAAGAAAGAAAGAAAGAAAGAAAGAAGTTAAATGTTCCATCAGCCGATGAATGGGCTGAAAAAATGTGGTCTATTCAAACAATGGAATATTGCCTAATCATGAAACAGGATGAAGTGGCTTTATATGCTACAATATGGACAACCCACAAAAAACCTGAAAGTAACCAATCACAGAAGGCCATAGCTTTCCTCCTCTCGTTTGCCCCCAACCAAATGGATGGCTAAGTATCCAGATGCATAGCTGTGAGCAGCTGAGAGAGTAGCTGACTGACAGCCTCTGGCAGCAACACCTTCAGGAGCTGCAGCACACCGGAACAGAGACCGCTGTCTTTTTCTGGAAGCTTCTAGCCAGTGACTAGGCACAAGTAGGTCACTAGGGCCAGGCTGTTTTTCCTAGCTGGCCTCCTTTATGGAAAATCTGCACTGGGGCTCCCCATTGGCGGCTGCAATGTGAGGCTTCTCTTACCCAACCTCTTTTCCTTTCCTCTCTTCTTAGTATATAAAAATATCTATTTTTTTTTTTTTTTTTTTTTTTCGCGGAACCGGGGATTGAACTCAGGCCCTTGAGCTTGCCAGGGAAGTGCTTATTTCACTGAGCCATCTCCCCGGCCCAAAAATATGTATTCTTCTGTATAGCCATATGCCATATAGCAGGAAACAATGGACTGCTTATATGACAGTAGTCACATAAGATTATAATGAGCTAAAACATTCCTATTACTTTGTGATGTGACACCCATGGTAATACTGTAAGAAGCCATATTACTAAATTTGTGGTCATTCTGGGGTGAACAAGTCACACTGTCAATCACATAAAAATATTGCTGGGCGTGGTGGCACACACCTGTAATTCTAGCTACTTAGAAGCTGAGTCAGGAGGATTGCAAGTTTGAGGCCAGTTGGGGCAACTTAATGAGACCCTATCCCAAAATAAAAAGGGGTGGGAGTGTCACTAAGAAGTGGAGAACCTCTGAGTTCAACTCCTAGTACCACAAAAATGAAACAATTAATTAAAAATAGCATATACAATTATGTACAGTTTATAGTACTCAATAATAATTGTTACCAGAGTATGTATTTGCTATATATATCATTATTGTTATTATTTTTTATGCATTTAGTACAGGGGATACAAGGTCTACAAGGTCTCACTAGATCAGACTCATAGTGATTCTCCTGTTCACAGCCTCCAAAGTGCTGGGATTACTGGCACACGCCACCATATCCAGTCTCAATTGTCATCTCAGCATGCCCCGGGGGCAGGGCTGGCATGGCAGGCCTTCGGATCAAACCCCTGGCCCCTGTATCTGCCTAAGCAGGTGCTTTAATCCACTGAGCTATTTGGCCGGTGCTCATTATTTTAGAGTGTACTCCTTTTACTTAGAAAAGTTTACTTTAAAGCATTATATCCGGGGCCGGGGAGATAGCTCAGTAGAATAAGCGTTTCCCTGGCAAGTGCAAGGGCCTGAGTTCAATCCCTGGTTCCACACACACAAAAAAAAATCCTATCTCTTAAAGCATTATATCGTGTTATGTGGGTAGGAGCCTCATACATCTCATGATTAATGTGTCTTCAGATTATAAGAAGGAATCACATGAAGACAGTGACCTCTACCATTAGGTTTGTGTAATACAGTCTATGATGTTTGTTTAATGACAAAATCACCTAACAATGCACTTATGAAAATGGTTGTTAAACTATGTGCGACTGTATATGAAATGTACAGTATGGATAATTTCATAGAGACATAAAGTAATTTGGTGTTACTAGAGTTAAAGGGAGGCAGAAAGATTGTTGCTAGGCATAGGGTTTCTTTTAGGAATGATGTAAATGTTCTGGAATTAGTGGTGGTGATTATATAATTGTGGGAATTGTATACTTTAAATGGTTTAATTGTATGGTCCATATATTATATCTCCAAAATTTCTCTCTCTCTCTCTCTCTCTCTCTCTCTCTCTCTCTCTCTCTCTCTCTCACACACACACACACACGTACAAAAGTCAGGTAGGTCTATATTCAGCTTAAAGCTTGCTTGGGGTTTAAGGCCCTACTTCCATGTGGTTCACTCACAGGACTGCTGACAGGAAACCTCAGTTCCTGGTGCATGCTTGAGGCCCAAGGTAGCTGGCATCCTCAGGGCAAGAAATCCAAGAGAAAGCAGGGAGAGCACAGTGCTTTTTGAGGACTTAGTTTCAGAAGTTCTACTGGGCACCATGACACATGCCTGTAATCCCAGCACTCTGGGAGTCTCAGGCAGGAGGATAGAAAGTTCCAGCTTAGCCTGGACAACCTGGTGACCATGCCTTACAAAAAAAAAAAAAAAAAAAAAAGATTGAGGAACTAGCTCAGTGCAAAGGTTGGGGGTTCAGTCTCCAGGATAACCGCCCACAAATTACATCATTTCCACCATATTTTATTGGTTAGAAGCAAGTCACTAAGTATAGCTTCTACTCAAGGGAGGGGTTTTAGGCTGCTCCATTTGAAGAGAAGAGTATCAAAGAATGTGTGCACATATTTTTAAACCACGGAAGCTTCTAATGTTCTCAATGAGGTCAAATGGTTTCTTTAATCTCACAACTCCTCCTCCTCTTTTATTTTACTTTAAAAAGATGTTGAACTGAATCTAATATGCTTCTGTCCATGTACTGAGAGGTTTAGTTGGGTCTCATTACTGTTATTTTTGAGATGGAAGTCCCTTTATGTTGCCCAGGCTGGTCTCATTCTTGCAATCCTCTTGCTCAGCCTCCCAGAGTGCTGGGATTCATTACAGGCATACACTGCCACTTCCAGCCTCTAGATTAGCTGGGAACAGTGTCTTGGTGCTACTGTGGCTAGCTTGCTCTCATTCTTCATTCCCTGAGACCCAGGACTTAACTTGAGACCACATGTGCTAGAGGCTGAATTTTTGTTGCATGAATGCAAGCACTCTACTAGTTTAGCATACTTGGGAATCTTACAGGTGTGGTCTTGAACCTACAGATACCTGCTCCACAGCCTGGTCTCTGGGAAGATTGTCTTATGGGCTTCCTCTGCTCATTGGTTTTCTTTCTCTGTCCCCAGTCAAACGGATGGCTAAGTGTACAGATGCATAGCTGTTAGCAGCTGACAGACTCGCTCACTGACAGCCTCCAGGAGCAGCACCTTCAGGAACTGCAGCACACTGGAACAGAGACCACTGTTTCTTTCCGGAAGCTACCAGCCAATGACTAGCCACAAGTAGGTCACTAGGGCCTGGCTCTTTTCCCCAGCTGGAACTCCTCTATGGGAAATCTGCACTGGAGCTCCCCATTGGCTGGCTGACACTTTTGCAGAGTGCCACTGCAATATGAGACTTCTCTTACCCAACTTCCTTCCCTTCCCCTTCTTCCCATAAATGTCAGCACTGAAACATGGTCTGAAGGTTTTTCCTACCCAGTCCTGCTTCCTCTCCTTTTATCTTTCACAAGCATTCCCTCCATAAATCTCTTGCACTTTTGTTTTGGCAATGGCTTTCTCCAGGACCCAACTTAAGCTAGCCCCACTGAAGCTCTCCCAGGCTGCCAAGACCCCATTCTTTAGGGAATGAATTTCCTCACTGCCCCTCTCCGCAGGCCAGTGTTCTCTGTTCCCCAACCCCCTCTCATGAGTACACTCTCCCTTGTCTCACCCTGTGCCTGGCACATAGTAAACTCAGTATCTATTTGTTTTTGAATGAACACAGCATGCTCTGGAGGTAGGAACTGCCCATCCTATCCTCCCAGCACAGGGAGTCTCCAGGGTACGGCTGGGAGTGCCAGCTCCAAAGGCCACAGGGAGGGGCTGCTGCAGGCCAGTGGAAAAGGAGGGCCCCTGCAATGGGGAGGTTGGGGGAAGTAACACAGCTGCAGGGCCCTGCAGAAGTATACCACGGGCCTGGGGAAGTCAAACCTGCTCTCTCTTGATTTGCTGGGTGACTCCCAGCAAGGCATCCCCTTTGGCCTCTCTCCCTACATTTTGGTTATGGAACCCCCCCCACCCTCCCACCCCCTACCTCTTATCCCCCCTCCCCTGCTCCACAGGGAGCACAGGGAGGGGCCCGGATTGCGAGCCTTAGATGAGGTGAGGGGTAGAGAAATATAAACAGATGGGTGGGGCTCACTGCAGGCTCTCTGTGCTCCTGGGCCTGTGGTCACTGTGTGTGTGGAGGGGGGCGCAACAGACAAAGAAAAGGCCAAGAAGAATTAGGAGGTAGAAGTGGAAACACAAAAGGAGACAGACAGACAGACAGACAGACAGACAGACAGACAGACAGACAGACAGAGACAGAGACAGACAGAGACAGAGAAAAAGGGAGAGACGAAGGATGAGTAAAAAAGCAGAGGGAGACCTTCCCTTTGAGATGGAAAGGTCAAAAATAACTAAGATAAATAGGGAGGAAAGGGCTGGCCAGATAGCTCAGCAGATTAAAGCACCTGCTTAGGCAACCACAGGGACTGAGGTTCGATCCCTAGCATGCGGTGCCAGCCCCGCCTCTGGGGCCCACTGAGATGGGCAATTGAGACTGAGTGTGGCGTGCGTCTGTAACCCCAGCACTTGGGAGACTAAAAACAGGAGGATCACTACGAATCCAATCTTCATAGTGAGACCTTGTAGACTCTGTATCCTCTGTTATA
>NW_004524806.1:2039838-2069600 GCF_000260255.1 Octodon degus
ATTTATTTATTTGTGTGGCCAGCTCAGCCCACCAGGGGGCGGGGCTGGCTGGCATGTGGTGCTGGGGGATTGAACTGAGGTCTCTGTGCTTTGCTAAGCTTGTTCTAAGTAGGTGCTTTAGACCCCTGAGCCATCTCACCAGCCCCTATTATGGAAAGCAAAAAGAGAAAAATAAGAAAATGAGAAAGAAATAGATGGAACAGCAGTGAAAAATTATAGACATGAAGGAAAGAAATGGAGAGATAGAGTAAGAGAGAAAAATAAATAGAGGGAGGGAAGAAGAAACAGAAATTATGAGAATCACAGCAAGATAGAGACTGGGAGGCAATGATGACAGAGGAGCTAAAAGATGACAGAGTGAGAGGAGACAGGGTAGGAGGAAGGAAGGGACTCTGCCCCAGGTTGCCTCACCCCTCACTCCCCATTGGCACCCTCCATGTGCCTGGTCCCACCGTAGATGGGTAGGATGCAGGGTAGACCAGGCTGTCTTTCTGTCCAGGCTGTCCTGTCCTGCTGGACTGGGCCCCTCCATCCTTCTCCCTCTGATGCCTCTGAGGGTTGCCATGGAAGGAGACAGGGTGGGAACAGAGCCTGTCCTGTAAGCAGACTGACGTGGCTACTCGGGTGGAGTATGAGTAGAAAACCCAGTGACACCTTCTCTGGAGGCCTGAGCAAGCTCCAGCCTGCCTCCCTTTGGGGCCCGGATGAGAAGGGACCTCAAAGATCAACTCCACTATACATCTCACTGTGTAGAGGGACAAACAGGCATAGATAGATGACAGAGGCAGGGAGGAGCTCAAAGCTACACAGCCAGGTAGTGGCCTAGCCTCTAGTCCCAGGATCTCTATCCAGACAGCTGAGAGATATCACATGCTGTGACCTAAAAATTTTGAGACTGACTTTCTCTTAAGAAAGCTGCTTCCCACTCACAGGTATCCTGAGGCCTTAGTGACAGTGTTTCCTGCATCAGGTGCTGTGCCAAGAGTCTTACCCAACCTGTGAGGTGACTACGATGATTATGTTCATCAAACAGAAGGGGAAACTAAGGCATAGAAAAGGTTGCTAAGCCCCACGTCACACAATGGCAGCATGGAAACTGAATCTAAGGATCAGCCAAATAGCTCAGCAGATTAAAGTGCCTGCTTAGGCAGAAGCAGGGGCTGAGGGTTCAATCCCTGGGCCTGCCATGCCAGCCCTGCCCCCGGGGCTGCTGAGATGATAATTGAGACTGGGCATGGTGGTGCATGTCTGTAATATCAGCACTTGGGAGGCTGTAAATAGGAGGATCACTACGAGTCCGATCTACATAGTGAGACCCTAAACACCCTGTAGACCTTGTACTAAATACAAAAAAAAAAAAAAAAAAAAAAAAAAAAAAAAAAAGAAAAAAAGAAAAGAAAAGAAAAGAAAAAGAAATAAAAGGAAAAAGAAAGAAACTGAGTCTAGCAGACCTCCAAAGCTGGGTGCCTCCTGTGCTCCCCAGCCTCCTTGTGTGATGGGAATGAAAGAAGTCTGTGATGTGAAAAAGGGGTGCAGAGGTGGGTAGCAGTTCCTATGAAAGGAGAAAGACCAGAATAAGGGTTTATCTCAAATGTCAGAACTCTTCTTGGGAGATCCAATTTGGTGTAGTTGTGTTCTTGCCTTTAGGAGCCCCGTTTCCCTCCCATTCCTGTCACCACTTGCTCTATTCCACATCCCCTTTCCCAAGTTCTGGAAAGGAGTTTAGCTCCTGGGCTACACACATCCTTTTTTCCTTGTCTTCCTTGTGGGCAGGCAGGACCCTTTGGAACACAGGCCCAGGCTGGTTCTGAAGTCTTAGACATGGGCCTGCCCACCCTGCAATCTCCTCCTCTCTCTGCTGCATACCAAACTCCCACTCCCCAGCTCTGTCCCTGGCTCTGCCTCCCAGGGCTATTCCTCCTGAAGAGACTTGGAGATTGAAGGGAAACAGTAAGCTAACAGGCAGATGTACACAGAGACACATCTCTATCCTGGCCAGCCTTGACTCCCACCTGAGCTCCCCAAAAGCTATACTCCTAAGCTCTAACCCCTCCCCAGCTGGGGTCAGTCATCTGAGGTTTTTGCGTCCTTACAGAGCCTCAGTTTCTTCACTTGTACTGTGGGTACAAGTTGTCAGCTTTACCAGATGGCAGGAAGCTGTCTGGACTTGGGAGACACAGGAACAAATCCTGGGTATATCCCCTCCTTAATGGAGAGACTCCTTCCTCTTGAAGCAGTATGACATGGGCTAGATCCCCCAGGTGGCCACCGTCCATACATAGAGGTGGGTGTAGATCTGGCCCCTACTCATTCTCTTCTCCAGAGCACTGGCCCGGCTCTGTGCTGTTTGCTAGGGCCACTCTTGCTGTGTCATCCCGTCCATTAATTTGGGAAAGCAGCTGCTAAGCCAGGCCTGTACTTGAAGTCTCAGAAAGTGGGGAGCCCTGGACCACTGCCCCTGGTTATATCAAGAACCTAGACTAGGAAGGATTATGGGAGTCCGGGCCTGCGGCTAAGCACTTCCTTTTCCAGAGTCCTTGGGAACTCCCAGGGTGGTAACCCAGAGCCCCAGCCCTATCCTTACCTCTTTCACCCAGCTCTGGCCCAGGTCCATGGCTTCCTGCTAATCTGATGGAAGAGTGTGTGACAGCCACCCCTGGGGTGGGAGGGAAAAAGGACAGGTTTTGGGAGCCTCCTCCAAGCCCCTGAACCCTTTTCCTCCTCCAGGCAACACAGCACCCTGCTTGGCCCCTGCCCCCATGGCCCAAAGCTTTGGCTTCCACAATCCTGTCCAGGCAGGACTGGCTGCAGGTGCCTGGATGGTGACGAGAAGGGCAGAGAGAGTGGAGGCGTGAGCCCTGCAAGTGCACTCCTCAGCCAATCAGCAGCCTGCCTGGCTGGTCGATTTGGTTACAAGCCCAAGATCACCCCACACTCCTTCCTCCTTCTGCTGCAGCTTCATTCATTGGCCCCGCCACACGGGCCACAGAGCCCTGCTGGGTATTGCTTCCGGCTGCTAGCTGCTGCCTTGTGGGCTGCCAGGGATAGGCATCAGGGGGCTTTGTCTGACCAGACTGAGCTTAGTTAAAATGGGGGTTCTGGCAGTGATGTTGGGGGTGCTGGGCTTCTTGGGGGTGGCTCCAGTTGGTTTTGCTGCCTACTACTGGGGCAACACCTCCTGCCACTACTGGACCAAACGCGTTCCTGGCAGCCCTCTGGGGTCCCTCAGCTTCCTTAGCAAGGATGCCCAGGGTCTGGCTCTGTTCCATGCCCACTGGGATGCTCACGGAAGGCTGCAGGTATGCAGCAGGCAGGATGAGCTGGAGCTCATTGAAGTCTTCAGTGACCTCTGTGCTCGTGAGCCCACCCGAGGCTTCTTTATCCACACACCAGGATCAGAGCTGCTGAGAGCACTGGCCACCCTGTACAGTCAGTGGGAAACCTGCCAAAGGCCTTCCAGGCCCAGGGTAAAGCGAGCAGCAGAGCCGAGTGGAGCACCAGGCAGAAGGCACTTGCGAATGAAGAGAGGATGGACCATTCCTGGCACTTTGTGGTGTGGAGTTGGGGACTCTGCTGGGAACTCCTCAAAGCTGGGTAAGCTATGGGGTATGGCTGGGCATCTGACTGAGGCGGTGAGGCAGCACAGGCTTCAGCCCCTGGCCTCCACTTTCTCAGGCTTTTCTAGAGGAATAATTTCACCATTTGGAACTCAGTTTCCTTATATGTAAAATAGGGATGACCATGAGTGTCATCATGGGATGCTTAAATGAGGATGGAAAAAGTTTTACACAAATCTGGGAGTCCCTATTAATCACCATCTGAAGGAAAAGGCAGGGTGGGGTGGGCCCAGGGTTTTCTGAGCCAAAAGCCACTACCACAAGGAGGCTTTAGTAGAACAGATGCTGGAACCTGAAGAACTGGAGTTGAATCCCAGCTCAGCACATCCACACTGAGCAATTCAATTCTCCTCAATGAGCCCACTTTCTCAACGGTAAAACTAAAGTGATACCTCCCTTGGAGGGCTGCTATGAGCTTGGGTGTGGGAAGTACTAGGTATTCTGGATTTGCCCAGTGCAGGGCACTATGGCTTTGACAGAGATGGAATGCTGTTTACATCTCCATGGAGGGTTAGGGAGAATTTGCCACCTGATTGGGGCAGTTTAGCATCCTGCCTGTTTGCCATTCCATGCCATTTACATTCAAAACATAGGAATGTGACCTCAGGAATACTGCAGGAATATGCCAATTCCTTTGAGGAACACCTTCCTCATGATCTAGGGTGGGCTGCACAACACTGGGAATTGCCCAAAGGGTCTGCCAGATGTCTGAGCGTGCTATGTAAGCTTTGAAATTATGAGTTTCATAGAGGGAAGATGATTGCTCTGAGTTCACCCAGGGGGTTTCTGTCATAGCTGGCCTGAGAACCAGGACTCTGCCTTCTTGAGACCAGATAGGCATAGCCATGTTGCCCTGACCCCTACCGAGTTGGTGCCCCTTTTTTTCACACAGGGCTCTTCCAAGGAGCTGATCTCTGCTGCCGGGAACATGACCACTGCCCACAGACCATCTCACCTCTGCAGTACAACTATGGAATTCGAAACTTTCGATTCCACACCATCTCCCACTGCGACTGTGATGCCAGGTTGGCAGAAGGCAGGGAGGGTCTGGGGCTCGGGGACAAGGCGACACCCAGTTCTTGAATGTAGACACTAGGATTCCAAAGAATCCCAAAGATCAGCCAGTCTGGACTCCATTGTGCAGGTGGGAAAACAGACCCAAGAGAAAGAATTCTTGTACCCCAAACCATGTAGCTAGTAGTAGGAAGGTTGGCTGTGGGAGGGGTTAGGAGGCTCTGTGGAATCCAGGAACCTGAATACCAGCTCTGCCACAGGTTCCAGGAATGCCTGAGGAACCAGCATGACTCCATTTCAGACATCGTGGGTGTGGCCTTCTTCAATGTGCTGGAGATTCCCTGCTTTGTGCTGAAGGAGCAAGAAGCGTGTGTGGAGTGGTACTGGTGGGGCAGGTATGTGGCTGCCCCTCTTGAGTCCTTTCCCAGTCAGTGGGGTAGCCCTGTTTCCAGCCTGGTGAGGGAGGCCTGGCTGGCTGTCCTCCAGGGAATGATGTCTTGTTGGTCTTGTCTTTTCTTTAAGGAAGGGCTTAGGGTGCAGATCCTTCTCAGGTACCTTCTATAACCAAGGGAGGTGGGAGATGGGAGTGGCAGACACTTGGTCTCTATGACAAAGACCCTGAGGGCTTCTGGAAGCAGAGGTTCACAGTGACCAACTGTCACCAACTGCTACCTTCCAGGTGTAAGACATATGGCTCAGTGCCCCTTGCCCACCTCCAGCCCAGGATCTTTTACAATGCTTCTTGGAATTCCCTGGCCACCTCCATGCCTCCCAGCTCCCAGAGCCCACCCCCCACTAAGCCACAAGGGAAGCAGCACTCTCAGAAGAGGCGGATGCAGCAAAAGGGGTCTAGGCAGCCCAGCACAGCCAATGCCACAGTCTTCCAGGCTCCTGTGGTCTCCTCCAGACCTGATGTAACCCTTACAGCCCAACTGGTAGTCCCTCATCCAGCCCGCCATGGTCTACAGGGTGGTCCCAAAGCTCAGCGTAAGTTGAGTCTAATCTTGGGAGTTTCTGCCACTATGTGCACGGAGTTAGTGTTGGGTGGGGGACATGTGTTGTTTCTTTCCTGCTCCAAACACCTCCCAGAATATCCCACCCCTGAGCTACATCTCCAGCTCATAGGGATGCAACGAGAATTTTCATAACCACAAATCAGGCCATGTCACTGCCCACTGAGCCCCACCCCACTACTGTCATGGATCCTTTTTATTTTTATTTATTTATTTTGTATATTTTTTAGGGAAAGGTCTACAGGGTATTCAGGGTCTCACTACTATATTGGACTCATAGTGATCTGCCTGTTTACAACCTCCCAAAAACTGGGATTACAGGCTTGCGCCACCACGCCCAGTCACAATTGCAGTATCAGTTGCCCTGGGAGCAGGGCCAGCACAGGAGGCCCGGGAATCGAACCCCTGGCCCCTGCACCTGCTTGCAGGCCCTTTAATCCACTGAGCTATTTGGTTGGCCCTGCCGTGGATCCTTTTTAAACTCAGCTGATAGAGTTCCAGCATCCAGAGGCCCTCGGCCTCTACATACTCTATCTCCTAGTTTAAACTCCATTTGTACCAACTTCATTTGGTTCCTGCAAGGGCTGGGGATATAGCTCGGTGGTAGAATGAGATAACCTGCCTCCTCTCATCTCAGAGCTATGGCCTATGCTGTTCTGTCCGCCTGGAGCCCTGTCCTCTCCCTATTCCCTCCCAGCTTCAGCTTAGCAGTCTCGTCCCTCTGTGCTCTCCTATGGTGGCACTGCTGTGTGTATGAGTGCAGCAGATAGAGGGAGATGTTTGTGTGACTGAGCATGTGTGCTGGTGTTTTTCCTGAGTGGGGCCAGGTATTGGTGAGGCTTGTTAGTGGACTGGGCTCCTCTCACCACCACACATGTCCCTAGGCACCCGCTGGGCCTGCAGCAGCTTCCGCCTCCTGGACCAATGTGGACACCAGATCAGGCCTCAGGAAACCAAGTTCCAGCTGCTGAACAGTGCCCAAGAGCCCCTCTTCCACTGCAATTGCACACGCCGGTGAGACCTACTGGCCCCCTTAGGGGTGGGCTGTCTGCTGCCAGGCACTGGGCAGGGGTACCTTGCTGGCAAGGTCCTGTCTCAGCGTAAGCCTGCCTTTGCTTGCAGCCTGGCACACTTCCTGAAGCATCACAGATCACCTGAAGGTGCCAACATGCTTTGGAAACGGCTGGGCACTACCTGCTTGAAGCTGGCCCCTCCACTGGACTGTGCTCAGGAGAAAGGGTAAGCAATGGCAGAACCAGGAAGGAAGGGGAGCTTTCCCCATAAGCTGCATTGCTTGGATAGCAATTGTGTGCCTGGACCAAGGGATGGGGAAAGGGCCAGGGAGCTCCACTGTTGTCACTTCCCTCACTTGCAGTGCCCCGAGTCCAGCTCTGCAGTTGGCCTGCAGTATCTTAGTGCCATCAAGCCTCCACTACCTCATTTGTAGAATAGCTGTAGAGGTCAAGGAGACTGCTTGACAGTTAAATGATTTTTTTTTTTGGTGATACTGGGGAATGAACTTAGGGCCCTGTACATACTTGAACACAAAATGTAGCAAGGCTGGCCTTGAAATCACAGTGATCCTCCTTCAGACTCCCAAGTGCTGGGAATACAGTTGTGCATCACTTCTCCTGGCTCTTAATGCTTACTCCTTATTTATTTGTTTACTTGTGTGTGTGTGTGTGTGTGTGTGTGTGTGTGGCCAGCTCAGCCCACCAGGGGGCGGGGCTGGCTGGCATGTGGTGCTGGGGGATTGAATTGCAGTCCCTGTGCTTTGCTAAACTTGTTCTAAGTAGGTGCTTTAGACCACTGAGTCATCTTACCAGCCTTAATGCTTACTTCTAATCCACAACCTCTCTCTCTCTCTCTTTTTTGTCTTTTTGAGACAGGGTCTTGCTGCGCAGTTCAGGCTGGCCTTGAGCTTACTTTGTAGCTCAGGCTGGTCTCAAACTCACAATGATAATCCTGCCTCAGCTTCCCAAGTGCTGGGATTACAGGTGTGTGCCACCATACCTGGCTCACACAATCTTATCTGAATTGTGATTCTCAAAGCCAGTTCCCTACAATTTCCCATTTTACAGATGAGAAACAAATTGAGGCCCAAAGTGAGGTACAACCAGCTATAGAAGAGCCCAAGCCACTGGATACCAACCTGGGTTTATTCTTCTCCCTTCTAGATGTAGTGTCTTGCTAGTGACCCTGAGCCTTGCCCTGCTCCTTCCTAGGCCTCCATTTTCCTGTCCGTATAGCAAGGTAGGATTCGACAAACCCTGACCACCTGCCTTCTCCTTACCTGACAGCTGCTCCGGAGAACCTAGAGCCATCAAGGTGTCAGCTCGGCACTTGTTGAAGCTTCAGCAAAGACAACTCCAACTCCAGGATAAAGGCACTGATAAGGGGCAGGCATGGCCTTTGCAACCCCCCATGTCATTCTACAACCAGTGCCTGCAGCTAACTCAGGCAGTCTGGAGACCCACAGGGCAACAAAAGTTCTAGTCAGTGATCTCAGTTCCAGCTTTCCTAGGCACCAGCTTGCACCTTGTCCCTGGCTTCCTAGGACTCTTGGCTTCCTCTCCATACATTGGACTGCAGCATGGTAGAGGCTGTTGAGGACAGCCAGGAGGCTCCATGGGGTGGGGGGTGCACCAGGCCCAAGTGCTGGACCACATTTCCTGCTGTGCTGGAGGACCTTGAGCTGGTGACACAACCTCTGTGTCTGGATATGCTGTTCAAAAGGCTCACTCTGATGAGCTTGGGCCTTGACTGAGAAACACACAGATGGAGATGGGGAGAGAATAACTTACTGCAGCATCACCAGCGGGTTCCAAGAAAAAGTACATGCATATCCATGCCACGGCATTAATGTATAGCTCAAGAAGCTTAGGGGAGCCCCAGCGCCTGGCTACGAGACCAGGAGCAGCAGGTAGGAAATGAGAGAAGTCACAGAAATGCCTACATCTGAATCCAGGATGGGGGTGCTGGAAAGTAGCCTTTCCAAGTCTGCTTCTCCCAGGGAGGCTCTTTGTTTTAATAGGTGTTTTGTCTTTCCTAGTCCAGACCTGGACTATTCTTTCTGTCCTAAACCTAAATTCAAATCTCTATGCTCTCAGGCAAGGAACCTCCCTCTCCGTACTCTGACTCTTGGTTCTCTCATCTGAAAAAGGTGATTGTACACATGAACTACCTCATATATATATTCAGTTAACACTTAGTAAACATTTTCTCCCTTCAGCACCCAGCCAAAGAGTTTGCTCTTGAGAGGCTGACATAATCTCTTAGAGGCCTCAGTTTGCTCATTTGTAAAATATTTCTAGGAATGGCACAGAGCCCACAAGGTTGTGGTATGGATTAGAGATGGCATGTATCCTGTATATAATTGGTGCCTGGTAAATATTAGTTCCGTCATTCCCATGCCTCTTTAGTCCCTGCTTCTGGCTGACTACCCCCAGGCCTGAATTGCTAACAAGTTAGGAAGGAGCCAGGAGTGAAGCTGGAGAATTTAATTCCTGATGGATGATCTCCGGGATTGGGACATCTGCCAGATTTTCCCCACCATCCTAGATAGGGGCCCAGGTAGGGCTTTGCTGATTGTCACAGCTGAGGTGCCAATTGACCACCCTTGGCCAGGACAGAGGCAGGTACTGATATAGCTGGAGTGGCAGCAGGAGAGAGGCAGGTGGGTTTATGAAGAGTGAGGCAGTGTGGGGCCAGCTGAGCCCTTCTGCCTACCTTGCCCTCAGGGTCCCAGGCCCTCTTCCTCCAGCCCCTTCCTTCCCTGAGGGCTAGGAGACAGGCTATCAGGGTCAGAGGCTTCCTGCTCAGGTCCCCAGGGGCCGCCACCACCAGGATCTACAGTCTCTAGGCGCAAGGCAGGCAGCAGGCCCAGGCTTCGAGGTACAGTTGCTGGGAAGGCCCAGGGTCCAGGCAGCCCAGAAGGCCCTTCTTCACTACTGCCTCGGCTGCTGTTGCCATTGCTCCTGCCACTACTCCTATCAGGGGCCATGCAGGATAGCTGGCGGCTCTGGGGTGAGGGGCTACGACTGGCACCTCGGCGTTCACGGGATGAGGGCCGGAGGGCAAAGCTGGGGAAACGGGCCAGTCCTGGGCTGCGGCTACGGTGTCGCTTGGACTTGCCAGGACTGGGGCTGCGGGACTTGGGTGCGAGCAGCTCCAGAGTGCTGTCATCCTCACCCTCCGAGGAAGTGCCCGAGCTGTCTGTGCTGCTGCTGGTTGACTCCGAGGTAGGCAGAGAGATCTGGGGGGAATGCTGGTCACTGGGGCATCCCACTCCACATGGCCATCGAGACCTTTTTGAACCACTTCCCACCTCCCCATTGGCAGACCTTCTGGTCTGGCTGTTGGTTTGATGTCACAGAGCAGAATGTGGAAGGCTGTGGCATTTGATAGGGCCTTTTGCTTCTCCCTGTGAACCCTACAGTATGACCTGTTTACCTGGAAGGGTTCAGTGACACCGATGAGGATGCTGTGGTTGTGACTGTAATAGCCCAGGATGAAGTCTCCGTGGCCCTTGGGTAGTGATTCCTCACTGAATGTCACCTGGTAGACCCAGGGATACAGGCCCAAATTGGAGTCAGGGGGCAGGTTCAGGACCCCCCCAAGCTAAGTCCTGAGTTCCCCAGGGCAATGGGAGTTTCCCCTTCTTCCCCTCCTTTTAAGTACCTGGTAGATATTCCCGTCCACATCTTCATGTTTGGCCCAAACATAGGCCACATAATCTTTGCAGTGGCGGAAACCCACCTGGGGCAGGAGGAATCAGGATTGTGACTCCTAATTCTAATCCCAGTAGTCTACCAGAGTATATTTAAACTCCGGACCAGCCAGTGACCCAACCCTGCCTCCATACCTAGCTGTTCCCCAAGGCCCCTTCCTCCCCTAAGACACTGACCTCCCCTACCCTGCTCACCCGGTACAAGCCGATCCAGTCCCAGGAGCTGCGGGCAAACACTGTTTCCATGCGGTACCTCACCACAGCCTGCTCTGGCCGTACCCACTCATCTGCCACCTCCAGCCGTACCAGTGGCACGTCGTCCCTGAAGGCAAACTGCCCAGGCAAGGCAGGGAAAAGGGCAACATAAGGGGAGACTCCGTAGCATCCCACACACCCAAGGCTCTTAGGCCAGTGCAAATTAGTTGAAATGAGGGTACTTTGAGGTTACTTCGTAGACTAAGAAACAAAGACAGAACAGAACTAGGAGAAATATCAAATGTTCTGCCTCCCAGCCCAGGGTTCCTTCTGTTGATAAGCTTCTTAGGGAGTGAGTGGAACACAGCTTTGAAGCTGGTGCATTGGGTCTGCCATTAGCAGGTTATGCTGTAGGCATGTTTCTGTCTCTCTGAATACCAGAGCCCTTATAAATAAACTTAGAGGTTCTTATTTAGTACCTGGGATTGTTCTTACTGATTAAGATATCATTTGTAAAGCATTCTCTACATTTCCCAGTGTAAGGTGCTCAATAAATGATTTGCTTACATGCTAGTAAGAGACATTGGTAAAGTCTGATAACATGTTGGGTATTCTGGGGTAAGGTGAACATCCCTGAGCAGGCAAAAAGAATCTTGGGTGGTTAGGTAGAGACAGTTCATTTCTAACGCCTGCCACTAACTTGCTATGTGACCTTACATGAGGCTCTTGCCACCCCAAGACTTAATTTCTCTACCTGAATCCTATGTAGTGAGGGCCCACTAACAATTGTCTTGTCGTTAGTCCATGAAGACATTAGAACCCTGAGTATCATTTTCCCAGGGCCAACCAAGCCAACCAGGGAGACACCAGAATGAACGAAGTGGCTGGGGCAGCTATGGTACTGGCTCCACCTGTGTCCCTAGGGAAAGGAAAAGTTCAGGTGGTGCCAGACTCAGACTTTTTTCTATTCCCCATTGGTCTAGTTTCAGCTTCCCTGCTACCCCAGGGCTTCTAAGCCAAGATGTTCCAGAAGTAACTGGCACATTCTCACCCTGTCCCTGGGTTGAATAGCTAATGGGCTACCTGAAATGCCTTCCAAGGGCTCACAAGGTCAAAGCCCTGTTCTGACCGTGCTGCCTTGGACCTGTTCTCTGAGCCTTATTTTCTGTAGCTAGTAAAACAGAAATGAGACTTTGGACACCTCAGGGCCTATTAAGACATTCAAGGGATGATGTATATACATGGTCTGTATCAGATGTGACATGTAGTGGGTATTCAACAGTAACATTTTTGAGGGACAGTCCTGAGGGACAAGACAAGGAAGGACAAGGCGGGGTGCCAAAAGGAATGTTTTTGTTTTTGAGACAGGGTCCTGCTATGTAGTATAGGCTGGCCTAAAACTTATGCCAATCCTCATGCCTTAGCCTCCTGAGTGTTGGGATTACAAGCATGTGTCACCATGCTCTGCCATGATTTTTTTTCTGTTCCTGGAGACTGATGAACACAGGACTTTGCACATCCAGTGAAGTGCTCTATCATTAAGCTATTTCCCCAGCCTCCCCAAAAGAGTGATTCTCTCCACTTCTTGTACAGCAATTAACCACTAAGAAGAATATATGCAGTGTATTATTTGTTGCAACTGAACTTCCGATTGGATTTGAAACTGTCTCATTGCTATCTGTTTATCAATAAAACTTTGAAAAAAAATAAAGTAAAATAAAATGAAATATACATAAAAAAAAACCAAAAACCAAAAGAGTGATTCTCAAGGCAGGATCCCTGGCTGAAGGTTAAAACTCATGTCCAAGCCCTTTACCAAAGGTCACAGGAGGCCAGGCATAGGCAGACATCCACTGCCCACTAACAACCCTGACCATATGACCAAGTTACCAGGAAAAATTCTCTGGCCTACAGAGCTCTTATCAAATCAAGATAACTGGAGGACACAGAGTTGATTTTCAGGACTGGAAAGATGGGATCTACCCTGTTCTACTTCTGCCACTGAGCCTTTGTCTGGCTTGGGCACCTGTCTACCTCCATAAGAGCTCAGGTTTCTCCATAAAACAAAAAAATAGGGAGCTCATCTTTTAGGTCTGGTTCTGTCGTGCTAAGATTTCCCTTTTTTTCTTCGGCAACAAGAACCTTCAGTGTTAAACACAATACAGCTATTGTTCAGTATTTGTGGGAATTGGTTCCAGGAACCCTGGCAGATATCAAAATCTAAGTATATTTAAATACCTTATATAAAACAGTATAGGTATTGTATATAATCTTGTATATCCTCCTGTATATTTCATTTCTGGATTATTTATACCTAATATAAAGTAAATGCTATATGAATAGTTGACATACTATATTGTTTAGGGAAAAATGGCAAGGAAAGTCTATAGGTGTTCAACATATGCTCAGTACTTTTTCTGAGTATTTTCAATACATAGTTGAATTACAGATGCTGAACCTATGATACAAAGGACTAACTATATTGAACTGCGATAATCATTTTGAGTTAGGCTTTGTGCTTTTTATGTCTACTTCCTCCTCCTCCTTCCTTCACTACCTTACTCTCATAATGCTTAGGCCTTAGTAAATCAGTAATGAATGGATGCCACATAGGATTTGAATAAACACTTGATTTTGTTGGTCTTACACATGTAAATTTTAATATATATTTCCCTAAATCTCTGAAAAAAGCATGAACTCTGCAATCAGACTGACTTAGGTTCAAATCCTAGCTCTTCCTCTGACTAGCTGTGCAACCCTGAGCCAGTGCTGCGTTCTCAGCCTCAGTCTCCTCATCTGAAGATGAGGACTGTGATCCCCCCTCCCACTGTGTTAGGACAGAGGGTTGCTGTCAGTGTGAAGGGTTATTGGCGGGCAGTGGGATGCCAAGCTGGGTCACAGGGATGTCACGAAGGGAGGATGATTCCAGAACTCACCCGCAAAACAAACTGAGCAGCCACAGGCTTGTGGTCACTGACTGTGTATTCCATGTGGCTACGGTAGCTGTGTTGGGTCACCTGGAGCCGGTGGCTCTCCCGTCCTGAGGGGCTAGGACCTCCACCTGGAGCCTTGACTTTCCACAGGATACGATCTGTCCAGGCTGGCTTCCGCTTTTTGGCGCTGCGGTGGGCAGGGGTAGCTTGGATTTCAGGGTCTGGGGTCAAGGCAGAGCCCCCAGCCTTGCCTCCAGCCCTTCTTCCCACAGTCTCTAATCGCTAGTGGCCTTCAGCCCCTGTCCTATCCCAGCGCTCACCTGGTATCATATTTGTTGGTACCCACATCAAACTTGAAGGTGGGAGCGAAGTTAAGGGGCCCCTCTTGGAAGCCCTTCAAGATGGGCCAAGTGTTCTTGGCTATGTTGAGCTGAGGGGGTCCAGAAGGACAGAATTAGACTGGAGCTTGAGACTCTCATCATCCAGAGAGGGTGTGGAGCAGGAGAGGGTGAGGACCACAGCCTACGATATACAAGTGTATCCCAGGAAATGCTCGGTGTGCTTGGGGGATGGGGGTGGGGTCAGGATCCCCCACCTGGTCTTTCTCCCAGAGTTGATGGAGCTGATCACTGTCGATAGCGAACTTGACAAAGTGCAGGTCATAACTCTCGATGCGGAAGTTCAGGTCCCCAAACCAGAACACAAGGCTGTGTACAAGCAGGCTCAGTGAGGCCATGGAGTGGAAGGGCTCAACACTGATCCTTCCCAGTCCCCAATCAATCTGACAGCAGACACCTCTAGAGGAGCCAGTAGGTGGGTAGGTGGCACAGCCTTCATCTCCAAGGGACTAAGGGAACGGGGTTAGGTCTAGATGAAATCAGGTTGCAAATGCCCCTCAGCAAAGCTCCACTTACAGGCTCCACCCTTCCCTATCAAACTGCTACCTGTCTTCCTGTTCCTGCAGGTAGTTAGTTTGGGGGCCACTCACCCCAACAGAACTGCTTCTCTCCACAAGCCCCTCCCAGATGGGAACTCTGCATTCCCTCACTAGTTCCACCCAACCTCCATATGGTCACTGGCCATACTCATGATCCAGGATGCCGTGTGCACCGGGTCCCTGGAATTGCTGGAGGCTAAGGATAGTTTGAAAATTGTCCTTGCGTTGCTCTGCTTTGTCCATATGCGCAGGCAAGTGGCAGTTCAGGAAGCAGAGCATGTGTCCGAAAGTTGCTAGGCGCACACTCACACCACCCTTGTTACCCTAGGAAGGAAGAATTGGGTAGGTCATGGGCGGGCCTCGACCCAGAGATGAGGCAAGGAGCAGCGGGGTGTAAGAGAGTGAGAGGGTGGGACAGGGCTGGGTCCTAAGGAGAGACAGGCAGATAAAGGGGGCGGGGTCAAGGGAAAGGGCGTGGTGTTGGGAGGGGCAGGCCATAGGATAAACAAGGTGTTGGGGCTGAGGCCAACCTTTGGGCCCCATCCTCGAAGCCTACTCCCAAGCTCACCCAGTAGCCACCCAGGCCAGTTCGTGTGCAATCGGTCTGCACGTCCCTCAGGAAGGGCAGGTGGTAGTACTTGGCGAATAGCAGAAGAATGACGCCTTGCATCCTCACTGTACTCACCTGCAGGGGAAAGTCGGAGCGGACAAGGCTGGAGGCTGGGGCACAATGCCCTTGCCTAGATCTTGCCTTTGCCTTTCCCAGTCCTTAGGGTCTGTTTCTCCTATTTCGTAGTCCGATAACAGTGGCCCAGCAATCCCTACAGTGAGTCAGGGGAGAGATGGGGCCTGGAATGCAGGAGAGTCCCTGCTCTGTTAAAAGGTGAAGGGGGCGTTACCAGCACGAAATTGAAGGGCCCCAGCGCTTCCATGAATAGCTCGCTCCACTGGTCCGTGAAGAGAGCGTCCTTGAGCCGCTTGTTGATCATGGAATTCACTTCCTGCAACCTAGGGAAGTTGGGGGTTGGGGCAGCCTTGGATTGGAGGGGCATATAGAAACCCCTGTCATATAAGGGGTCCAGAAGGCCCCAAGAATTTGGGGAGGGGTCCACCCGCCCTTCCTCTCACCCTATGGCGATCATGTCTGCACCATCACTGTCATCACCACCTCCCAGGTGGAGGAGCGATGTGACATCGTCTGGAGGCATGGCAGTGCCCACGTTCCATGTGACCACAGTGATCCTGGCAGAAGGGACATAGGAAGATTCACCACTGGGTGCCACTTCCCTACTTTCTCCCTTCCTCCCTTAGGGTTTTTCTAGGGAGGTAAACTGAGGCAGGTGGGGCTATAAGCCCTTAGAAGGACCTGCCGTGGGACCAGTGATCCTCCTATTTACTTTAACCCTGGGAAGGAATGATGTCTTCTAAGGGTCCCAGAGTGAGCCCAGACCCCTCCCATGGGCCAATCCTCAGGAGACAAACAGTCAGAGGCTACCATCACCCTGGAAGGATAGTCAATCTCAAATTCAAGCCCCCAAAACCCTTTCTTAGGAGTGGGCCCCTCACCGGAATCCGGGGTCGCTCTTGCAGGTAGGCTGAGCTGACCAAGAGGAGGATGAAGTAGTTGTAGGAGAGGTGGTAACTGGGGCTGGAGCTTCTCCAGCTTGAAGATTGGAGCTCAGGCCTCTGCCAGGCATTGCACCCTGGTTTCCAAGCCCTGTGCTGTTGGTGCTAGGTCCTATGCCCTGAGTGCCAGGCCCTGTCCTCTGGGTGCCAGGCCTGGGGATAGCGACCTCAGGGGCTGAGGGGACACATGGAGAGCGGCTGGGGGAGCGGCTGGGAGAGCGGCTAGGAGACCGAGGTGGCTTGGGCAGAGCAGGGAGTACTGTCTGGCCTGAGAGAGTTCCTGGTCGGAAGGTAGGGGACAGAAGTCCAGGGTAGCGGGTGCCAGGCTCTGGAGGGCCCTGACCCACATCCAAGGGCAGGTTCTGAGGTGGCCGTGGCAGGACAGGATCCTCAGGGCTGTTTCGGGGAGCTTCAGGCCGAGCTCGGAAGGTCGGGGAGAGCCGGGGATCTGGGGTGGTCTGGATCAAGGATGGGGAAGCTGTAGGACCAGATGCCAGAGCTGGAGGCTGGAGATGCCCCTCAGAAGCGGGAAGAGGTCTGGGGACTGAGGCATCCTTTTGTTTAGCTGCTGTCCATCTTGAAGAAGTGGGTGGTGAGGCCATGGATGCTGGTGTCAGGGTCTGTTCCTGAGAGGGTGACAGAACTGGGCTGGGAACAGGGGAAGGGCTGGATGGGGGTTGATGCGACTCCTCCTGAGAAGCCAGGGTCAGGCTCAAGCTTGAAGCTGCCAATGCTGATTTAGGTTCCAGGGAGGTGGGTGACAACTGCTTCTTGTCTCTGGAAGCTGGAGCCACACTGGTCTCCAGGGCAGCAGGCGAAGGCCTTGGGACAGCTGAGGCAGACACCACCAGCTGCCCCAGAGATGTTGGAGCCAAGACTGCGCTTGAGGTGGCTGGGGAAGGCTTTGGTCCAGCTGAGGCAGACACTACCAGCTGGCCCACACACGTGGGAGCCTGGCTGGAGCTGCGGTGGGCAGGAGCTCTTCTGTGTCCTCCAGGGGTAGACAGTGGAGATAGTTTGGGTCGAGGAGATGCCAGAGCTAGCCTTGGCCCCTCTGAGGAAGGTGACATTGATGCTCGCGGCCCCACAGGTGCCAGAGCCAACCTTGGTTCCAAAGGTCTTGGGGCTGCAGCCTCCTTCACTGAGAGCTGAAAACTTGAGTCCACCTTGTAGAGGACAAGTCAACGACTCAGAGTGACACTTACTAGGGAACCAAAGCTTGACTTCCACACAGACCCTCAGAGACCCCAAAGGCATATTTCTACAAGGAAGTTCGTCCTGCTATCTCACCCCAATCCATTCTGTTGCAGGTCAACTTCTCTGTTGGAGGAGACAGGACATGAAACCTGTCCCCTTCTCAGCCTTCTCTTTCACAGGTGGAGAAACTGAGACCCTGACTTGAATAAGGCAAAATGAATCTGGTCTCTCAGTTCTCCTAGCTGGTATCACTCCCTGCATACTCCCATCAGCTTCCCCACCCCCTCTCCCCAGTCCTAGAAGGTCGTCTAGCCACAGGCACTGACCTGACAACCCAGGTCTGCTTACACTGGGCACAAGACTCCAGCCAATTAAATACCTCTCTTCACCTCCATGGAGCCCAGAAGCCCTCTAGTCACCCCTTACCACCACCACCCAACGTCCCAAACTCAGGTCACCACCCTCTCTGTCATCCATCCCCAAAGCTCCCAGCAGGGACAAGAGCTGGGGACTGAAACCAGCCATCCAGATTCCCAGCCCAGCTCTGCATGACCTTAGTGAAGCCTCTCTGCCCAAGGCCTCAGGTTCCCTGCCCATAAATGAAGAGACTGGATGCAGGGTACTTGACCATAGGTCTCCCTGAGGAGTCTTGATCTCAGATTCTCTACGTTCATGAGCCCACCATTTGCTGTACTAGAATTCCAGGGAGTGCTGTGGCACTAGCCCATTCTCTCCAAGTGTGGTTGTACCATTCAGAACAAGTTGATCCTGGCCTTGCACCTCACGGTGCCCAGGTGGTACCCTCTTACCCCATCTACCCTCTCCCCCTGGGGAGGGCAGGCAAGCAAGCACCCCCTTATATCTGGCAGGTGGTGGTGGGGCTGCAGGGGCTTGCTCTCCTTTCCCCACTCATCCTCTGTTTATGGTGTTCCTTGTCACCAGAGGATAGGATAAGGTGTCCTTTGCCAGGGAGGACAGAAGGTCTACCTTTGCCCCAGGGTGCCTGGATCCCTGTGTCCAGAGATGCAGTTTTTTCTGTCTTGTGTCCTTCTCGGTTCAGAGAACCTGAAACTGCCTCTACCTCCTTTTCCAAACTCAGCTCTTTAGGCTGCATTGTAGACCTCTTCCTTGGCTCCAAGTGTCCCACTGTGTGCCCCCTCCCCCTCAACCACCATACCGCCTCCAGCACTAACAACTTAGACATCCCAGATGTCACAGTTTTAGTCTTCAGAGAAAAGCCCCCTCATTTTGCATTGGCTCAGAAAAGACAAACAACTTGCCCAAGGTCACACGGCAAAGCTAGAGAACAGCTGGGTCCCCTGATACCATAGTCCAGGTCCCAGGCTCTCCTGGGGTCTCCTGCAGATGACTAACTCTGCCTCTTCTTGGGCATCTCATCATTTCCCCTCAGTGTCAAGGGTGACCTCTTTGCCTGGACCCTTCATGGTGTGCACAGGGGAGTGCCACCCCCTTAGCCAGGGCATCAGGGTGTCTGCAGTGTATATGTGTGGGGTGTGAGACTAGGGATCCAGCATGCGGGCGTCTAGGTTTTGGGGTTCTTACCTTGGAGGGCGTTCCAGTTTGAGAAATCCCATGAGGTACAAGTAAGGAGCCCAGGCCAACCCGGGTCCCTGGCTTCCCACTGCTGCCGCCACCGTTCTGGCCCTCCATGTCTGCAGCCCCCAGCAGCTCAGGCTCCCTCGGGCTCAGGCTCCAGCTCCTCCGCTCCCGGGAACCGTGATGTCATCAGCCACTTCAACCTGCTGAGAATTTAAAGGCACAGGCGCCTACTTCCTAGCCTGGAGGTGGCCAGAGCAAGGTGGCTACCCTCTCTGTGCGTTCTTCAAGCTGGTGCTGAGGTTGGAACAGCCATGGGGCCTGCATGTGCCCATCAGCTCAGCTTAGCTCCCAACTGGAAGCCTGGAGGAGGCTCCACTGTTTGCTCTAACCCTCACCCCTGTAGGCCTGGCAAACCTCTGCTCCTGGGAGGAGCACTGACATACCTGCGAGGCAGGTGGTTCAGTGGTCTGGCACCCTCTCCAGAGCCTCAGAGGCACTGACTCCCTACCCTGGTCCTGCCTCCTCACTCTGGCAGCTCAGGCCTTGCCTTGGCCCTCACCCTTGCTCCATTTTCAGGCCTGGTACCTGCTCCCCGGCTCTCCCACACCGCACACCTTCTCCATGGCTTTATTTTTCTCATTCCAGAATCAGACACTCAAGCTCCAGCCACTGGCATCCTCTCCTGTCTCGATCTCAGCACTAACCCCTCTTCTTTTGCAGAAACCTTGTTGCCCTCAGCTGTCCCCACACCCAGCCTGTCTCAATGCAGCTCCTTTCAGCTCTTCTCTCTCTACTACCCTGGGTGTGGTTCAGGAAGGAACTTGCTCAAGGTTACTTAGTAAACGAAGGAGGTCTCCTAATGTTGACAATGAAATTGGTGGAGTGGTGGAGGTGATAACAAAGGCACAGCAGGTGGGAGGGCTGCAGTGATGGTAATAGAATGAAGGGATAGTGATGAGGGTGGAGGTGAGACAGGAGCTTAAGAGATGGTGAGGGCATGGTGCTGATGGATGCAGTGGTTGGCAGCAGAGTTGGAGGGGAAGATAGAGATGGTGGCAAGGGAGGGTATAAGAGGGGACATAGTGGTAGTACTCAAGTCACCATAAAGCAAATTTTGAGCTCACCTCAGCCAGTCCTTTGACTCTCACTTTACAAGTCTTGCTTGAGTTCAATCCCCTGTTCCGGAAAAAAAAAAAAAAAGAAAGAAAGAAAGAAAGAAAAAAAAGAAAAGTTAGGTCCCCCAAGATTATCCCCCTTTAATGCAATCTTTGGAGGGATAAGGAGGCAGATCCAGGCCCCAAGGACCAGTCCCAGGGTTGGGATAGGGACACCAAAACCTTTGGGAAGCTTGCCAAATATCATGCAAAGGGGTGTGCAGAGATCTCCTCGGCCCCAGGGACCACCACTCCCCAAGCTCCTGGCTCATATCCTGGAGGAGCCTTTGTTTCTGGCCTTGACACTGACTTACTGGGAGAAGTTGCTGAAATTACTGATTTGTACAAAGGAGAGAGAAACAATAGGCACCTCTTAAGTTTACTGTGAAGACTAAATAAGATAGTACATTTGAACTGCTCAGCCCAGAGCCTAGCAGAGACAGACTCTCAGTAGGCTCCTCAGCTGTCATCATCCTCATCCTCACACTCATCCTCTATTGCAGCCCACCCATTTGGTGGATGCTGAAACTGAGGCTTAGAATTGTTGTATTCCTGGGAGGAAGGGAAAGAGGAAGGGGGTGGTGGGGGGCGGACCCTGGTTGAGAAGGGAGGGGGTAGGAGCTATATTTGTTCTCCTGGTATGATGACTAAGGAGGTTGATAACAGGCTCTAAGGCTCAGGGCGGCAGGCCGGGGGCAGCTGCCAAGGAGAACCGCCCCCCTGGAGATGGCTGTCTCCGGAGGCCTCTCCTGGCTCTCTTGTTCTGTCCCTCTTCAGGGCTTCAGGGTGGCGTGGTGGACCCAAAACAAGGTTACAGCTTATCCAACTCCTTCTGGAAACTCGTGGGGCTCCCTTTCAGGTGGTTTGGGTCAAGGATAAGCAGGGAAAATGTTGATGGTTGGCAGATTATCTGTCACTCTCCATAGTTACTTGGTGAGTCCCCATTTGACAGAAGAAATGGAGGCCCCAGAGAGGATGTACCACAGAGGTACTCTGAGAGAGGTAGTGGATATTTCTTCCCTGCCCAGAAGGTGATTGTTAAACTCCTTCCTGGAAGGAGAGTCTATGCTACCAACTGGAAGATGACAAGTGCCCTGGGGAGCAGGAAAAAAGTAAGGTGTAGAGATTTGGGTGTGGAAGGTTCTGCTTGTGGGAGGATGCAAAATCTGGCCATGTCTGCCTGAGTATTGGTTCAGGCTAAACACACCATGATGCAGAAGAGAGGGAAGTCTTTTTTCTTCTTTTCTGCTTGTCTACTTCACTTCTTCCAGGGACACTTGAAGATAGCACAGAAGAATCTGTCTTTCTTTTCTTTCCCTGGTGCCTCTGAGCCAGACCCACCTCCATCAGGGAGGTCATACTGAAATTCCTACGTGGGAAATGTCCAGTGATTTGTAGAGGGTGACATGAGGTATTGTGGGAAGAATCAAGGAGGATGAGGTAAACAGATCATAAAGGGGCACTGCTTCTCCCGAGACTTCCCTGTGATGCTTCTTGCTGGTAGACAGTGGTATTTGTTATGTCTCTGGCCCTTTTCACTCTCTGGGGCAGGTGTCATCCTTTACCCTTTGATGTGCCATTTAGGAAAAGAGCTGGAGGTAGAGGGGTGACTTTTCCAAGGTCACACAGCTGTGGCTGAGCTCAGGCATCCCTCCTTCCTCTCTTCAGCTCCCCCTCCTCCCAGGCAGCCTGGCACCCGCTGTCAGCTGCTCTGAAGTGAGTGGCTATTTTTATTCTGGTGCGAGGGGATCTCGAGCAGCAGAGCCATGTAGGTTAGAAGGCTCTAGGACACCAGCCTCAGTAGGTAAGAGAAAGCCTACTGCAGGGACCAGACCCTGTGAAGCTTGCCTGAGGGTTCTCACTTCTGACAGACTGACCTATCCTGGGCTTTCCCATCTCGAGAAATTTGTTTATTGGAATCCAGAACAGAACTCTGGTTGTGGCCCTGATCCCACAACTAACTTGTCTTCTAATGATTTGTTGACTGAGCCCTGGTGCCATACAAAGGCAGAGTCTCTAGACTGAATTCTGTCACCCTAGAATGACCCCTGGCTAGTCATGTATTGAGCTGTGATCCAAGACTGACAAAAGACTAATCTCACCTTGAGACCTTGATTCTGACCTCAGATTCAACCTGTATCATAGACTAAGTTTAAGCCCTAATCAGACCGATCTGTAAGCTCAGTCCAGAGTGACCTCTGTTTTGAACTGAACCTTCATTCTGGTGGAAGATTAAACTCATCTTGGCCACAAACTAAGCCCTGAGCTTTACCATTGCTTGAGCCCTGATTTCAGGTTAAAATCTGATCCTCACTCTTTTTTTTAAAAAATTTTATTTATGTGTGTGTGTGTGTGTGTGTGTGTGTGTGTGTGTGTGTGTGTGTGGCCAGCTCAGCCCACCACGGAGTGGGGCTGGCTGGCATGTGGTGCTGGGAGATTGAACCACGGTCCCTGTGCTTTAGCTTGTTCTAAGTAGGTGCTTTAGACCACTGAGCCATCTCACCAGCCCCGTGATCCTCACTCTTAAAAGCTCTAGCTACTCTGGTCACACGTCCTGACCTCCAACTTTCCCCTGAATCTAGTCCAAGTCTGAGCTCTGAGCTTAGTCATGGGCTGAGCTACCACCCTGGTCACACTGAGCCTTGATCCTGGTCATAGACTAAAAAGTAAGCCTAATTATTGACTGAGCCCTGACTCCAGTTCAGACTCAGTTCTAAACTTGACTTTAAACCAAGGGATGACCCTGATTCTGTCTGAACCTGACTCCATTGCAGACTAAACTCCAATCCTAGCCCTACCCGAGGAAGGCTGATGGCCTAGACTACATGCAGCCGCATAAGGAGTATAAATTAGTAGCAGAGATCTCTCCTGAGAGATCCACGTGCTGCTGTCGCCAGGATATTTCTGGTAATACTGTGGCCACTGTCTCCACTGCTGATTCCTCTGGCTGTCTGGTCAACCCTCAGCAGCCCACACTATGGCTCCACAGGCCACAGTGTCCAGGTTAATGCAATGAGAGTGATTCGATGGCATCTGTCCAGTGAACAAGGGCCCACAGGGCCCTGGAGTTTGGCTTTGTCAGCAGAAAAACCACAGGCTGTGGCTTTCGTCACTCTGAGGCCCCTGCTGGGGTGAGGTTGAGATAGAGGGAGCCACTGGGATATGTTCCATTGTTTTTGTAAATAAAGCTTACTTTTTTTTTTTTTTTTATTTTAGGGAAGGGTCTACAGGGTGTTCAGGGTCTTACTACTAGATCAGACTCATAATGATTCTCCTGTTTACAGCCCCACAAGTTCTGGGATTACAGGTACGTGCCATTATGCCCAGTCTCAAAGCTTACTATTTGTGTTTAGTTAATGCATACTTATAAGAAATACAGAAAATTATAAAGGAGAAAGAAATTCATTTATAATTTTATCTACTAAGAGATGACCATGTTTACTATTTCAATTGCTTCTTTCTAGGTATATTTAGGACTAGTCACGTATATTTATATATACATATTTTCCAAAATTGGTTGGCCACTTGCTGCCATCACCACATTCATTGTAGTCCATCTCCTTAACAGGAACCCAAACATGACTGACCCCGCCTGAAGCTTCAGGAGGGGGTCTGAATGGGTTAAGCTAATGAGCAATTCCCAAGGCAGGTGATTGGATCATGGGGGGAACTAGTGAGATGTAAGGAGACTTTTGCTGAGGATTTTGGAAAGAAAGCTTGTTTTCTTTCCTGAGGAGGTTACCAAAAAAAGATGAAAGACAACCCCACCCCCATTTGGTATGATGAAGGAACCCATGCTTCTAATTACTGTTGTCAGCCAATCTTCTTTTTTTTTTTTCTCAGTATCTTTGTTTTGCAGTATCGGGGATTGAATTTGGTACCTTGTGCTTGCCAGGGAGGTGCTTATGCCGCTGAGTATATCCCTGGCCCATGTCAGCCAATCTTGACAACATACAGATCACTGATCTAAAGACAAGCTGACAGTATGAAAAGTAGAATTGAGAGAGACCAGGTCTTGGTGACAGCATCAGGTGGACCTTCTCTTACTTAAAGCCCTCCTACTACTGAACTTTTGAAAAATTATTTGAGCAGACAGAGTGGCACACACTTATAATCCTAGCATTTGGGAGGCTGAGGCAGGAAGAGGGTTGTGAGTTTGAGGCCAGCCTGAGGTATATAGTGAGACACTAACTCAATAAAACAAAACAGGCTGGGGATTTGGCTCAGCAGTAGAATGCTTTCCTAGCAAGCTTGAACCCCTGGGTTTGGTCCTTGGCACCAAAACCAAAACAAAACAAAATTTATTTGAGCTAGTTGGGCATGGTAGTACATGACATCCCAGTATTCTGGGAGGTTGAGGTAGAAGGATCAAAAATTTGAGCCCAGCCTGGATAACAGTGACTTCATGAAAACCTGTTTCAAATAAAAAAATGAAAACAAAGGGATAGGGATTTATCTCAGTGTGAAAACACTGGGTTCATTTTCCAGTACTGCCAAAATAAGTCAATAATTGAGCCATCAGATTTCCTTTATTGTTTAGATCAGTTTAATTTGATGCCTCAGTGATTTGTAATCTTAGAGGATGACGACTCTCAACAGGAATTGCTATATTTCTGTTTGATAGCTTTTCACTGTAGCTGTTATCTAGAACCATAACTATGAACATTCTCCATGTGACTCAGCACTATACTACATAATTTTAAACAATTGCATAGTTTTTCACCCATAAAAGTATCATCATTTACTTAGCTCATACCCTGCTGTGACATGCATCCTTAGGCTCTGTCTCCAATGCTTCATCATGATAGTGTTTTTGTAAACAACCTTGACCTAATAATTGGTTCCTATTCTGATAATTACTTTGGTACAATGGCTGACAAGTAGGATTTCTAGATTGAGCAAAAGTTTGTAGGACTTTTATTTGTTGAATCAAACTGCCCTTCAGGATGCTCTGGTAAATTCGTATTTCCACAGCAGTAAATACAGTGTTAGAGGTAGCCTAGCCCAGTCATATTTACAATGTCTTTGGGTATTTATAGAAAGTAGATATTGTAACAGTTCTAAGTCTATTATTTTTATATCTTTACAATCAAGTCAGTGAAGGGGAGGTAGCAGGGTGCAAGCAAAAGACTCAGTGTAGATCTGACTTATTCATGAGTCACAGCAGGCATCACAAATGGGGCACATAATACTTTTAGGGGCATGAAAAATATTTTTATTTCTTTTTTAGGAGGAAAAAAGCCCAGTGAGAATAATAATTATAATAAACAATGGATCTGGGCTGAATTCTATTCATCTTTTTATACAAAATAGTTGTAATTTTTTTTTTTTAAGGCGGTGGTGCTAGGGATTCAAACCAGAGCTTTCATACTGAGCAACATTCCTAGCCCTTTTTTTTTGTTGTTCATTTATTTGTTTGTCTGTTTTGAAACAAGAGTCTCACTCTTAGTCCAAGCTGACCTTGAACTGGAGGCTATCCTCCTGGCCTTGGCCTCCCAGGTGCTAGGATTATAGGTGTATGCCACTATACCAGGCTGATTCCCAGCCGTCTTAAATTTTGAGACACAGTCTTGCTAAGTCACTAAATTGTCCAGGCTGCCCTTAAATTTTCACTGCTCTTGCCTTCCAGAGTGCTCTGATTACAGGTGCACAGCACCATGATATATATATATATGGAGGACTAGGAAAAAATACCTTCCATCTGTCCATCTGTGAATGTTATAATGTAGCCTTGGTGTAATGTTGAAAATAGTTCTCTAGATTCAGTGAGTAAGAGCCTAATGATCCCTTTGTGTCTGTGGATGGCTGACTGGTTCCAGGACAGCCTCACTCCAAAATCCTAAATCTAAGGATACTCAAATCCATTACATAAAGTGGCATGGTATTTGGGTAGAATTCACCTACCTTCTCCTGTGTACTTTGAATCATCTCTAGATGATTTATAGTAACTAATACAATGTAAATATTACAGAAATAGTTGTTAAATGATATTGTTGAGGGAATAACAAGGGGAAAAGGCTATGTAGTACAAATGCGATTTTTACTGCCAAATATTTTCAGCTTGAGGTTAGTTGAATCTGCATAAGTAACAAAAGGCCCCTGACTGGGCTTGTGCCTACTGAAGGCATCAAGGGGGAAACCTGCACCCTGATCTGGTTATTTTTGATCTGGTGGGAATGAGAGTTTTGAGTTCAAATCCCAGGTCTACAACTTCATCTATTTCACCTTCTAAGCACGATTCCTGCCCTGCAAAACAGAGTTCATGGGGACATTTATGAGGTTAAGAAAAAATTAACCAATAATGAAAGTCAACACCAGATACTATTTTAAATGAGCTTAAATGTGTCTTAACCCTTTTATATTTTCAACCCCTACGGGATAGGTAATGTTTCATCCCCACACTGTGGGCTCTGGGAGGCCGAAACCTTGATTGAGATTTTGTCCAAAGACATAAAATGCCGTGACATGGCTGACACTGACAAAGGTTCTACAATCTGAGGTACAGGATCTCAGGATAAATCCTGAGGGGATTTCACTGATCTTCTCAAACCCAAAAGCTACAACTCTTGTTGCATAGGTCCTGCTTTACCTTGGTCTTAACCATCCAGCAGAAAAGTATAAAAACGAAGTATAAGAAGTAAAGCCATGGTGTTTTGTTGAGCTGTAGGGGACTCAGGTCAACAACTTCTGACATTGCCAGTGAAGCGGAAGACCCAATACTATTATGGGCTACTGAACTCTTTTAGAATATTTTGCCGAGTTTACACACCTATAATATTTAAATGATGGAACTTAACAAAAAAAGGGGATACAGATGAATGTCCATTTTGTATCTGTATTCAAAGTGGTTAGGATAGATATATAGTTACATTCTCTTAATGAATAGAGGGATTTGTTCTAATGGTGTTTGTAAATAGGATATCAAGTCCGCATCTTGTACAGCAATTAACCATTAGGAAGAATGTATGCAATGTGTTAATTATTGAAACTGTCCTACCAATTTGGTTTGAAACTGTCTCATTGCTATTTGTTTCTCAATAAAATTATGGAAAAAAATAAATAAAAAACCAAAAAACAACAAACAAACAAACAAAAACCAAAGACATAAAATGCTCAAAGAAGGATTTCCCAGGCTTCAGGATCTGTCTTAAACTGGCGTGTGACCCAGAAACTCCCGTCCATCCGCGTTCCACCTGCACCCTCTGCTGGCGGGAAGTGGATTTGTGGGTTTGCATCCTGCGGGAGCGTCCACACTCAATCCGCAGGAGGATGGTCGTTCTCCGGTCTGGGGAAGCGAAGGACAGAGAGAAACCCGGACAGTGAAGGGAGCTAGCGGGAGGCAACCGCTTGAGCCGGGGGGCGTAGACTTAGCGGTGGGGCGTGGTCTCAGACAGGGCGGGGCCCCTGGCGGGGGCGGGGCCCCTTCTCCGGCCCAGACGTGGCGCAGAGGCCCGGTGGTTCGCCTCCAGCCTGCGGATCATTTTCTGCCAGGTTGCAATGGGCCTGCTGCTGTCGCCGCCGCTGCTGTTGTTGCTTCTCGTGGCGCTTGTGGTCCCAGCCACCGCCGTCATCAACTATCGGCCGAACTGGGACCGTCTGCGTGGCCTGGCCCGGGCCCGGGTAGAGGTGAGTGTGCCCACCCCCACTCTTGGTACTGCAGCTACTCAACCCTAGAACCCTACGACAGCATAGCCTCACGACTACTGCCAGCTCTGGCCCTAGGAACACCCCAGCCCCAAGTCCCTTTTCTTCCTCCCCTATGGTGCCGAGACCATCCCTTCTGGTCCTCAGCACCGGAATGCCCCGCACCCGCTGTAGAAGCCCGGGACACCAACCTTGCAGCCTATTCGAACGGGCAGGGGGCTTCAGACATTATTGTTCCAGTCCCCTAACTCTTTTTACGATCTGTGACTCTTAAATCTTCCTCCCAGCCCATCTTCCCATCCCCCATCACTCCACTTTTTCTTTCTTTCTTTTTTTTTTTTCTCCCCCGGAACTAGGGATTGAACTCAGGCCCTTGCCCTTGCCAGGGAAGCGCTTATTCCATTGAGCCATCTCCCTAGCCCCACTCCACTTTTTCTTGTAATTCCTCCTTCACCCTAGTTCTAGGGCTTGGGCAGGGAACACTTTCTGAGAGACTCCTTCCAGTATACAGAAGCCACGGAAAGGGGCTGAGAACTCGGTTAATACTACTCCCCTCCCTTCTCCTCCACCAGAAAATTCCCTGAGTCCATCTTGGTATGTGACTTGAACCCTCACAACCTTTCTCAAGGACTTAGTTGCCTGGCTCACAAAAGGGAGGTAGGCATAGGGGAGGCCTTAAATAGGTGGTCCTGGAGTCTGAACTGTTGGGAGGTGGCCTCCCTTCAAGGAATACAAGGAGGGGCCATGCAACCTTTCCAAGTCACAGAAACAACCAGATGGCCTGTGGGGATGGGCCGCAGGTGGCTGGCAGGACTTGCTTAGTGTGGGGTGGGGTAGGAACCAGATGGCAGGTACTGCTAATGGGCCCCGCCAGGGCAGTTCTGAGCTGTTTCCTTCTGGTCTGCCTCCACCCTAAGGTTTCAGGGGCAGAGTGGCAGACCTAGGTCTCTACTGCCTGAGAGGCACAGGGCTATCATTTCTGTCTCTTGGGCACTAGAAGTCAACAATCAACAGGGTTCAGGCAAAAGCCTCAGGGCTAGTAAGTTCCCTGTGGGTCGCTAGCCTTCCTCCTCTTTTTGTGGTCTGTAGACCAAGTTCTCCACCTGTACACATTCCCCCGTTCTGCCTATAAGGGACCTCCATCTCTATCACACCCTGGAAACTATTCTAAAGATAGTTCACAGCCTAACTTAACTCAGAGATGACAGGGTCTTTTTTTTTTTTTTCTTTGTCTTTTTGAGACAGGGTCTCACTATGCAGTTCAGGCTGGCCTTGAGCTCACTCTGTAGCCCATGCTAGTCTCAAACTTGCAAGATCCTTCCTGCCTCAGCCTCCTGAGTGCTGATGATAGGATCTTGATGGGGTAAGCTTTGAGGGGATCCTGACCTATCCCATTTTGTTTCCCTCCAGACCTGTGGAGGATGACAGCTGAACCGCCTAAAGGAGGTGAGTTTGACAGAAGGAATCTAGGTCTGACCCCCTCACACCCCCCAGGTTCATGGAGAATGGTAAACATGGTCTTAATGGTTGGGGGCAGGTGGAAAATCCCACGGTTGGGAGTCAACAGTCTGGGTCTGACTGAGTACATGACCTCACTGGGCTGTAGTCCCCTCTCTGTGAAAGGGATTGAGGTTGTGTTCTCTAATGAATTGGTTCCTCCCCAGGTGAAGGCTTTCGTCACTGAGGACATTCCACTATAGTATCCTTCTGTTCTGGGGTGGGGGAAATGGGGCAGGCACTTAGAAATCTCCTTCTACTTAACTTCAGAGATAGAGATGGCAAATGGTCTTCATCTGACAAGTAGAATAATTCATACTGACTGCCCAGCCGATTCTGACATGGTATGTAAATGGGGTAGCAGGCAAGAGATTGATTAGTGAAGAGGAAAGCCTTTTGCTTTTTGGAACCCTGATTTCCTCACTTGTAAAGGAAAGGGGATCCCTGCCCTATCTGGGTACAGAAGGCAGTGCTGTTCACATTAAGGCCCCAGGGGTCCCAACCTCCCCTATCCCACTACTGCCGTCCTTAATACCTTCTCCAGCCACAACCTCGTGATGAAACACCTCCCTGGGGCAGACCCCGAACTCGTACTGCTGGATCATCGTTACCAGGAATTAGAGGTGAGCCCCTGGGAAGCGGGGGG
>NW_004524806.1:2069700-2107225 GCF_000260255.1 Octodon degus
TTGAGGAGCGAGAGGTGGGGCTTGACGTGCTGACCCCGCCCCTTCTCCCCCTCAGCGTGTCCCACTCAGCCCAATGACCCGAGAAGAGATCAACGCGCTGGTGCAGGAACTCGGCTTCTACCGCAAGAAGTCGCGCGAAGCACAGGTGCCCCCAGAGTACCTGTTGGCCCCCGCTAAGTCCCCGGACCGCGCTGACCTGTAGGTCCAAGGGCACGGTGGAGCTGGAGCCACCCTGCCTGAGCCCTGAAGACTGAATGAAGTGCTCAGCATCCCGGGAGCATCACCCTTGCTGAGGACCGATGCCCGTCTGGCCGGCAGGGATAGGGTTGGGGAAAGTCCCTTTTCCCCTTCTTCCTTCTCCAGCTCCACTAAATACCCTTACACCTTAACTGAGGCTCAACAGCTTCTTTGCTGCTGTGCAGGCGGGTGGTGTGGGAAGTCAGAATAGGAGCCCGTGAAAATCCTCGGGAGGCCTCGCACCCCCCACCTGCCTGGCTTTGTGAGCTGGGAACCTTCTGGGATGTAATGCACAGCCCGACCCCCACCCACAAAAGAGGCCAAGAAGTCAGGATCGTTGAAAACCAATAATTTATCAAAAACGCTGCAAGTGTATGCGGGGGAGGGTGTTGCGACAGGGCAGCCGTAGGCAGGCGCACAGGGAGGGGACTGTGCCGGGAGGATGGGGGTGGCACCCTGCTGCGGGCCATCTGTGGGGGAAGGCTAGACATTCTTGCCGCGCAGGCGCAACTCGTGGCGCCGCAGGTGGTTGTACAGCGACTGCACATAGGTGAAGACACACTTGGGGTCGGGCTTCTTGCCCATGATCATCATGTCCTCCACCTCCACCAGGGGCACGCAGTCCACCAACATCCTGTGGGGGGAGGGCGGGGGACAAGGGGGATGGATGTCAGCACCAGTCCGCCTCTTTTGGCGTCCCTCTACCCCAAGGTCTTTTCAATGGCTCAGCCTGCTCCAAACTGTTCATCATATGGCAATGAAACCTTCCAGGAAGGCAAGGACGTCCCGGCCTGGGGCCACCAGCTAAATCTGGAGGACACACCCCAGGTGGCAGAGCCTGGCAGGTAGTATTGGAGAAGGTGGGGAGAACAAGACCCCTTTCCAGCCAGGAAGGGTTGGGTCTGTTCCTACTTCTCCAGCCCAAGGGACGTCCTGACCAGGAATATAGGTCTCATTTTCTCTCCAGAGGTCACCTTTTGCTCATCCTCTCTGGCACACTTCAGTTGCTGGAGGGCTCAGTTGGGCCTATACATAAAGGGGCTGCACCATTGGTAAATCTTTCTCCAAGCCCAGGGCTCAACCCAGGGACCCTCTGGGCCCTTGATAATTATCTACCAGCTGCTTAATCTGGCACTTCCTGCCAAGCCCAGAGACCCTGGTCTTTGCCCCAGGGAACAACCATACTGCAGAAATGAGAAATGGAGGCCATGGCGTGTATGTGGTAGGAGGCAGGTATTCTTTAACTCTCATTACCTGCCTTGGTTACAGCAGAGGACATTATTCCAACCAATACTGACTGGCCTTCATTATGCTCAGGGGGGGTGGACCATCCTTCTGATCATCTTTAAGTGCAAGTCACACTTTAAATATAGGGAAACTGGGGCTGGAGAGATAGCTTGGTGGTCTAAGCACCTGCCTGGCAAGCGCAAGGACCTGGGTTCGATCCCCAGCACCGCATGCCATGTACCAAATAAATAAAGGTTTTTTTTTTTTACATATAGGGAAACTGAGTCACAGAGAAGAAGAGCTGCTTAACTAGGTGTAGGGTTGAACCTGTTGGGGCCACCAGGCCTCTAGAACCGGGTTCTGGCATCAGCCTGATGCCTCCTTTTCCCCACTACAAGAATCTCTTTCCCCACTCTGGAGTCATCGTGGCTATGACAGAAGTGACAGTCCCAGAGCACTGAAGCTGGAGTCTGCTCTCTGGCTTTGCTTTTCTATCTCTCCCAACACTCTTCTGCCTTCTGCCCTGTTTGTGCTCTCTCATCTGCCATGCCTGGTACATGGTAATACTTGGGAAGTGCGACTGAAGGAGTTTGCTTCAGCAGAGACAAGCCAGGGACTGCTCCTGTTCCCATGACACAGGACAACCTGAGACCATCTTCTATCGTGCACCTTCAGAATTAAATCCAGCACTATGGGGAGGGCTGGAGCTATACCCAGCTCACCTGGACTCCTTCACTGAAGTAACCCAGCAAACAGAAAACCTCTTCAGTCCAGGGTCTGCTCCAACCATCTGTGGATGCTGGGTAAGGCCCTGCCCTATTCTATGACTTTGTTTCCTTTTCCTTATAACAGCACAGTCTTTCTCTACTTTGCATCTGAGACCTTCGAAATACTTAGGATGAGTAAGGCATGCCTCTGGGTTTGTCCCTGCCCCAAACTGGGCTTGTTTCCGCAGCTATACCATGGTGCAGAGGCAGCCTCTTTCTGAAGCTCCTTGCAGCTGTGGCTATCTTCCCCGGGATCCCAGCTTCCCTCCTCCAACCTGGAGCTCCCTCCCACCCTTGGTGCCTTCCCTAGAGACCTTATAAAGCCATTGTTTACACTGGGGCACACAGCTCAGGGCTCAGGCAGCCTCAGTGTCAGGCCAAACACCAAGCAACTGGAGCAACAGTACAGCTGAGTCACACTTTCCAACTGGATCAGGGTTGCACTAGGCTCCTCTCCTTCCAGGCCAGCTCACTGGGCAGAAGCTCCTAAGTCCATATATGACCTGGAGACAGCACCAAAACCATCTTTCCCTTACCTGCACCACTGAATAGATGCACATGGGAAGACCCCAGGTCCTCGAGGGCATTTGAGTGCATCTTAGCTGACTCTGTCCCTGACTTCTATAACTTTGAACAAGCCCCTTGTTCCTTCTGAACCTGTTTTACTCTATATAAAACAGAGGGAAATCAGAAATTGAGCAATGAAAAGTATCATTAAAAGGGGAGTCTTGAGAGCCAGTCTCTAGCCCTAGGTCTGACCTAACTCCCCACCCTGGGGACACTTTGAGGTCTCCTCCCCTGTTTAATGGGGCAGTTAGTTTAGGATCTAAATTCTCTACGATAGCCCTAAAGTAAGATGACCAGAGAGGAAACACCATAGCTAGCTTAGGGTCCTCTCATCAGAAACATCTTCCTGTTGAACTGGCCCTGTTTCTAAATTCCCCCACTTGGCATATGACACCACCAATTCCCCAGAACCTACAATGAAAGCTTGGAAGTAGTTTTGTTTTTTTTCCCAGTGCGGGTGTCCAAGCCAGGGTTTCTCGAATGCTAGGCAGGTGCTCTACCACTAAGCTATACCCCCAACCTGAGAGATTTTCCTGTTGCAGTCATCTAGTTCATCCCAGGCTTCATTCAAGGATTGTTCTAGTATGCTAACCAGACCACATCTACTCTCCTGTTTGAAAATTCTACTTATTCTCAGTGGGAAGTTCCAGCTCCTGAATATGGTCCCTTCCTTTATCCTCACACCCAAGACTAGCTCTTTCCCTTCTCACGTTATCCATCTTTGAGCACTGACTGATCCTCTGGTCTGGAATTCCTCCTTCCCTAGTCTAAATTTGTTGCTTAGATCCCAGATTTGTTTGCATTTTTGTCAGGGAGTCATCCCGGGCCAACAGCTGGAGTCAGTGCCTCCCCTGGGAGCTCATAGTCTCCTGGGCTTTCCCCCCTCATAGTCCTTCTCACCTGGGTCGACACTGCTTATTAGTAATGGTTTCACCTAGTAGGCCCTGCATTACCACAAGTCAGGGTTCTGTCTGCCTCTTGGCTGCTTTTATAAGGGTCCCTCTGCACCCCCACCCACCTCCCATTGACTTCGCTGAGTCCCGATGAGTAGATTCCGATGAAACAGGGCAGGTGGGAGAGGCAGTGTTTCTCACCGTGGGGCCCCGAGCAGGGGTTAGGACTTTTTGGTTTTTACCAGCCCCTTCTGGACCAGACAGCGGTAGAACTCCTGGATGTACGTGTACACGCACTTCCAGTCAGGCTCTCGAAGCCGCACCATGTCCTCTGTATCCAGGAGTTGCGGGCAGTCCGCATGGGTCCTGGGGAGGGTAGGGGGCCAGGAAGGGGCAGGTAGGCAGGGCCCAGCCAGGGAAAAGGGGGTAGAGGTTGAGAGGAGAGAAGAGAGAAGAGAGACACACACACATACACACACACAGAGACATGAGTTCAGTTACGTTCTCAGTGCTGTGGTCTGCCAGCCCCCTGCATGCCCCCTCCCTATGGTGGACGTGCCGCTCACTACCCATACTAATGGTGTGCAATGCAGACAGGGGTGGGGGGGGTCAAACCAGTCACAGGTGCAGAAAACTCTTGGGGCAAGCGGGAACACGGGGTGGGGCGACGACGTTGGCGTCGAGATTGGAGAGGAGGGCTGTGCCCCAGGGAGGGGGGTGAGGGAGGCGTGAGAGGAGGTGGGGGAGGAGGAGGAGGAGGAGGAAGAAATCAAGAGGGAACCAGAAAGAGAAGGGGAGAGAATGAAAAACAGATGGAGGAGGGTGCTGAGGGTGAGGTGAGCAGAAGGGGCAATGATTCCAAAGTGGAGGGCTTGCTGATGTCCTATATAAGCCTCTGGCAGCACCTATATAGGCTGCACGGGCACGGTGCCCGGGCCAGGAGCCTCCTTTTGGAATCTCCAGCCGGGACCCCGTGGGAGCAGGAAGCTCTGGTGATAGTGGGAGGAGAGCAGGACAGAGGAAGGGAGAAAGGAGGGAAAAGGGGCAGAGGGAGGAGGGAAGGGATATGGACAGGGCCACCTGGTGGGCTTTGGCTTGGGCTGGTAGGCGGGCCTGCCGCTCCTTCCTTCCGGCGGGCACCTGGCACACTCAGCAGAAGGTGGGCAGGGGGTGGAGGACAGGGTCTCTGGGTAAGGGTCTCAGCTGGAGACCGACATATGGTTGGCCACCTCCAGGGGGGTCTCAGGGCAGCTGAGTCCAAACGACATTTGGGGCCCACACTTACTCAGCAGATGAGAAGGCCACTTCAAAGTTCTGGCGCCGGTTCTGTGGGCTAAGCTGCCCATAGTCAAAGGCTTCGGGGAAGAAGTTGTGTACCAGGGCACAGAAAGCCATCCCATCACTCCAGCTGGAGGAGAAGTTCTGGATGTCCACATGCTATGGGTAGGAGTACTGGTCAGGATCCTAGTGGGTACCTCTTCTGTACCCAGCATGTTTCCCGGCCCTGGGTTTTGGCATTCTAGACCTAGGACAGCTAGGCTTAGAGAGGCACTGCAGCCTGAGTATGAACCTCCTCCAACTCCATTTGTCAACTTCCATGTCTGTGACTTAGGGGGACAGATCTATGGAGAGGTCCAGTGCCACTGAGCTAAGGCCATCATCATTCTGCCATCATTCCTTTCCTCACAGAAAGTAACTCACCTCCCCACCCTGCCCCAGTGCAACAAGGAGAAGACTCTGAGAGTGGGATCTGGTCTTGAATCAAGCCTATCAATGGGGAGGCCCTCATTAGGCTCTAGGCCTGGGCCCTAGGGCATGTCATGTGTGCTCTCTGAACCTCAGTTTCCTCATTCCAGAAGCCTTTTCACATTTCCTGCCAGGGCACACAATACCTGTGAAGCCTACAGAGGAGTGAGTTTTCCCAAGGGGGAGGTGCTAACTGGGGACCTGACAGGGCACAGGGCCACCTGGCCTCCTAGGGCTCACCTCGTAGCCACGTGTCTTGGCTCGGCACCAGTCCAGCAACATCTGCTTGATGCTGTTGGCATTGGGAACCCCAAAGCTGGTGGAGCGCTGCACAGCGGTGCGAGGTCCACCAGGGCTGCTGGGGGGGGGGTATCAGAGCAAGGTCACCACCTCGGTAGAACCATCCTGTGGACCCCAAGGCCTTGCCTTCTATTGCCTTCAGATCCTTCCCACCACAGTTCTAGCCCTGTTGCTCCCATCTCAGGTTTCACCCATCATCACTCAGGCCCCACCTCTGCCCTCTGCTCCTCACCTAGAGGCACCCTCTTTCTCCAGCTTCTCAATCATGGCCTTGCGTGCCTGGGATGCTGAGGTCTTGGGCAGACTCTGTGCCTTCATCAGTTCTTTCTTTTTCTCGGCCTGGCGTTTTTCAAGAGCTGCCAGGCTCCCAGCCCTTGGGCTGGCCTGGTCCTCTCGGTCAAATATGCTGTGAGTGGGGAGGTGGTCATTAGGCTGGAGGAGCACTGCTTATAACCCACAAGCGTTGGCAATCACTTGCTGAGAGAGAGATCCTGTAGTGCCTGCCCCCCCACACCATGTTATCCCCATTACCTACACTTCTGAACAGTGAGGAAGACAGTACCTCATCATACTCATTTTACAAAAGAATACTCATTGGTCAAATAACAGGAAGTTGGGAGTCAAGCTTTCTTGATCAGGCTTAGCTCCCAAAAGTTTTCTGAGAAGGTTTAGTGTACTGTCAAACAGAATCTGGGCTTTATCAAGTAACAAAAATTGACCAGCATAATAACAGTAATGGTGATAATACTAATAACTCATGTCCACTCAGCCTTTTATTTTTTACAGGGCTAAATGATGGACCCCAGGGTGTACTGCATGGGAGGCAAACTGTTTTATCATTGGGGTATACCCTTAGCCTTCTTGTGCATCATTTTAAACTTTAGAAGTTAGTGGGGAGACCCACACTATTTCCACTAAAGACAAGGAAACTGAAGCCTCCGGTAAGAACTTGCCTACGATTTCAGAGGCCATAGGGGCACACCTGGAAACTGAATGTAAGTCCCTGATTCAGAGGATCTGGAAGCTAAGGTCTCCAGCCTGGATTCTGATCCAGTCCCTACTTTCTGCCAACACTCCCACCCTCTGTAGCATGGAGATGTACAGCTCTCTCAAGGGGTAAGTTGCTCTGTAACTTGGGAGGTGGTTTGTGGATGCTGCAAAGTGGCAGGACCAGCAGCACAGTGCCAGGAGGCCTTTCTAAGGGTTTGCTGTTCTTGCTGCCTCTCAGAGCTGTGAGACCCTAAGCAAGTCTCTGGCTTTCCTGAGCATTGACCTCTTCTAGGGTATGGCTGAGGACTGAGATCACAAAACAAGCAGGAGTGGTCTGACTCCCACTTCATCCCTCCTTGGCTGTATAGCTAATACTACCCAGCACCTCAGTCTATCCTTCTGCAGAATGGATAAGCCATGAGGTCCCCTGTGGTGTATGAGTAGATGCCCATGCCCACCTGCCCGTTTTCTTAGATGAAGAAGAGGAAGAGGAGAAGGTCTTGGTTTGTACTGTAGTGCTGCCACTGCCATCTGCAAAAAAGGGGAAAAGGAATAAGGTGAGGCTTAGGTCTGGGCATCAGGAGACAGGAGAAGAGAATGTATCACAGAGGTACGGTGATAACCACAGGCAAAGAAGAGAGAGTGACGGCGCAGTTGAAGACAAAGAGAGAGCAGTTGAGGAAGAGCCGGAGGAGGTGAGGAGCAGGTACAGGGTGAAGTCAGGCAGTCTTACTCTCCGAGCGTCTCACAAAACTTGACTCCACGGTAGTGGTGCGGGCTGTCCGTGTACCATCATCTAGAGGCAAAGGAGATGACCAAAGGGTCACAGGGGTCACTGGGGAGGACCCATCCCCAACCTGAGCCCTGGTTGGCCCCCGTACTGGACTGGACGAGCCGCTCAGTCTTGGTAATAGTGCTGACAGTGGAGCCATCAGCCGCCCTCTGGCTATGCCTCGTGGTGGTCTCAGTGCATGTGTTGCTTCGCCTCTCCTCAGGCCGCGCTCGGGCCTCCTGCAGTCGTCGTTCCCGTTCCTTGTCCCGCTGGTCTGGGCAGGGGATGCCCCATGCATGCCCAGAAGGGTCACCCAATGCCCACACAGCACATATGCATAGGCACACAGGGCACAAAAGATGGGATGGAGGGCAGCTTGTTAGAAATACTAATGACACAGGTGACAAGGGCCTCTCTAAGAGCATCTAGGGGCAAAGGGACAGCTATAACTTGCCAGGGAGTGGTACGGGGGCAAAGGACTCAGGTAGAAACTAGGGCATATGGAATAGCTGACCTCAATGGGGTACTTGGATCCAAGAAGGGTGTTTCTATAGGAATGAGGAGTCAAGTTGGGAGGGAGTAGCTAGATCTAGGGAAGATGCAGCTGAAATCCAGGCGGGGAGAAGCCAGATAAGCACAGTAGCTACATGGTCCATAAAATGGGTCTTAGGAAGAAGGACAGCAGCTGGAGGAAGGGCTGTCTAGATCCAGAGAGCAAGTGACTGAGTGACTCGAGGTATCTGAGAAGTAATCTGATCCAGAGAAAGGACAGTTGGGACAGAAGCCAGTGAAGGGTGTTGGCTGGGCCTAAGGAATGTGGGCAGGGAGGCTGGGATGGCCATCAGTGGGCCTGTGGTAAGCAGCTGGATTTAGAAAGGGAGTATTGGAAAATGTCGGGAGGAATATGTGACTCTAAAATCAGGGAAAAAAATAACTGTGTCTGGAGAGGATATTACCAGTGAAAGAACTAGCTGTGTCCAGGAAAGGAGAAGCTGGGTAGAGGCAGAAGCTAACATGGCCATCAACCATCAAGGGATCTCAGAGAGTAAGATGCACCCAAGAGGAATGTCCAAATTCAAGGAAGGGGAGTACTTAAGAGATGCAATTGTATCCAAGGAGAGAGCATTGGGGGGAAGCTGTTCAGGGATAATAACTGGGGTCACCAGTGCAAGAGAAGCAGCGAGGGAAGGGAGCAGCCGGAGCCAAGGGGATGGAGGAAAGGGAGTAGCTGGGCTAGGTAAGCAGAGCTGGCTATGGCAGTTGCTGAACTGCAGCATCCATGAATGGACCTCAGAGTAAAGAAAGCAGCTGGGGCATGGGGCATGGAGCAGCTAGATCTAGGAGAGGGTTCTTTACCTCTCTTCCTTTGTCTGAGCTCACGCAGTGCAGCCCGGATGCGCTTCCGCTCCTCAAAGTCTGTACTCTGATCCAGCTGTGGACAGAGTTGCTATTGAGCACTTGGACCTGCCAATCCCCACCTCCCTAACAACCCCTAACCCAGCACAACCACTATACCATCTTGTCCAAGACTCCCTCATCCTCAATGGCCATCAACTCCTCAGTGCTCAGTGGGCTCTGCCCCTGTGGTGCTTTGTCCGCCTGGGTCTGCTCTGCACCATTAGTGGCTTTCAGCACTGTAGAGGGAGGCTCCGTGGGCTCTGGCTCCATCTATGGAGTAGGGGAGGGCAGGGGCTGTGGGAAACCCATTATGAACCCCAAAGCCTGCAACTGTTGGCACAGATTTGAAAATGACCAGTAGCCTACCAGTCTTCCTGTCCCATGTTGGCCAGGCTGGTGTCAGGCTCAACGAAGAGTCCCTGACAGCGATATTGTAGGTTGTCCCACATATTTATAATTACATTAATACAATTGGTAGTTAGCAGTAATAATGATTTCCATTCTGCAGCATTTGTATAAACACTAGGGCTACTACTATCCTTAGTCAACAGAAAGGAAAACTAAGGCTCAAGGGAACTCCCCACAGTCCCTCTGTAAACACAGTGCAGCCTGGCAGCCGGGGGTTTGAGCTGAAGGGAATCTAACTCTGGATCCTGAGTTCTCTCTGCTGCGTCACTCCCAGGCTCCTCCCTGGCAGGATCTGCTGTGTCCTGCCAATTCCTGAGGCCTGGGTCCTCCTGGGTCAGTGCCCAGGTGGCACATATCCCAGCCTCCCTTGCCAAGGGGTCTGGATCAGAGCCTAAGAGTTCCTAAGCAGGTGTGTGACAGGGAGTTCCCTGAGCCAAGACTTCTCTGAAGTGCCTCCCTGCCCCATCCCACTGGGAACAATCCTCCAAGGAACCTCAAGATCTGACCTAGTCCCCTATCCCTCCCAGGGTATCTTCCCAGCCCCCAGACCAGCCCCCAGACCAACTACTACAATCCCTTCCCTCGTGATAGGGCCTCTCTGTCTGCTATGAGAGTAAGGAGAGCCAAGGTAGCAGCTGTTTCAGGGAGGCTTGGCCCGGTTGGGAGAGGGCTTGAGGGTGGAGCTGGAGGCTGGGCCATGCCAGAGGCTGCCAGAGCAGCTGTCATGCATTACTAGGGCTATTACTGGTACTCCCTTGTCTCAGACCTGGAGGTCTCATGTCCCCGTACTCCATATAGATAGGTACACTGAAGCTCAGAGAAGGTGGTGGCATATCTAAGGTTACTCAGCCTGGCTCAAAGTCACCCCCTCCCTCTGGCCAAGAATGACTTACAAGACTGCTGCTGTGGGTGGGGCCAGTGGAGGAGCAGCGGCGGGTGCTGAAGGCAGGTGGGTGGGCTACAGGGGTTCCAGCATCCTCAGCCGCCTGGAAGAGCGCCTCAGGGTCGGCGGCAGCCAGAAACAGCTCACTAGGCTCCAGCTCAGGCTCAGAGTCCAGCACAAGTGGGACCCCCAACCGTAGGCTCAGCATCTCCACCTGCCTGCTCAGCGCGTCCAGCCTCCGGCTCATTGTGGCTGTCTCCACCCGCAGCTCTTCGGCTGCTCGAGCTACTGGCTCCATGGCGGCTGCAGCTGCCTCAGCTGCCTGGGTCACTGCTGCCCGGCCAGCCTCAGCCACTGCCTGCAGCTCCTCCAACACCTGGCCCAACTGCTCCTCCAGGGCTGCAGCCATCTCAGGCCCAGGCCCAGGTACCCCTGGCATAGTGCTGGTGAGGACTCTATGGGGTGTAATGTTGGGATAGTGGCAAGGACTGCTGACTATGGCTGGCAGTGTCAGAGTCTTTGCAGCTGGTCTGAGGGCAAAGGCAAGGGCAGCAGGCCTGCCCCGCCCCTGCCGGCTTCCCAGCCTGCCACCAGCCAGCTGGAGCTGGGGCCCAAATAGAAACCTATTCTGGGCTCCTCTGTGGAGGGGACAGAGTGGGGGAGGGGTGGCCTGCTACAGCAGGCAATCACTAGGCCTGGCCCTGTAGAGATTGCAGATCTATAGCACAGCAAAGCTGCACAAATTCTGAGGGATTACTGAGACTAGGGCTCCATGCTTCCCAGGTGGTGAAACTGAGGCAGGGAGCAGGGAATAGGTTTATCTGAGCCAGCACGTATATTAGATATAAGGACGAAGTCTGCCAGACTTGACCTTGCCCAGCTTTCCTCATATGCAATGCTGTCTTAGAAAGCCTTAAATAGGTGGGGATACGGAGGCATGGGGAAGTGGGACTTTATCTACTATAAATAAGGGTGTTGACCTTGAGATAAATGTCCTTCCTAGGTGCTCAGATCCAACCACAGACTGAACAAGTCATTGTTGGCACACTCTCTGTTCTCCCTTGGTGGGAAAACTAAGAGCCAAATTGGCAGTACCAGACCCAGGTCTCACTCTCACATCTTCCATCTATCCCAGGCTCCTCAGACTCACTTACCCCCTCATGACATTCTACTCAATCTCTTGATGGAGGACACCTGGGTCCTGCTTTGTTGGAGGAAGGGTGTTTTCTTGCCCCCACTTTCTCCCTGAGAAGACCCAAACCTGGTTTTAACCATCTCACCTCAGCCAACGTCCTGTTTGGTCCCTCCATCAGCACAGAGGGGATTCCCTGGGCAGTTGAGTAGCCTGCTAGGGATTCCTTCCCCAGCTGAGTTCCCAGCCAGTCGATCCCAGGCTTGGGAATGAATAATGGAAGGGTGCAGAGGATTCAGTTCCCGTGGCACCTGCTAGGCTGCTGCCTCACCTGACTGGTACCCCCCTGCCTGCCTGGTCTCCCATTAGTGCTGCAGCCCAACCCCCACTAGGAGGTTGATGCCGATGCTAATCGCTAATCTCCAATCTCCTAATGGCTCAGGTGGATCTTGAATGAGCTGATGAGGTGCTCTGAATTTTGCTGCTGATGTCCAATGTGGTATGGGAGCAGGGTCACTGGGGCTGCCACATGAAGACAGAGGCAAGCCCCTAATATCCTCTGTGAGCCTCAGTTTTTCCATCTGCTCATTAAGGATGAACCAAATTATGAAGTAGGGATCAAAGATCAGAAAACAGAAAAGCCAGTACCAAGTGAGTTCTTGACATGCTTGGTGGATGATACACTACAGTTTAGTCTTAATTCTGCCACCAACTGTCTCTGGACTGTGGACAACCACCTTCCCTCTCTGCGCCTATTTTTCTGTACAGTGGTGGGGAAGCAGAGCAGAGGAACTCTGCTAGCCCTGTACCCATAATCAGTCTGTGTAGCACTGCTGTATGATCAGGCTGGTGGGATGAGAAGGGGCTCACCTTAAGGCTGCAGCCTCCTCGGCTACCAGGGGAGGCATGGCTGAAGGTGGTGACGCGAGTGACACTGCCCATCCGGGTGAGGGTCCCAGGGCTGCTGGCATGGGTGATGGTGTTCTTGTTCCCACTGCTGGTGCTGAGGGGGGTGGGGGGTGTCCGCAGCCCCAGTGTCAGCTCTGGGTGGGGAGAAGAGTGGATGTCAGGATCAGGTGCACTGAGGGCAGCACCAGCCAAAGTTGATGGCACCCTTGTTCCCACAACATCTTTTGGAAAGACTTTGAGCCCTGGCCACAGTCTGTGTCCTACAACGTGCAGAGATTGGTGGCTACAGGTACGCATCCCCAGTACTGGGGACTCAGTAGGGAGGCCTACCTGCCCTCTGGTTGCCTGTGGGTAGTAGCACCCGGCCTGGGGATGCCTGGCCACGGCCATCCTTGATCTCGATGGTGAATGTGGTCTTCATACTGCCCGCTGGCTCAGTAGCGCCGACAGCCACAGGCAGCAGGGCACTGGGTTCCTCTGAGCAGGCCAAGGGCTCCCCGGCTCTGTTTTCAAGGGACCTGGCAGCCAAGCCCCGCCCTCTGGGGCCCTCCTCTTGGGGGCAGCTCTGAAGCTGGGCCAGGGGCTGAGTTATTCCTCTTTGCTCCTTGTTGAACTCAGAGGAGGTGTCACTGGGCCCCTGGGAGGAGGAGCTCCTGGAGGAGGAGGCAGGGGTGGTGCTGATGAAGGAGGGGCCCAGAAGTCTTGTGGATGTCACGGAACCAAGGGCTGCTCGGGTTGGGCCATCCTGAACCCTGGCAGCCATAGGAGAATCTGATGCGAACTTGCGGACACGATCCCGCACGGAGCCAGCCCGATGGAACGGGGAAGGGCTGCTGCCAAGAGGGGTGGACTCTAGAAGGGATAAGAGGGCTGTCAGTGGCTGGGTGGGACAGGAAGTGGCCAGAGCCTTGGGCTGTTACGAATAGGCAGTACCTTGGTTCTGGGCTGGCTGTCGGGGGCTGAGCACAGACAGAGAACGCTGACGGGGTTGGGGTCCAGCCAGGTCTGGCAGAATGAGGACGGGAGGGAGTGACAACCATGTAAGAGAAGAGAAAGGAGAGTGGATAGAGGGGAGTCCACTTATATTCCTGTCCCCCACACCTCCCTAGCCTCCCAACCCCTCCAGGTACTCCAACCTCCCCACCCTTTCTGCATGGCCTTCCCACATTTCCTACAGGCACTTCCTTCTTACCCACCCCTCCCACCCTAGGATGATGTGGATACTCCCAGGTGCCAAGGTTAGAGTTAGGTTGGGGGAAGTGTGTCCAGATCCTCCCTGCTCGTGGGGATGGAGGACACCCCTGGCCAACACTGCCCACGGCTCCCTCTGTGAGATGGGTGCGCTCCCTTATTGGGGAGAAGAATGTGCCTGAGGCCCGTTGCCTTTCAAGGCTGCAGGGAGGCCTCTGGCCATGGGTGGCAGGGGTGGGCCTGTCTGGGGGCGGGGACACCTCAGGGGCAGTAGAAGGGGAGTGTCAGGGACTGCCTGGACCTAAGGAGGCTGGAGCTGTCCAGGCACCAGAGTTCATTCTGCAGGCAGGGAAAAGGAAGATGGGGCAGGGAAGGCAGATGGGCCTGTAGCTACCACTTCTATGACCCTCACCTGTTCTGTTTTTGTTGGAGGGGCCTCTGGTGGGGGACTGGGCAGCAAGAGGCTCTGTGGAGCCAGGCAGTAGCTGCAAAGGAAACATGGTATAGGCAGGACTGACTCCTACATCAAGGAGCTCCCTGCCTAGCATCCCTGGCCCTGTAGACTCACCTTGTTAGCCACCTGACCTTCCATGATGGGTTGGGTCAGGGACTCTGGGAGATTAGGAGTCCTGGGGGTGCTGGGAGGTGGTTCAGGGTCGCCTGGAGCCTCAGCAGCAGCACACAGAACTCCAGATGGTTCCAGTGGAGGTTCAGGAGAAGCAGTGGTGGGTGAATTGTCAGGTGAGGCAGTTGAGCTAGGTGTGTCCCCAGGTGGGGCCCTCAGCAAGAGTGTCACCGTAGTCACATCCTGGCTGGTAACCTTGGGGGTTGGGGTTGGCTCTGAAACTTCTGCCTGCTGTTCTTCTTCCTTGTGCTCCGGCACCTGTGGGGGACCCATAGGATGCAACCAAGGCTCCCCTGCCTTGAGTACCATCCCCACTCTTGGAAGACCAGGCTGGCAGGGGCCTAGGGCATGCAAAATAGAAGGGCTGGGCAGTTTCCTGTGGGCACACCTGCACAGGCTTCTGATCTCCACTTTCTAGTCAATTGTCACTGCCCTGGCCAAAGGTTGTTATGAGAAGACTAGTTCCTAATGTCAGTGTTTGGGGATAGCAGGATGCCTGCTGGGATCAGCCAGCTGTAAAGGACTTTTGGAGCGGAGGACCCTGGCCTTGGCCTCAGAGTAGGCAGGGGTCCTGCCAGGATAGAGGCTTGGCGGCCTCTACTGGCCATTTAGGGAATCTGCATGGCCTGACATCTCACTCCCTAGAGAATTAGAGGACTCTGAACAGTGCTCTGCTAGTTCTGCCAGTGCTCTGATGATCCAAGGTGGAGAGGTGGGCGATTGGGAAGGTGAGGGCCAACCTGGCTATGGGTTTATACAGGGAGGTACCAGGGTCAGATTTCCATTTCTTTTTTTTTTTTTTTTTGGTACTGGGGATTGAACTCATGACCTTGTGCTTGCCAGGCAGGTGCTTATGCCGTTGATCTATATTCCAGCCCCAAGATTTGCATTTATTTCTTCTTCTTCTTTTTTTTAAATTTGCATTTCTAAGAGAGCCCTCTGTCTGCAGAGTGGAGCTTGGATGACAGAGATGGGGGTAGAAAGTAGGAATGGAGGTGGCAAAAGTGCTATTGTATCAACAAGAGTGGCAGTGGGGAAGGGGCAGAAAACTAGAAGCAGTGAGGACAGGCTAGGTTTGAGGGGAAGGCCTAAGTATAGATAAAATCTGGAGGTAGAACATGTATCCAGAGGTTGCCTGGGAGAGTAGGAAGAGACCTGAATAGAGCCCCAGTGTCCTGTGGGGCTGGGGGTTGCCACTCACAATCAAATACCAGTGTAGCAAAGACAGACAGGCATTCTGTGCCACTGGCATCTGTGGGCATTCCTGGGCCACCCTCCCACCATGGCCCACTCCTTACCTCATGTGGTTCCAGCCTGTGTGCTGCCTGTCTCTTGCTGTCCTCTCTGGAGCTACTGTTGGGACGCCCACTGCACAACCTTCCAGCTACAGTGGCAGCTAGAAGGGCAGGGGCACATGTTAGGCACGTGGCCAGGAAGCACTGCAGGCCGCACAGAGTAGGCAATGATGGGGCCTGGACAGGGCGCCTACCCTCAATCTCCTGAGCCCGTACACGGCGGATGGCAGCTCGGATCAGCTTGCGCTCCTCATACTCGCCGGCGCTTCTCAGCTGTGAGTGAAAAACAGGCCCCATGTGTTGGACTGTTGAGTGCAGATCTTCTGCCCTGCCCCAACCCCAATGCCCTGGCCTGGCCTCACCAGCGTGGTTAGCTCCTCCACATCATTCATGGACTCCAGCTGCCCTGCCAGCCGTGCTAGCGCAGCCCGCTGTTCAGCTTCCCGATGCTGAGAGCTGTGGAAATATGACCATTACCACCACTACCACGGCTAGGTTGTGAGCTAAAGGTAGGGGCCAGGACAGGGTACCCAGAATCCTGGTGTGGGGGCAGGGAGGGAGTAGCTATCTATGCAGACCCTTGACTACACAATGACTCTGATACATGTATGTCCTTGGACATGGGGACATGTAGAGTCAGGCTGTTCACACTAGTGTAACCAAGATACCACATTCATTACATGGTCCCTTCCCACAAAATGTCCCCTGTATGCCAAATTGTGCACACGTTCCCAATTGTACACACAGCAGATGTACCTGTGCTCACAGCTGCCTACATATAGGAGCTGAGCCCTGAGACACTCTACCCCTCCCACATGCAGGTTGATCTCCTGCCACTCACTGCAGCCAGTTTTCCTTGTTGTCCTGTCGCTCAGCACGGAAGCGCTTTAATGCCAGGGCTTCCTCCTCACGCTCCAGCTCCTGCCGCTGCAGCTCCCGGATGGCTGAACGGATGCGCCGCCGCTCTGCCAGATCTGCTGTGACCTCTAGCTATATGGCAGGTGGGGGCAAGAGGCAGTTAGGGGCGGAGGGCTGTACCAGCTACCCACGGTTTTTGCTTGGGGCACAATGAGTAGCCTGTCCATACTCAGTCCACCCCAAGCCCTTCACATGCCTGGCCACCCACTGAGCTTGTTAGGGGGAGACCCAACTCAGGGATCAGGGAAGCCTACTGGCTCACAGAGCACCTACAATTCGACTCCTGCCCTTCAGAGCCCCTCATCAGGTCTGCAAGAGCCACAGAGCCACTGTGAAGCAATCAACCCTGAGAGCTACTAAGAAGCCCTGGAGAAGTGAAAGTGATTTGGTTAGCTGGAGCACCACTGGAGCAAGGAAGACTTCTTCTATGATCGAGTCCCAGAATACCACAGCTCTGTGGATGACAGATTGGGAAACTGAGGCCAGGATTGTTTCTTAGAAGTCTCCTAGCTTCCTGCCTGGCTGTGGAGCATCTTCACCCCCTCCTTCCCAGACTGGCTTTGACCTACCTCTAGCCAGGAGGAGCCAGGACCCAGAGTGAGAGGGTCAGTCCCCCAGAGAGATAAGGCAGCTGGCCCTAGGGGATACCCAGATCTTTAGAGAGGGTATACATGGGGGTAGGGGGCAGGTACTCCTACCAGCTTTCAGCTCTGCAGGAAATTTGGGGTGGCTAGTCCAGTGATGTTCTGAAAAGGGCACCTTCTCTGGTTTGAGTCAGTCAATCCTGGTGCTTCCTTTATACCACCTGGAAAAGCCACCTCCCAGGGGTCCTGTATATCTCAAGGGAGAATGGCCCAGGAGCCCTCAACAGAACAGTGGCCCAGATAAGCCTTCAGTGCGTGGTCTGATAGCCAGATGATGGGAACAAGTAAAGGTGGGGTGACTTCCTGATCCCCAAGTATTCTCTATTCTCTTTCTTTTCAGCTTTCCCCTCCATCATTCCTTCCTGCTTGGTAGGGGAGCTGGGGACCTAGAGTGGATGTAGAGAGATGGGTTTCAGCAGGGGTTGTGGGCTGGCCCAATTTAGCCTTTAGCCAACTTGCCCCAGTCTGAGGAATGGCGGAAGCCTTAGAGGACAGAGCCCTGGAGCTCCACATTCCTGAAGAGCTATGACAGCACTTCCCAAAACTCAGGCAGAGTTACTGTTGGTTCTATCAGGGTGGTCAGGGGCATATTCTTAAGCTTTCTGTTTTCTTGTGTCTTTGTTTCCCACATGGGATAAAGGCCTCCACCTGGGGGAAGGGGGTGGGGATGGAACAGTGACTTCCGGTCTAATCAGGAGGGAGAGGAGAGTGAAAATGGGAAAGACAGGACAAGCCAAGAACCCAACTGTGTCAGACCTTGTACTAAGCCCCCACCAGCCCTCTCCTCACAAAAACCCAGGATACAATCTTATTCCTGACAGAAGAGGAAACTGAGGTTCAGTGGGGAGTGATCTGCTTAAGGTCAAGTGCCCTGAGTTAGGATTTGAACCCAGGATTGTCTTCATGGCCTGCCCTAGGTTGAAGAAAGCTGTGGTGCTGGGGCCTGATTGTTATGGCAGGGAATCTCAAGGACCCTGGAAATGTGTTGGGGATCCTTCTGGCCTGGTGTAGAAATGCAAAAGCCCAAGGGGGCCTATTATAGCAGAGTGAAGGAGAAGGAGCCTCACTTCCCAGAACCCTTAGAGACTGGCAGCTGCAGGTGCCTGTTGGCCCTCCTGTGCAGAGGATAAAGAAGCCCAGAAGCGCAATAACTAGCCTTCTGTTTTCTGGGTCTCCATTCCCAATTCCCGAGGGTCAAGAGATACAGTCCTTGTCCCTTAAAAAAGCCTGGTGTGGCAATTTAGCCACTTCTGCAATCCTTGGGCCGACCCCTTGGGGTGTGGACTCCCTAGAGATGAGGGTGCAAGGGCATGTGGCCTGGCTTTCTCTCTGTTTGGGACTCTCTGGTTCTGTTACCCCCCACAGACTCTGACTTCTTGAAGGAAAGTTGAGCTCTCCTATCTGGAACCCGAGAACCTCCCTCTGATCCCCCTAAGTGGGTGGGGCAGGGCTGAGGGATGGATTTCAGTCCACTGGTCACCCCTTGGTATGAGCCTTTGCTTTAGGCTGGTAGACAAAGGTCAACCCACAGTGTCGCTGCTGTGTCCTCTGTTCCCCACCCTCTCAGGCACCACCGCTATGTGTGGAGGGAGGGAAGGAAGTACAAAGAGCCATTGTCCACCAGGGGGAAGGGGAAAGGGATAGGGCGGTTTCGGAAACTGCCCAGTGAAATTCTCCTGGGAGGAAAGAGGGTGCTTCCTCCTCCCCGGAGTCTGGGCCTCCAGTTCCTTTCCGCTTTCCCTGCTGGGGTTATCTGGCAACTCTCTCTGGGGTCAGTCTCCCCATCTGCACAGCTTAGGTCAGGTATTTTCCCGGCCTTTCTTTGCTTAATCCCAGGATCCCAGTTACTCCTGGGCAACCAGCCGGCAGTGGAGCGAGGCCTCGCTAGGGGGCGCCGAAGGCCCGCAGGCTCCGGAACCGCCCGCGCTCGCAGGGTCCGCCCAAACCTCTTCCACCCAGCAAAGGGCTAGGCCCCTTAGAGCGAGCTCAACAGGAACCCCCCCGCCACTGCCTGCTTTAATGTCCCAGTCTACAGAGAGGAAACCGGAGTTCACAGAACCTAGGCTGCTTCCCAGGTCATCTTGCTAGAGTGTAGGAGTTGGAACTCGAACCCAGGACGCAGGCAGAGGGCGCGCCTCCATGTGGTAGAGGGACGCGCAGCATGCGTGTCCCCAGGTGCCCCTATTCCGCGCAGCCCACCGCTCAATCCTCAGGAATGTGCGGGAGCCAAGGCCGGAAGCAGCTGCCCGGTCCCCAAGTCGGCTAGGGTGCTGGACCGGCGGCGCGGGCTCAGCTTTCCCTTATAAGGCCCGGCCCCCACGGGGAGGGGCCCGGCTCAGGACGCCCCCGTTCCTGCCACGAGGCCGGTGCGGACCAGGCCGGCACGTAGGGCGCTGGATGGCCCGCATGGGGTAGTGGAGGCGCTGATCTGGGGGTGTGGGAGTGGGAAAGCCTCTGAGGGTCTGCACGGTCTGAAGGGGGTGGGGGCGGCTCTTTGATACTTTCCTAGAGAAAGAGTAGGTTTGAGACCAGTTGGGCTAACTTTAACCACAGCTCTAATTCTCTAACTTCTCAGAAATCCTTTTCCTTCACCAAGTAGGAGCTAATGATGAAGATCGCTGAGCTTCCTTCAGTGTGGACCCCCTAGAGATGAGGGTACCTGGGCACCTGGCCTGACTTTCTGTTTGGAACCCTCTGATTCTGCAATCCCCCATTAGGCTTCTTGACTTCTTGAAAGGAAGTTGAGCTGAAGGTGGGCACCTTTGGAAACCCAACCTCATCCCCTCTAGGTTGCACGCAGTCTGCAGAGGCAGCTGGTGGGGGCACACCCACAAGTCTGTCTAAGACACTGGCCCGAACACTCCCAGGCCAGGTGCTTTGCGGAGGACATGGCAGCAGCTGGCACCACCCAGTGGCTAGATGAGGCTGAGTGGCTCCAGTCTGTGCCTCCTGGGGAGTGATATGGGGGTAAATGGGTCGTTTGTCTTCTCCTAGGGAAAGTAAATCTTTAATTTTCTCTCCTGGACAAGGGTCAGGGTCTGGGAGGTGGGGCTTTGATTTCTCTCACAGATCAGCTGCTGCCTGGCTTTGCTGGTGGTAACATCCTTGCCTGCTATGTTGCTTCACAGCCTCTCTGTGCAAAGTAATGGGAAGTCTCTGAGGAAAGAGGACCCATCCTGTCTCTGTTCTGAGATCACAGCCCATTCCTTTGTTCCATTCCAACTCTAGAACCTAGATTTTGTATTCACACACACCTCTTCCTCTCATTCTACAGGTAATGAAACTGAGACTCAGAATCAAAACTGACAAATTAGAAGACCTAGAGCCTATACAGCCCACAAAGCCTGTCTATTTCATGGGTTCTTCTACACTTGACTTTCCCAGGGTCATGGTCCCTTGTGGAATTTGGATCCTGACATAGCTCCTTTGAGGAGGGGATTTCAAGTCTATGAGTGGCAGCATCCTGATTCTTGAAGCTGCTGTGAGAAAAATGTATCCAGCCTGCCCCCTGTTATGCCCTAACACTGTTAATCATTGTTGATATCATTATCCCTGGGCCAGCCTTCCAGGGTTGGGCATGGCTAAGGCTGTTGCTCAGAAGAGGCAGATCCACCTCCCCACACCTGTGGCTGCACATGGGCGAGTCCCTAGCAGTTACTGTTTAAACAGGTGGTGGCAGCAGGGGGCTGGGAGGAACCAAGGCTCACCACCTGGCACAGACAGCCACATGCCAAAGGGTCCTGTACATCAGTCACATGGAACCAGCCTAGCTTTGTGTTCTTGACCTCCTCCTCCTGACCCATCCTCCATTACCTCTTCCTCTCAGCTGAGAAGTTGCCTGGACTGGCCCTGCCTCTGTGATCTGGCTTGCCCACTCCACAGTGAGGTAATGGGGCAACTTACCAGTTTCCGGAGGGCTCCCTCATCCAGCCCAGCTAAGGCTTCGTCTGCCATCTTGCTGGCCCCTAGCTCCGTCGTGACCTTCCTGGTGATATCCCCAGTGCCTATGGCACCTGAAATCAGCTCAGGGAATTCTGCATGGGATAGACAAGAGTTGTTAGGCCTGCTGGAACTTCTGGAAACCACAAGCACGTGGGCTCTGTGCCTCAGTTTATCTCTGTAGCCCATGAGCATCCACTTCTATCCTATCTTTGCTTGCTGACCCTGTCATATGGTTCCTGCCTGGGAACTCCGCTTTATCAGAGATTGGTGAGCTGGAAAACTGATCAAACCAAGAGTTGGTATCCCTGTACCAACCTTGCCAGATGAACTGCCAGTCTGTTGTGTGGCCTGGGCTGGACTCTCTCTCATCCTGTCTATGCCTCAAACAAGAAGGGCAGGGAGTTGGATTGAGAAGCTGGGGTTGGGGTTAGGGAAAAGGGAGGCCCGCTTGAGCTGTACTTATCACCAGGGGGTTCACACCAGTCTCCACTTTCCTGCGTCACCTGTCCATCCCCAGGGACTGCCCAACACCCAGCCACTGTGCAAGCTCTGCCTTTAGCTGTGGGCTGAGGCCATGTCTACGTCCTTGCTGCCACAGCCACTCTTTCCTCCAGGCATGGAGACAGACTGTCTTGCAGTTTTTGGAGTTGGCTCTCTCTGCACATCCCTCTTCACTCCCTCCCCATGTTGTCACCTGTCCTAAGTTCATGAAGATAGGTGTCCTGGCACCTAGCTCCTCCTGCCAATTCACACACAATTCACTTCCCCTCTGGAAGGACCTCCAGAAGCTAAACTTGGTGAGATTTGGGGTGTGTGTGTGTGTGTGTGTGTGTGTGTGTGTGTAGGAATCCAAAGACTCAAGAGTGCAGGAAGAGATTTAACAAAAATCTTGGTTGTTTCTGGCCTTTGAAGGCTCCTTCCAAGCACCCCCAGAAGCCCAAGGTATTCCTTCTTGCCCCATCACTGCCCATCGCAGACCCTTAATTCCTGGCCTAGACACCTGGCCCAGCTTTCTTGTGTTGTCCATATGGCTTTCTGGGATTTGAGAGTCCACAGCCTAGCACACCTAAGTGCCCAGGTTACCCCCACTTCCTCTCAGTTGATTCATCTCTCAATCATCCCTTCTCTCCAAAACAGTCACTTGTGGAGTCATCTATCCAGTGAGTGGGTCTGGGGGAGTGGTAATCATACAGTTGGGGTTTATTGGACCCTGGATATTCAAGTCACTGCTTGCTCCTTTCACCCTGGTAGGCTCAGGTGGGTGTCAGTTTCACAATCCCTTTCTGTTAGGGTCCATGCTCCTTATCTAGCTATTTTGCTTGAAGAATCCTTTCACCCCACCCCCCCACCCCATCACTTTAGAGGGTCTCTAGCCTTAGGTAGTGAGGGCATTCTGTGCTCCTCTTGTTTTTTCCTCTGAGGGTAGGGGTCCTGATCCTTAATACCTCATCTTGGGCCAAGGAGACTGTAAGAGGTCTATCCATTCAGATTCCTGTCTATCGAGATACCACCCTGAGCGCACCCGATCTCATCTGCGGAGACTCAGGGTGCTGCCTCTCCAATCCCGTGGCTCTCTGTCACACAGCTGGGGTCCCTGGTTATCCTGAGGGCCCTCGGAAATCCGTGGGAACTTCCTGAAGGTATCTTCCCTCACAGACTAGAGCTCCTGGGGGTCGTCTAGGGGTCGTGGAACCTCCCGAAGGTCCGTAGGCGTCGTTCCCCCATGGCCTCAGAACTTTAACCTGTGACTCGGAGCGCCCGTGATTAGGTGTAGGCTCCCAAGGTCTGGGACTATCAAAGCCCCTACCCAGACAGATATCCGGGTTCCACCCCTGGGAACCGTCGGTGGTTCTGGTGCCGCCCGGAGATCCGCACACCCACCTCTCAGTCCAGCGCGTCCGTCCAGCGTGGGCTCGGGTTAGCTCACTTCGGATACGACAGAAAGTCTGGCCGGAGGAGCAGAGCCCTGGGTTTCCAGGGCCCCTCAGCAACCGTCCCCTGCACTCTGCTAGTGCCGCGAGTCCAGCAGCTCCAGCCGCCTCGTTGGCCCCGCCCCACCCCGCTGCACATCCCAATCCTCAGTTCGGTTACGCCCACCTCGGTGCCCCATTGGGTAAATTCAATTTGAAGGCCACGCCCCCCAAAGACCCTGCCCTTTTCTGGCCAGGGTTGTTGGGTATTGTAGTCTTGAGGCTGCGGCCGTGCTGTCTTTGGTGGGTCAAAGTAAGCGTTGGCAGGTTGGTTGTAGATTCTATGCCATAGATAAGTAAGGAGGTCTTCCCGAGCCCGGGGTAAGTGGCCTAGGATGCCACGAGTCCAGAGCAGTCAAGACAGCCTCCCTGCCTTCCTCTTTGTTCGTGAGACCACGTCTCTTCCCTGGACTCCACCCGCTAGCGTCAGTGCTGAAGCTTGGATGCTGCTCCCCAGGCTGCGTTAGGGATATCTGGTCTGGAGCATCTCAGGGCAGGGACTGAGGGGCCAGCAGCACCTTGACCCTATGTTAAACTTCCCGGTATTGTCTGAGGTGGAGCAGGATTTATCACACAGCCTGTCTTCTTCAGCCATGCACCCTCACCTAGCATTTTTTTTTTTTTCTTTCCAAGCCCTACAGACTCTGTCTGTTGGAGTGCTGGAAGCCTACGAAGGAATATGGACTCCAGACTGTTATTCAATAAATGGAAGAAATTGAGGCCCAAAACCAGCCACCATTTCCAAACAAAGAGTCAGCCAGGGGACCCACGAGTCAGACCCACAGGGGAAAAACACTCCCTTTTGTGTGCTGGAAAGGCTTGGAACTTCTCACAAGTCTCCATGGAAACCGAGGGGGTGGAATCTGGGAACATGGGGTCCTGAGTCCTGCCTATCAAAAGATAAATAATAAAAAAAAAAACTTTTCAAAATATTTATTTTGTCCTTGCCACATAACAGGTGTATAAATCCCTATAATAATGAAATGATTCCCGGATTACTGTTCCATGATACAGATGAGGATGAAAGCCCAAAGGTAGTGGAGCTGTGTTTCATACTCGGCATCTTCTGTAACTAACCACTGGATTAGTATGGAATACTGAGGATGTGGAAAAGCCGGGTTCAGATCCTCTGTGATCCCCTCTATACATTCATTTAAGGAGAGGCCCAGTATCTACTTTAAAGCTCAGTTCCATGTGTCCTCTCATTTCAACCCACCATCCCTAGAGGTGGTCCCCATTTTATACATTGAACAACGGAGGCAGAGGGAAGGAATTGATCTATAGGAAGGAGGGGACACAGAATCCAGTTTGGAGACTGTAGTTTGAGATCTTAGGCCATCTCTTCCTGTTCATAACGAGGGTAAGCACGCTCCAAGCCAACTCTGTCACACTCATGCTTCCCTTAGACCACTCATTTCAGATTCTAGGTCTTGCTCAAGTGGCAACTGTTGGCTCCAACAAATGGGCTCCTGGGGCCAGGGAGATGGCTCAATAGAACAAGTGCTTCCCTGGTAAGCACAAGGGCCTGAGTTCAATCCCTGGTTCTGCCAAACTCCCCCCCCCCAAAAAAAAGCCCCAAAACAAATGGGCTCCTGATGGTAGCTCTGAGCCTTTGCTGGCTGAAAGGAGACACAGGGGTGAGTGCCTGTGTGTCTGGATGTAATGTCTTGCTCAAGTGTGCATTCACTCCTAGTGGTATGATAGGGATGCATACATCCTGCCCTGTCCTGCCATCTACCACTTATGGCTTGCCTCCAAACTTACTTGTTTACCCCTTTCTCTTCCCCCTTTCAAAGGCTGGCAGCAGGGGAGGGGTGTGATTAGTGGTGGTGTTGTGGTCTAGATATCAAAGGGCAGTCCAGTGCTGGTACTGAGGAAGTTTATATCTGAAGCCCAGGAAAAAGTAAACATCCCTGGAGAATGTCCTGCTATTTGCTGAGCACCTGTTGCATATCACACAACTATTTTGACCACTCTGCAAGCTAGAGAGCGCCTCATTCCAGGGAGGAAGAAATTGAAGCTCACTGAAGTAAAGGCCCTCTGGGCTGTAATAGCAACAAAACAGTGGAATTCAGTCCAGTGTCAAAGCCCCTCCTCTCAAATTTGAGCACAGTCCCCAGTTGGGTGGTGAGTGTGTGTGTGTGTGTGTGTGTGTGTGTGTTGCCAGAGGAGATGGTGCATAAACTGATCGTTTTTGGTGAGTACAAAGAAATTTGCTGACAGAGAAGAGAGGGAAAGGAATAGAAGGATACTTGTGGCTGAAAAACAGTGTGAACAAGGTCTGGGAGGCTTATGAGTGGGAAAAGGAGAGTGGGCTGTGGGTGAAATAGGAAATGGGGGTAGTTCCATATGAATGACAGGTGAATGGGGTGAGGTTATGTTGAAAGTAGGAGCCTAGACCTCCATCTGCTCACAAGAACGAGTTGGATTGGACCACTTCAGGCTCTCCTAGAGCAAAGGGATATAAGAGGAAGGAGCCATGTTCTTCCAGATCTAATTCTGGGCTGGTAGAGTGGGGAGTGGCTGGGGCAGCTCAGGGACTGGAGGTAACATTTTGTTCCACAGTCTAAGTTTATAAACAAATCCCTGGGAATTATACTCAGTAGAATAAGTGCTTGCCTGGCAAGCACAAGGGCTTGAGTTCAATCCCCAGTTCCACCAAAATAAATAAATAAATAAATAAATAAATAAAATAAAAATAAACAAAGCTCTGAGTCATCCACACTTTCCCTCTTCCTAGTCAGGGTCGTATAGAGAAAGCCTAGGTTTGGGGACAAAAGGCAAGAAGGATGATATTCCTAGCTCTGGCTCCACCCCAAACAAGGCCTTGGTCTTCTAAGAGCCTCACTTTCCTTATCTACACAAAGGAGGTATTGTGTGTACCATGAGTCTACTAAGCCTATATCTTAGTTGATTTTCTAATGGCTGGGACAAAATATCTGACACCCAAGGTTAACAGAGGAAAGGTTTATTGTAGATCACAGTTTTTAGAGGTCTCAGTTCATAGTTCCAAGGCAGGGTGACACAGCAGAAGGGCATCACAGAGGAGAAATAGATCATGGTGGACAGAAAGCAGGAAGGCAGCGCAGGAGCAGCCAACAAGCAGTCAGTGACAAACAGCAACAGCAGCCCCCTTTCTGTCCCTTACAGTCTATTCAGGTTATACACCCTTAGAGTGGGTAGAACTCACACCCAGGGTGGGCCTTCCCATGTAAATGAGGCTGGATTATGGGGGTCCCAGAGGAGAACAGGCTGTTCCTGGGGTTGGCTGAGCCCAAGGGCCATGTCTTCTTCTTTGTAGGTGAAACTGGAGGCCCCCCAAGGCCATAGCCAGCAGCCCTGGAAGTAGGATTGAGGACTTGTTTCTAAAACCAGTTTGGCGAGACCATCACCTCTCTGATGTCATCCAGCTTGGGGTTCCTTAAGTAAAAGTGCCACAGAAATATCCGGCCATGAAGGAGAAGAAGGGGCCTGAAATGGCCGCTGTACAGCAATGAATTCCAGGAGAACAGCCTCATGGACAAAGGGAGGGTTCTTGGCGGGCCAGCCTGGATCTCTTGTGACTTCCAGGAGGTCTCTGGTGCTTTGTTGGCAGGTCTAGGCTCATGGTGAGGGCACTGTATGATCATCTGGTGACCTGGATCCTGGCTTTCAGTGACCTTTTTTCTAAATATATTTGGTACAGGGTCTATAGGGTATTCAGGGTCTCGCTCTATAGATCAGACTCGTAGTGACCCTCCTGTTTTCAGCCTCCCAAGTGCTGGGATTACAGGTGAGCACTACCACACCCAGTCTCTATCGCCATCTCAGCATGCCCTGGGGGAATGGGCCTACACAGCACGCTGGGGATCAAACTCCAGCCTCTGCGCGCTGCCTAAGCTGGTGCTTTAGTCTGCTGAGCTATCTGGGTGGCCCTTCAGTGACCTTGTATAATATATGTGTAATAGTGTAGTCACAATGACCCTCCTAGCTTGAGTCCTGTGAGGTTTCACCTTATACAGAGGGGACAGGATTAGCAAGGCCAGTCCACACTGGAATTTTATACATGATCCAAATTTAGATCCTTGTTCTTAATCACTGTGTTTCCATCATTTGCCATTTGGGAGCTGTGCATATAGGGTGCCTAGTCAGATTTTTAAACTTACTTGTCTACTTGTGAATGTAGCTGCTAAATCTTGGTATCACAGGGTACCACTTCATGCCCACCTCATGGTCTGGGTAGATAATCTGCTAGGGCATACAGCTAGCTGACCATAGAGCCACTGTGCACTCCAGCTGCCCAGCTTTCCAAATCTCTCTTTTTTTGTTTTTGATACAGGGTCTCGCTATGCAGTTCAAACTCATAGTGATCCTCCTGTCTCAGCCTCCCTAGTGGCTGGAATTACAGTGTGTGCCACTATGGCTGGTTCCAAGGCCGGCATGGCATGCGGTACCAGGGATCAAACTTGGGACCTTGTGCTTGCCAGGCAGGAACTTATGCCACTGAGCTATCTTCCCCAGCTCTCCAAATCTCCATTTTCTTTCCTTTGGAGACTGGTATACCTAAGCATGAAATACCAATCGTAACTGGCTAAGTTGAGTCCCTACTGTGTACCATTCATTCATTTAAGCATCACCACAGCCCTGGGAAGTAGATGCTGAGATATGACAGCTGGGGGTGGAGGCACAAGCCTGTAGTAGGAGCACTTGGGGGAGATTGAGGCAGGAAGATTGCAAGTTTGAATGCAGCCTAGGCAACTTAATTTAAGGAGACTTTGTTTCAAAGGAAGAAAGGGAGAGACAAAGAGAAAAAGGCAGAAAGGAGAGAGAGAGGAGAGGACAGGAGAGAGAGAGAGAAAGAGAGAGAGAGAGAAAGTCAGAGAGAAAGTCAGTCTGGGAATGTAGCTCAGTGCAAAAGGCCTGCAAAGGGCTCAGTCGTTATTAAAAAACAAACAAACAAACAAACAAACAAACAAACCCCCAAACCAAGAAACTGAGATTCAGAGAGGGGAAGTCACCTGTCCAAGTAGCAGCATATTGGTGGTGGGGCTGGGATTTGAATCAGGTGTGTGGACCTTTCCCCATTAGCAGACCCAGTAAGCCTCAGTGGAGGAAGCAAGACCTGTAGACAGGAGGGTGTACGGCTGGTTTTCAGGCTCCAGATGCAAGCAATGTCTGATGCAGAACTTCCACAAATGCCTGAGCTCTCTAGGGCAGACAGAAAAGTGCTGCAACTGCAGGTCTCTGAACCTTCCCAGAGGAGGCGGCCACAGTGGGAGGGAGTGCTCCGCACCAACCTCAGAGCCAAGTGTAGACGTGGCTGCTGGACCAGCTGCAGGCGAGGGAGGGCAGGGAGGCAGGGTGGGGCACAAACCCAAACCCGGCCTCCCAGCTGTGTTCCCAGCCATCCGCCAGCTAGGCCCAGCCCTGCCTGCCCTTCCCACTCCCCATCTGGATTTGAGATGAGGACACTGGGTCTAATAATAGCCAAATGGAAGCAGCGGCAGTGCCTGGAGCTATAGCCGATGGGGGGCTGGGGACCCCCATCACCTCATGCTGGCCTCAAACAGGCTTCAGAACTTTACAAATAATAGCAAGTGCTTATGAATTTCATAGTGTGTCAGGCATTGTGCTGATGCTTGGCTGATAGTAATTCACTTATTTCTCATGGCTGCTTCAGTGGGACAGCAGCATGAGCTTTTTTGATAGATGGAGATACTGAGGCACATAGAGTTAAGTAACTTGCCCCTGATGACAAATGTGAGTTTGGCAGCCTGTAATTGCTGAGTATACAGTGTTCTTCCTGGGTGCTGTGCCAAATATTTTCCATGTATATTTCCATTGATTCTCTATAGCATTGAGGCAGATCCTAATGTATTGAGGATAAAATAAAGATCAGAGAGAAAAATGACTTACCCAAAGCTACATGTAGCTACGGTGGTAGAGATGGGGTTCAAACCCAAGACTTCCTAGCTGTAGACAAGTTAAGATCTTAGTTTCTGGAGTCAGACAAACCTGAGGATGGTAGCGACATTGTTGCTTCTTCGCTGTGTGGCTCGTTTGCCTGAGCCCCTATTTTCTTCTCTGTAAAATGGGGTTTGGCTGAGATGTTAAATCTCCTACCAGCTATTAAGTGTAGTTTGCATAGAGTAGGAATTTATTTTATATATTTTTATTCTTTTTGCAGTGCTGGCTATCCAACCCAGAGTCTTATGCATGCTTGGCGAGTGCCTTACACTGTGCTACACCTCCAGCCCTAGTATTTCAGAGCATGCATTTGCACTGTGCATTCCTTCCCCCTTGTAGGGTGATGGCTCCTCTCCCCTCATGTCTATTTTATAGAAGAGAAATGTGAGGCTCAGAGAGGTGAGAGGACTTGTTGGGAAGGAACAATAGCAACTATGTCAGCATTTGAGCTCAGTGCTATGATTCCAGAAGCTGAGCTCTTATTTCTTTGTACTTTATATCCTGAAATTGAGGCATAGGTGAGAAGTGAGAAGTGCCTTGGTCACACAGCAAAGTAGGTTTCTGGAGCTGTCTGACATGCAAAGGCCAGGAGGGAAATGTCTGTTCCCCAGCTTTAGGCCACTATTGAGGACTCAGCAGTCTTAGCTTAAGGCTTGCCACTCAAGGTGTTCCCTGGCTCCAAGTTTCTGAAAAGATGCCCTATTTGTCCAAAGGCTGAAGCATGATCCAGAAGTTTTTTGGCTGTCTTTCCTGGAAATCTGGGTGTGAATTCCAGTTCAGTTAGCTAAGATGGGGAGATCCCTCCTGACCAAGAGGAGGTCCCTTTACCATGAAGTCACTAGGGAAGATTTGGGCATGCAGGGAGCTACAAGTTTTGCCTATTTTTGATTCATTCATTCCCTATGCACTTCACCACTCTGAGCCTGTTTCCTTGACTTACAGATGGGGGCACTGATGCTTCCTATAGCAGAATTTTGCAAAACTGTTTTCAATGGTTTCTTCCTCCTTGCTTAACAAATGCCTTTGCAATGTGACTTTGAAACTCCTCTCTTCAGGAGATACTATCTTATTCTTTGGGCTCAGCTATGTGGCCTATTTTGGCCAATAGAATGTGGTAGACACTGTCAGTTCTGAGACAGGGACTTAAGAGGCCTTGTAGCTTCTGCTTATTCTTTTGGACCCTCCCAGTGTTCATGTAAACAAGCCTGGGCTAGCCAGCTTATGTATAAGTGACTGACGGAGCAAGGACAAGTTGTTTAGCGGAGGATCTCCTAGCCAGTAACCAGTTGATCACTGGTGAATGAACAGGCCTAGTTGAGACCAGAAGAACCTTTAGCTGAGCCCAACCCAGAGTGTCAATCCATGAAATCATTAGCCAAATAGATGGTTGTTGTTTTAAGACACTAAGTTTTGGGGCTTGTTTGTTACCTGGGATTGTGGTGGTGATTGATAGGTTTTGGCCCTAGTGTGAATTGCTGAATTATTAATATGGCTGAAGCCCCTAAAACAACAGCTTATCTCCCAGAGACCACGTTGCCTCTTCTCCAACCCAGCCCAGGACGCAATTTCCTTTCACCTTTCCTGCTGCCACAAGGAAGACTCCAATCAGCTCCTCAGATATTTTTAAACATCCTCCTCGAACTCCACCCCTAGCAGAAATTCGTAAAAGCTTCAGTTTTCTTTGTTTCAGGTCAGAGATCTGCCCCATCTGCCCTCAATCCTCTCCATGTCTTTGGAGTTAATAAATGCTTTTTAAATGTTTCCTACATCTTTCTTGTACTGCTGAAAAACCTATCAGTGATTGACAGCCAAAAGAGTTTTATTCAGTGTTATTAGAGCTAACTGGTATAACAAACCAAAAAATCTCAGTGGTTTAGCCTAATTAAAGTTTACTTCTTGCTCATACAAACCCTTATAGGTTGGGGCCCTCCTGGGCAGTGCAGACTCTCTTTTAGAGCAATGGCTCCCCCAGATCTTCCTTAGGATTCATTCTTGAAATCTCTGCATATGGAAAGGGAATTTGAAAAAAATCAAAAGAGCCACAGCTCCTCTTGCCTTGGCAAGTGATATGTATAACTTCACTGGCCAGAATGTCGTCGTGTGACTCTACTAGTGGCAGGGAGGATGAAAATGTGCCTTGTGTGCCAAGAAGAGGAGACAGGCTGGAGAACACAAACGTTGTTTCTGTTATATTCTTTCCTAGGGCTATTGAGGGGCAGCATCAAGCAGACAATTAACATCTATAACAAATCAACTCCAGGGGTGGGAATATAACTCAGTAGTGAGGTCCTGGTTTAGTGAGTTAGATCCCAAGCACCCAGAAGAGTAGAGATAATACTCCTCAAACTCTTTAATGAAATGAAAATGGAAGTGGTACTCTCAAAATTATTTCTGGAAGCGAACAGTATCTAGATTCCAAAACCAGAAAACAATCCAAGGAAAAAGAGGAAATTATAGGTCAATCTCTTTGCCAGACTTTTTTTTTTTTTTTACAGAATGGGGAATTGAACTCAGACCCTTGTGCTTGCCAGGGAAATGCTTATTCTACTGAGCTATCTCCCTGGCCCCGTCAGTCTCTTTAATATGCATAGATGTAAAAGTCCTCAATTAGATATTGGCAAGCAGAATGCAGAAAATTAACAAAAAGATCATGCTTCATGACCAGGTAGGATTCATTCCAGGGATGGTTCAACATATGCAATTCTTTTTTTTTTTTTTTCAGAACCGGGGATTGAACTCAGGCCCTTGCGCTTGCCAGGGAAGCGCTTATTCCACTGAGCCATCTCCCCGGCCCTAACATATGCAATTCTGCAAATGTAATATACCACATAAATGGAAGCAAGGACAAAAAAAAATCGCATGATCATCTCAATAGATGTAGAAGAAGCATGTGACAAAATGCAATCTTCATTCATGATAAAAAGAAAAACCCTGAAGAAAATGAAATAGAAGGTCTTTATCTCAATCTGATAAAAGTCATCTGTAACAAACCAGCAGCCAGTTTCATATTAAATTCAGAGAAGCAAAAATCTTTCCTTCTATAATTAAGAACAAGACAAGGGTGTCTGGTATCACCACTCCTGTTCTATATAGTTTTTGAAACATTAGCCAGAGCAATAAGGCAACATAAAGAAATAAAAGATAAGTGGATCAGAAAGAAAGGGATTAAATTATTATTATTTGCAGATGACATGATCTCTTACATAGAAGACTCCAAAAACTTTACCAAAGACTCCTGGAATTAATAATCAAATTGATTAGCAGGGCAGGACACATCTCAAAAATCAATAATGTTCCTTACCACAATAGACTCACTAGGAACACAATGAGGGAAGCAATACCTTTCATAGTAGCATGAAGAAAAATCAAATACTTAGGAATTAACCTATCCAAGGAAGTTAAAGAGCTCTGCAATGAATAGTACAGTACTCTGAAAAAAAGAGACTGAAGAGGGTCTCAGAAAATAGAAAGATATCACTGTTCTTGGATAGGCCAAACCAATATAATCAAAATGAGCATAATTCCAAAAACTGTTATACAGATTTAAAGCAATTCTATGGGGCTGGAGAGATGGCTCAGTGGTCTAAAGCACCTACTTGAAACAAGCTTGGCAAAGCACAGGGACCGCGGTTCGATCCCCAGCACCACATGCCAGCCAGACCCGCCCCCTGGTGGGCTGAGCTGGCCACACACACACACAATAAATAAATGTAATAAATAAAAATAAATAAATATTTAAAAAATAAAGCAATTCTAATTAAAATACCAATAGCATCCTTCACAGAACTAGAAAATACAACTGTAAAATTCATATGGAACTAGAAAACACCTAGAATAGCAAAAGCAATTCTGGACAAAGACAAGACAGGGGGCATCACAATCCCAGAACTTATACTAGTTTAAGTAAAGAACATGGTACTATATCGAAACACACACACACACACACACACACACACACACACACACACACCTGTGGACAGTGGAACAGAACAGAGGATGCAGGAATAACTTCAGGCACATTGAGCTGACATAGTGGTCAAATACTTTCCCTGGAGGAAAGATAGCCCCTTTAACAGACAGCACTAGGAAAACTGGATATCTACACACCAAAGACCAAACCTAGATCCATATCTCTCACCAGGCACTAAAATCAAAATGGATCAAAGATCTAAGTATTAAAACAGAAACAATCTACTGGGAGACAAAATAGGTAAAAAAAAAGTCTTGACATAGGCACAAGCAAAGACTTTCTGAACAGAGGCCCATTGCACAAAAAATAATACAGAGAATCAACTAATGGGATCATATCAAATTAAAAAGCTTCTACATGTCAAAGAAAAACACCAACAGAATGAAGAGATAACCTATAGAAAGGGAAAGATGTTTTGCTAACTACTTCACTTTTTTTTTCTTCTTTTTTATATATTTGGTACAAGGTCTCACTAGGCAGTTCAGAATCATAGTGATCCTCCTGTTTTCAGCCTCCCCAGTGCTGGAATTTCAGGTGTGCGCCACTGGTCTTGATAGCCAGCTCAGCGTGCCTGGGGGCAGGACCAGCACGGCATGTGGTGCTGGGGATCGAACCCTGGTGCCTGCACTTGCCTAAGCAGGTGTTTAGTCTGCTGAGCTATTTCGCCAGCCTTTTTTTTTTTTTTTCTCTAGCTACTTCTTGACAAAGGACTAATATCTAGAGCATATAAATAATTTTTAAAGAACTACATCCCCCAATTTAAAGACAGAATGAAAAAAAGTATGTGAAATAGGCAGATACCTCTTAGATGAGGAAGTACAAATGGCCAATAAATGCTTGAAAACATGCTCAACATTCCTGCTGTTCAAGAAATGCAAATCAAAACAACACCAAGATTTCATCTCACTCCAGAAAGCATGACTATCTTCAAGAAATCAAATAGTAACAAATGCTGGAGAGGCTATGGGGAAAAGGAATGCTTCTGCATTTTTGATGGGAGTGTAAACTGGTACAACCACTATGGAAATCCATGTAGAGATTTCTCAAAAATTTAAAAATAGAAATTCATTTGATTCAGCTATTCCCCTTCTAGTCACTTTTCCAAAAGAGTTAAAGACATCATCTTACAGTGATACATGCATACCATATTTATTTTAGCAGTACAACTCATAATAATAAAATATTGGAAACAGTCTTTATGCTATCTATCAACAGATGGATGGATTAAAAAATGAGATATTTATACACAATGGAGTAGTACTCTGTTGTAAGGAAAGATAAATTTGAGTCATTTGTAGGAAGCAGATACACCATAACGTTGAGTGAAACAGATCAGGCACAAAAGCTTAAATACTGTATGGTTTGTGAAGTAAAAGATAGACAACAGGAAATAGTGAGGTAGATGTTTGGCATATGGGAAGAGAACTGAGAGATGGAGGGAACGGGAAAAGAGGGAAGGAAAATGAGATTTAAAGTGGGGGTGGGGGTTGTGAAACACATGCACCAAGTCGCTACAAGGACTGTGATCATCATACACTACTCCATATATCTATATCTATATCTGTCTGTCTATCTATCTATCTATCTATCTATCTATCTATCTATCTCTATATATCTATATCTATATCTATCTGTCTATCTATCTATATGAAGTCCAAAGTCCAAAAGATGCAGGATGGGGAAGGCAAAGGAGAGGAGGTGATTATAAAAAGAATTTGGGAATGTCATGTACATGTACCAACTCCACACAATGAATATAATTATTAAGTACTACAAACATGTACCACTTTTTCTTTTTCCATTTTTATAAAAAAATGAGCAGAGATCGGGCCGCAGAGATAGCTCAGCAGTCTAAGTGCCTGCCTAGGCAAGTGGAAGGACCTGGTTCTATCTCTGGTACCACATGCTGTGCCCGCCCACCCCAGGGCATTGAGCCACCACCAAGAATGGGTGTGGTAGTGCATATCCCAGAGCTGAGAGGCTGAAACAGGAGGATCACTATGAGTCTGAGCTGCGTAGCGAGACCCTGTACCAAATACATTAAAAAAAGAGAAAGAGAGAGAGAGAGAGAGAGTGTAGGGTTCAACTCCGGTTTCTAAGTGAAGAGCCAGAAAGGTTGACGGACTTCCCCAAAATCACATGGTAAGTTATGGGAGTAGTAATAGGGGCTCGCAAATCTAGTGCTGCATAATCAAGGTGCAAATCCCAGCTCCCTCACTGTCTTGCTGTGTGATATTTAGCAAGGTACTCACTTTTTCTGGGCCTCAATTTCCCCATGAAGGGCCAGGGAGATATCATAGCAGAATAAGTGCCTGCTTAGGCAAGCGCAGAGATTAGGGCTCCATCCCCGGCACCATGTGCCATACTGGCCCCACCCCTGGGCGTGCTGAGAGATGCATGCCTGTAATCCCAACACTGGGAGGCTGAAAATAAGAGGATCACTACAAGTCTGAACTGTGCAGTGAGACCCTGATGCAAATACACTAAAAAAATTTTTTTCCCCATGAATAACTGGGGGAAGGGTTGGGGGCTTATTTTAGTGACTGAGTACTTGGCTGGTATGCACAAGGGCTTGAGTTTGCTCTCTGGTACTGAGGGGGAAAAGAGGAATAGTTTTAACTTTATGGAGTTGGGGGTGGTCATCTAGGGGTCTTGCCTGTGCCAAGAGCTTATCTGAGATTCTGGTACTGTACAAGGGATCTGGCTAATAAAGCCACCTGTGAGAAATTACTTTGCCAAGGCAAATAACTTTGACCAGGTGGCTTGATTTGTTTTAAGTAAATCCTGTTCCTCTCCCCCTATTTATTGTGGTATAAATGATTTAATTTACAGAGTTAAGAGAAGGAAGTATTTTCCCTTGTTGGATAGTTGTCACTCAACAAACTTTCTCGGCATAAAGCGCCCATATGCCTAAGCTGTGTTGCTGAAAGGGGTCTGAGATAGCTTCATTATTGCTTTCTTTAGATTAAAGTTTGATTCTATAAAATGCATCCCCTTTCCAACCCATCCCTACAATTGCTCCTCCACTGGGAAGAGGGCAGGGCAGGAGGATCTGACGTAATGGGTTCCAGCTGGGAAAAGGCTAAAGCCAGAGCAAACCCTGCTGGGTGTGTGGTCTGAGTACCCTGATAATTTCCCCTACTCAAAAGGGGAGGTCCTCTCTCCCACATTTAACTCAACCCCAAGTTTTTCATCAGAGCCAGAGGTCCACAGTCTGTATCTTTAATTTGTAAGGTTTTTTTTTTTTTTTTTTTTTTGAGACAAGGTCTTGTTATGCAGTTCAGGCTTGTGCTCACTTTTGTAGCCCCTTGAGGCTACAAAACTAGAACTCAGTGATCCTCCTGTCTCAACCTCCCAGAGTGGTGGGGTGCTGGGATTATAGGTGTGCATGTGTACCATCACACCCAGTTCTGAATTTTAAGTTTTATTTTGAAAAAGTAAAACTTAAAATTTTACTTTTTACTTTTCTCAAAATTTTACTTTGACTTTTCTCCCAGAAAGTCAAAGGAGGTGTCTCTCAGGAGATAATTACTCCTAGATCTGGAGGATTGAAAGCAAAAAGAAATTTGTTAAACCAGGAGCTGAGCTGGACTTTGGGTGAAGGTAGGGGTGTCCCAGGCAAGGGGAACAATCTCCAGGAGCCGATGGAGAACCAATGTGACTCGAGTTTAAAGAGTGAGGGAGTTGGGTTTGATAAGGGAGAAAGAGGTGGGGCAAGGTAGGAATGTCCCTGTGGGCAGCACTGGCTGCATAATTTGTTTGGGACTGGTACGAGATGAAACATGGGGTTCTTTCTTCAAAACTATTAAGAATTTCAGGATGGTGGCAACAGAGCCTTATGCATGTGCACAGGCTGCAGACCCTTGAAGTTGGCCCTGTCTGTGGGCCACAGTGAGACAGAAGGACTTCATTGTGCAGGCAGGAGGGACGCATGCAAGGGTTTTTAGCTAGAGGTGGTAAGATGTGATGTGCACAAGCCTTACTTGCTGTCCTCACGGTGAATCCTCTCAGGTGACCTGCTGCATTTTTCCTACTCAGCACATTACTCCGGCTCAAAAGCCCCCAGCAGCTCTCCCTGCCTCCCCAACTCTCCAACCAGACACTCAAGGCTCTTTCTAATCTTCTTTCATTGGATTCAGTTAGTTAGTGTCAACATAGGCTGTGTGCTGAGTCCCACAGAGATGATGAACCGATCCAAGGACACACAGCGATTACAGATAGCAGCACTGAACTTCAAGTCAGCACTGGATTCAAGTTGATCCACCCAGCCATAGAGGAAAATGCAGTTTCACAGCTTGTTTTGTGTCCTCCAACAAAGCACTGAAGCGTGTGTACATAAGGTACTTAGTATGTGCCTGTGATAGGGGCACATCTTGGCCTGGGTGAGGGATGAGGATCCCGAAATTCAGAATGCAGTTAGCATTCTTCCTCATTCTTTCTCTGTCTCCAGGCATTCACAGTGTGCTACTGCACCCAAGCCAGCAGGCCAGGTCCTGCCCATCATTGTGCTGTGTTTGCTCTGTACAGTGCTTGAAGGTTTTATAATTCTTCATTAACATTTAAAAATCAGGAAATTTGGCTGGGTATAGCAGCACACACCTGTTTTAATTCCAGCACTTCAGGAGGCTGAAGCGGAAGGATTGCGAATCTGAGTTGAGTTTGGACAATATAGTAACTTAGTAAGACCCTGTCTCAAAATAAAAAAGGAAGGGCTGAGGAATGTAGCTCACTGTGAAAGCCCTGGGTTCATTCCCTAGACATGTGTGAGTGTGTGTGCATCACACACACACACACA